>NW_004567116.1:33217689-33233886 GCF_000260355.1 Condylura cristata | reverse complement strand
TTTAACCCGCTGCGCCACCAGGGAGGGCCCTACAATCCATTTTTAATAGTTACTTGTGTATTCTCCTAAGAATTTATTAAGCATATACAAACACAAATAAATAGCCCTCTCCCTTCCTGTGCTTTTTCAAGATAGTAAACTATACTATTTTATACCCTATTGTTTTTTCTTTTTAATTGAGTAATGCTTCTAGAAAACCTTGCATTATATTCCACATTCTTTTTTTTTAAAGATTTATTTTTATTTATGCATACAAAAATTGGGGTATAGGCCAGAGGTTCAGGAGGTGAGAGGATTCACCAGAGACAGAGTGGAGAGTGGGGAGCAGAACAAACAGATATATTGAAATACACTGTTGAGGAGAGCAGTGGGCGGGTCAGGAGAGGTCTGCCATGCCATGTGGGTCACCCTTCTGGTAGGGAATCAGACTTGTGCTGTAGTAGCTATGGATGGCTTCACTGTGCTGTGCTTTAACCCATTGCACCACCAGGGAGAGCTCATCTGCATTTTCTCTTTTTTTTTTTTTAATTTTATAATAGTTTATTTTGACATATTTTTGTGCATTTTCCCATCTCAGTTGTAATCCCCTTGGGTTTCCCATCACCAAATCACCCCATCTGCATTCTCTTTTAAAGCTGTACCATGTTTACCAATGGACATGTTATTTCCCTAAAATTTTTTGCTGTTTCAAACAATAGATAACTATGTGTGGGAGTTTATCTCACAGATAAATCCCTAGAGTAGAATTGCTGGATAAAAAGATGTATGTGTTTGTCTCAACAAAATTGAAGTAAACAACCCCATCAAAAAATGGGCAGTAGAGCTAAAAAGACACTTCTCCAAAGAGGAAATGCAGATGGCCAACAGGCATATGAAAAAATGTTCAACATCACTCATAATAAGGGAGATGCAAATTAAAACCACAATGAGATACCACCTCACCCCAGTGAGAATGGCACATCTTCAAACAACTAGCAACAACAAATGTTGGCGAGGATGTGGAGAAAAAGGAACTCTCCTGCATTGCTGGTGGGAATGCAAACTAGTACAACCACTATGGAAAACTGTTTGGAGGTTCCTCAAACTGCTAAACATGGAGCTTCCCTATGACCCAGCAATCCCACTCCTAGGTATCTACCCAAAAGACACAAAAACACTGATTGAAAAAGATACTTGTACCCCCATGTTTATTGCTGCTTTATTTACAATTGGAAAAACATGGAAGCAGCCCAAATGCCCAAAAGTAGATGACTGGATTAGAAAGATGTGGTACATATATACAATGGAATATTACTCAGCAACCAAAAAAGAGAAACACATGTCTTTTGCAGCAACTTGGATGGAGCTGGAAAAGATCATGCTGAGTCAGATAAGCCAGAAAGAGAAAGAAAAATACCGGATGGTTTCACTCATAGCAGGAGTATAATGGACCAGGCGAGAAAATAACAAAAATAATGAACAACCATAGACCAGAGACATTCTGTGGGGGTGGAGTGGGGAATGGGATCAAAAACGGGGGGGGGAAGGGAGGGAAATGCACGGGACTATGGTGGTGGCACAGGGGTGATTTGGTGATGGGAAACCCATGGGGATTACAATTGAGATGAAAAAAAAAAATGTGAAAAATGATGTAAAAATAAACTTTTTAATAAAAAAAAAAAAAAAGATGTATGTGTTTGTAAAACTGTACTAAGAGTTGGGGCCTCCCTGGTGGCACAGGGGTTAAAGCCTCAGTGCTATCAGTGAGCCATTGCCAGCCATTGAGGCATGAGTTCCATCCCTAGCCAGGGAGCTAACCCACATGGCATAGCAGACCTCTCCTCTCTTGCCCACTGCTGACCTGAGTAGTGTGTTTCAGTAGATCTCCACTCTGTCTCTGGTGAATCCACTGGCCTACACCCCAATTCTTATATGAATAAATAAAAAAATAATAATTCTTTACAAAAAACAAAAAACTAGTAAACATTGCCAGACCTCCTTTTTGGGATTAACAGTGTTTCTTCCCCTTTAAGCATAGTACAGTGATAGCAAACTTTTCCGATTATTGCCAATCTAATGGATCTCATTATAGTTTAATTTTTCATTTCCCTTAAATAAATTACATTAAATACACTTAAAAACTGTTTTAGAACTATGTTAGAAACAGTGTTGAGTTTCATTGCAGCTACCACACCCTATTCAGTGTAGCTAGTCCTCAAGTAAAACCCCCACCCTTGTGAAGTCCTGAGCTACTGAAAGTTGCCTGGCTTCATTCCAGCCCTCAAAGCCTTCTTTCTAGAGAATTTTCATAGCCCACAGGTTATAGATAAGAATGTTTGCTACATAAGAATGTTTGCTTTAGGGTAACTATCATTCCAGACCAGTAACGATAACTGGTATAAGGTATATTTATCCAAGCGGGGCTATAAACCCATTAGGGAATCTTAGAGCCATGGAAATGATTGCAGAACTGATTAGGTGAAACCATTCTATAAGACAGACTGAAAACTGCTTCAGCTACTTTTATTGAGGAGTGTAGGGAGTTAAGGTATAATTAGTTATATAGTCCAAAGAATTGAAAATAAACACTCTCTAAAAAGTTGCTAAAGCTAATTAAAATAACTAGTTTGAATATTTAGGACAAATTTCCCCTGCTGTTCAATAGTAGAATGTTTCTATTTATTGTAACTATTAGATTATTTTGTGTTAAAACAATAATACCTTTAATTTTTTTTTTTAAGATTTTTATTTATTCATACAGAATTGGGGTACAGGACAGAGATGCAGAGGGTGAGAGGATTCACCAGAGACAGAGCAGGGAGCAGAACAGGCAGATCTACGAAGTACACTGCTGAGGGGAGCAGCGGGCGGGCCAAGAGAGGTCTGCCACGCCATGTGGATTTCCTCCGGGGCAGGCGGAATCGAACTCATGCGGAAGTGGCCTTAGCTTCTTAGTGCTCTGCTTTAACCCGCTGCGCCACCAGGGAGGGCCCAAATACCTTTAATTTATACTTAAATTTATTCAAGCATTTCCAGGCCCCGAAGATAGTCTGCTTAATCACCCCAAGTAGGGACATTCTACTTTTTGGATAATGGGGAAACCTGTCTTTGATTAATCTTTTTCCTGCGTGTGTGTATAAGCAAAGTTAGGATGATAATATAATTTTCTGTACTTGTCAAATACCTAATAGTACATTCTGAACACTTTCCCATATCAAATGTCTTTTAAAGGATTTTTAATATTTACAATATATTTTGTCAGCTGGGCACATCACAGTTTAATTTATATTCTACATAAATAATTCTTTGTACAAGCCTATATTTTCCTAGAGAAATTCTAGTTATGGAACTGTTGAACGAATAGCATAAATTATTTTAAACTTCTTGCTACATAGTTTCTAATTTTTTTCCAGAAATTTTTAACAATTGTACCTTGAATCTAAAAGTTTTCTTTTTTCACTGTATATTGCTAGCATTGAGGATATTTTTATATGTGTGTAATTCACAAGCAGACATGAAATTCTCTTTTTATTTTCAGTTGACCACTAATAAGGTTGAACATATTTTTCATAACAGCTTACAATCTGTTTTATCCTAGTTGAGGATAAAATTATTTGCAATGAAATGCACAGGTACTATGTTTATAATTGTATTGTAAAGCATATACACTGAGGACCTACCTCGTGGCACAAGCATTAAAGTCTCAGACTATCAGGCTGTCTGTAGGCCCTACAGCCTGAGTTAGATCCTCAGCCAGGAGCTAACCCTCATGGTGCAGCATCTCTCCTGTCTGGCTGCTACCTGTGTCTGGCTGCCACAGCCCTAATCAGTGTATTTCAGTAGATCTGCCTATTCTGAATTGCTCCTTCTTATCTCTGGTAACCCTCTCACCCCCTGCAACTGTTGCTTACACGCCAATTCTTCTGCATAAACAAATAAAAATAAACTCTTAAAAAAAAAAAACTTATATAACCACCATGCCAAACAAGATGTACAAGGTTTTCATCACCCTCACGATCCTTTCCTTTTAATCCCCACCATTTAGGCAACAACTATTCTGATTACATTATTTTATCTATTCTTGAATTTTGTATAAATAGAACAACCAAATGAACTCTTTATATTTAGAGTTTTTATTTCACATAGTATTTGGGAGATTTATCCATGTTATTATATGTAGCATACAGTTCATTCTCTTTTTTTGAACTTTGAGCAGTAGTTTATTGTAGGAATATACCAAAATTTGTTGAACATTTATCCCTTTGCTGAACATTTGTGGCGTTTCTAGTTTTTGACTATTATGAATAAGGTGGCAATAAAAATGCTAATTAAAGTGCTACAAGCTTATAGACATCTGGTCTTATTTTTCTTAAATAGATATCTGTTAATGGAATTGCTGGGACAAAAGGAAGATGTATATTTAACTTCTATGAAAGTGCCCAAAAAGATTAACAGAAACACTTTCTTTACTTATATTTTTTAAAGATTTATTTTTATTTATTTATACATACAAGAATCAGGGTGTAGGCTGGAGTTGTGGGGGATGAGAGGATTTACCAGAGATAGAATGGGGAACAGAACAGGAACATCTACTGAAATACACTGTTGGGGGAAGCAGTAGGCAAGACAGGAGAGGTCTGCTGTGCTATGTAGATTAGTTAACTGGGCAGGGATTGAACTCATGCTACAGTAGCTGCTGAGAGCTTCATAGTACAGAGACTTAACCCCTTGTACCATGAGGGAGGCCCCAAAAAAGCACTTTTTTTTTTAAATAATATAATAGTTTATTTTTAGATCATTTTGTGCATTTTTCCATCTCAGTTGTAATCCCTTTGGGCTTCCCATCACCAAGTCACTCGTGTGCCGTCACCATAGTCCAGTGCACCTCCCTCACGCCCCCCACCACCACCATTTTTTATCCCATTCCCCATTCCATCCCCATAAAATGTCTCTGGTATATAGTTGTTCATTATTATTATTATTTTCTCCCCAGTCCATCATACTCCTGCTATGAGTGAAACCATCTGGTATTTTTCCTTTTCTTTCTGGCTTATTTCACTAAGCGTGATCTTTTCCAGTTCCAACCATGTTGCTGCAAAAGGCACGAGTTTCTCTTTTTTGATTGCTGAGTAATATTCCATCATGTATGTATACATCTTTTTAATCCAGTCATCCACTTTCGGGCATTTGGGTTGATTCCATGTTTTTCCTATTGGAAATAAAGCAGCAATAACCATGGGGGTGCAGGTGTCTTTTTGAATCAGTGGTTTTGTGTCTTTTGGGTAGATACCTAGGAGTGTTATTGCTGGGTCATATGGAAGCTCCATTTTTAGCAGTTTGAGAAACCTCCAAACAGTTTTCCATAGTGGTTGTACTAGTTTGCATTCCCACCAGCAGTGCAGGAGAGTTCTTTTTTCTCCACATCCTCGCTGACATTTGTTGTTGCTAGTTGTTTTAAGGTGAGCCATTCTCACTGGTGTGAGGTGATATCTCATTGTGGTTTTAATTTGCATCTCCCTTATTACATGTGATGTTGAACATTTTTTCATATGATTGTTGGCCATCTGCATTTCATTCTCACTGGTGTGAGGGGATATCTCATTGTGGTTTTAATTTGCATCTCCCTTATTACATGTGATGTTGAACATTTTTTCATATGATTGTTGGCCATCTGCATTTCCTACTTTTAATTTTTAACCTGTAAATTTTTTGTTTTTCTTCAGGTTGCAATTGTGGCTCAGGACTTGGCAGCCTTCCATACTGCCTCATCAGAAATGGGACACCAGCAGCATAGCCATCATTTAGTAACCACAGAAACTAGACCTTTGACCTTAGTGGCAACATCTAACGGCACCCAGATTGCAGTTCAAGTGAGTATAATGACAACTGTCCTCTATCTCTAGCTCTCACTCCTATACTCTGTGCTTGACATATAACCTTGCAGCTAGTAATCTGTTACCTAGCTGCCTGAAGGAAATTGCAGTGTATTGAAGTGGACTCAAAGAGCCTAACACTTTGTATTCTAGTTTCTTTGCCTATTGTAGGCTAATTTATAGCAGGACATTCTTGTGTATGCCTGATCAGTCATTTTTACTCTCAAAGTAATGCTCTTAATTTAGGAAATTAGGCATGATTCTGTAATCTTCAGATCTACTCCTTGAAAATTAACCTAGTATAACATAAACCCAAAATAGGTCTTCTGAGAATCACTGCATTATTTTACAGTGGGGAATGTGAGGAATGGCAGAAGACTAAGAAGCAGCCAGTATGTTGGAAATCATTATATTCAAGCAGAGAATCCAGAATCCTAGATGCTAAGTGCAGATTACTTCTTCCTGAGGAGAGTTGTTTATCATGGGTTCACTTGAAAGAGTTTGAAAACGTGCTCAGGAAAATGCCAATCATTTGTTTTAATTTAGTTTATGGGCATAGACATTAAAGGCGCAGGAAGCCCTTTAAATATCCCTTGGCCAAGATGAGAGTCTTTTGTCCCTTTTTGTGTGAAGATTTATGAAAACCCTAAAAATAAATAAAGAAACTGCATTATTCTCACACTGTTGGAATTTGATTTTATGCTCTTAAAAATTGGATCAGCCATACAAGTTTAACAAGCACAGGTGTCAGGATTACAGAGGGAAATTTACTTTTGACATAGATAGTAGTCCCATTAATCTAAGATTCAGTCAACTGCAGTCTGAAAATATTATATAGAATTAAGATATGTTGAGAGACCATGTTTATATAATTTTTATTAATTACAATATATTGTTAAAATTGCTTTATCAATTATTATTGTTATTAATTTATTATAGTACCTAATTATAAATTACACTTTATCATCGATATGTATGTATAAGAAAAACATATTATGCTTAGTGTTTGGTACTATCTGCAGTTACAGGCATCCAGTAGAGTTCTTGGAACATATCCCTGTGGACAAGGGGAGCAACTGTAATATTTCTTTGGCATTATCTTGACTGGCTTTGTATATGTTCCTGTTTCAGCTTGGAGAACAGCCATCTCTTGAAGAAGCCATCAGAATAGCATCCAGGATCCAACAAGGAGAGACACCAGGATTAGATGATTAATCCTCAGCACAAGAGGAGAGCAATAGAACAAGAGAAGCCTTTCATCTTCAGGCAGCAGAGACCCATGGCACCTGGGCCCAGGACAATTTGAAGCTTTCCATTCCTAAAACACTGTACACATTTTTATGCAAGAGTGGAGAAATTTTATTCTTGACACTTTTGTGTACATAACCCTTGCAGTAGATTCCCAAACTGACTTGTTATGTACAAGAAAATATGAAATTAGGGCAATACAGTAAATTTTCATGTTACTCTTTCATCAGATTGCAAACTCCCACAGTTGGCATGCAAGATCAGCAAAGTCTTACAGAGTCTTATGATGGATTTTTAACATACTGTGAAAAAAAAAAGGCTATATCTAAATTGTCAAAGGTTCTATACGTCAAGCAATCATAATTCCAAAAGCCATCATGGATAATAAAGGATGTAAAGCCTTCAAATATTTTCCTGTTAGTAGAATATCTGCAGTTTTTGTTCTACTGTATACCTGCCCATTTTTATTTGTATCTCATGGTTTGAATACTATTCATCATAGTTTCACATCCCTGTTAAATACCAACTCTTGAAGCTAAAATGCTAATTATATTAGCATTACCTTGGATTATGTATAAAATTACAAAGTTTGGTTATTTAAAATTAAAAAGTTAAATCCAGTGCATTGGTTTTGTTAAAGATTTTACTTAGTGTTCGTGTTTTGTTACTGTTTTTTTAAATAATGAACTATAAAGTTTGACCACAGGCTGGAGTCCAGAATGACGGTTCTGTAATTAGAAATGGCTTTACTCTGAAAATTAGGTCAGTGGGTTGGTGTAAATTATTTATTTTTGCTTATGTACTTTTGTTTCAAAGTTTATTTACTCTAAAGTTTATTATTAATTTTGAATACAGCAGTTTTTTAAATGTTACCTTTATATTTGTTTTTTTAAATTGATATGGACTTGGAGGAAATGTTGCAGAAAATAACATGAGTGTAATAGATAACAACTCAGCACACCTACATTGAGAGTATATAGTGTATCGTGCATAAAGCAAGCACTTTCCCGTGTAATTTTATGTACTCAATAATCTGGTAAGATACATGGAATTTACAATCCACATATTTACATAAGGAAACTGAGGGTCCAAAGGGGTTAAGTGTCTTGCCCAAGGCACAACTATGAAGAAGAAAGATGGAAGAGTTGAAAATTCAGATTTTCTTACTCCCAAATCCAGTGTGTGTTCTTTACTATAACACTGCTACCTCGGATAACATGTTGCAGAGATGATGGAGATAAGCATTGGCAATTCCTGATTACCTAATGAGCTGACCACTTGGAAAAGCCTCTCTAATGTAAATAATTCAGTATAGGATCCAACAAAGTCAAGGTGGGCTGGGTGGCTAAGGGTTGTCTTGTAACACTCTCCTCCAGTGGTGTTCACTGTATTTTGTTTGCCAGAGAACTTTAATGTGACTGTCCTTTCAAACTTCACAGTAAACATGAAAAATTATTGAGCCATCTTACTTACTATATATTTGATGAGAGTCTTCTGAGTCTTTGCTAAAAAGGGTTGTTGAAAATGGGACACTGTTCAAGCTTGGGCAAGGGATATGTTGCTTCCCCTTCAAAGCCCTTGATAGGTATAAAGCATTAGAAAAGGTCTTAGTTGGGCCTCCCTGGTGGCTTAGGGGTTGAGTCTCAGCACTACCACCGCAATAGCCCACCTCTGATGCCTGGATCTAATCCCCAGCCAGGGAGCTGACCAACTTGGAATGGCAGACCTTTCCTGTTTCAAAAGCTACTCCCTTTAGCAGGGTTTCAGTGGATCTTCCTGTTTTGCTCCCCATTCTAACTGGTGAATCCTCTCAACCCCCATACCTCTGTCCTACAGCCCAGTTTTTCCATAAAAATAAAATCTTTTTAAAAAAAGTCTTAGTCTCCCACAGAGCCTTATCTTCATCCCTGACAGAGACATTGAAATATACACCTGACACCTGCTGAGGCTCAGGAATGGGCTACAATGTGGAGTAGGGGAAGGACAATGAGTAAAGTTGAAGTGGTACTCTCGCCTCACTGCCCTGTCCTAACAGCTGGCCAGGCTCTCCTCCACTGGGCCCACCAGGCCAGCTGTGCTTCTCCGACCTAAGCTATTGACCTGCCCTGGCCCCTAACATCTGCCCTTAGATTCCAAGATGTTTCTCCCTTCATCCACGTGTTTTGCCAGCTGACTTGAGCAGGGCTGAGCTGGAACATGTTGGTAGGCCTGATTATTCATCAATCAAAAGAACATGTCTTCCTAGTGCACCAGAGAAACGAGCAGAGGCGAGCTGCTGCTTTGTCTTCTACTTGCCTTTCTGGAGTGGGACACCAAAAACCTAGGGAAGTGGCATATTTCCTCCAGGGAAGACCGGCTGATGTGCTGACAGTTGCTAGCAAAGCTAGTCTGAGTTTTCTCTGAAGAGCATTCAAGATTCAGTGTAACTGCATGAATAGTTAAAATGAAAATTATCTGGCAAAAGCTTTACTGCTCACTTTTCTGCATACAGATGAAAGAAAATGGGATTCCTGCTCTAATTTCTCCTTAGTTTACCTCTCTTCTGCAGGGTTTTCCTGGGACTCATAGGAAGTTTTCAAAAGCTCTCCACAAAGCTGAGCACCTTCCCTAGTCTCTCCCCCCCACCCCACTTCCTGGCCAAACCCTTAGCCCTAGCCTAAGAAAGGGATATGGGAAACAGCTCTAATCTGGGTTACAGACCCAGTCCCAGTGCCCTCCAGACAAATGCTGCAATTTCTTTGAAAAAGAGGTAAAGTCTCTGAGAGGGTTGTCTTATCTTTAAAATGTTCTGCTCCTGGGCTTTTTTGTCCTGAAGAGGGCTCTAAAAGGCAATAGGTCCCTGCTGAGAGCATCTCACCAGATTTTTTTTTTTTACGATTTTATTTATGCATACAGAACTGGGGTACAAGCCAGAGGTGGAGGGGCTGTGAGAGGTCTGCCGCACCATGTGGGTCACCTCTGGGGTCAGGGATTGAAGTCGCTCTGAAGTGCCCATGCCAGCTTCACAGTGCTGCGCTTTAAACTACTGCAGGCCACCAGGGAGGGCTGCCAGATGTCTTTACCCCGCCCAAAGGAAAAAAAAAAAAAAACTAATCAGGCAAGTGGTTTCCCCACTGCGTTAAGGCTTTTCAAATACGCCAAAATTGCCTCCTGTTCTTTTTTTTAAAAAATCAAGAACAGAAAAGTGGATTAACGTGAAGGTAGTGAAAATTTGTGGGTACTTTTCAAATCATAAAGGAACTAGCTAAGGAACAAAAGGCAACCTTGGGGGTTGGTCACAAGCAGAAGGCACCAAGGAATTGCCAGGCTCATCACCTCCTGAATCAAATCGACCAGCTGTGACTGGACTGCTCTCTAACCTTCAAGTATGTCATTTGATGTTGGGAGAAAAACGGGTGAGTGATGGGAAGACCTGATGCCTATTTGAGTCTCTGGGGTGACACTCAGGAGGAGATTCCCACACCAGAGCTGGAAGACTAGTTTTACTTCTTTGCCCAGTGTGACAACAACTTTTGGTTTATAACAAGCAACTACCAAAGAACAGATTCAGTCCGGATATGCCTACCACAATCTTTGTGACTAGAAGATGGAACTAAGTATTATTCTCACTCATGGACTTATAGGGCAAATCTCTCTGCCAGGTCTAAAGAGTCCCAAATTCTGTCACTTATTCCTTGTGCCATTCAACACTCCTAAGCCCAGTCCTAGTGAATGGGCAAGTGGCTGGCAGTTTTTGGTATTCTGCATTACACTCTACAGTTGCATGGTAAAGGCTATCGGGACACCTTCCTCCATCCTCCCAGGGAAAGTTACTTGCTCTCCCAAAGACCCATTGTCAACAATGACACAGGCCACAGAGTGCCGATAGCTGGTGTCCTTGGAAAGTAAATATTAGGACAAATGCCCTGTGCTGCCTTGCCCTTGGATCTAACTCTACTAACTGTGCTCTGACCTTGTTTCTGAAGATTGAATCAGCTTTGGTCATCTCTCCCGAACCCCAGAGTTGCAAAATTATGCTACAGTTACACCAGCAACACTCAAAACATTTTTCCTGTTATCAAAACCCAGCCTGGGTAGTGGGGTCCTTGATCCTACATCCTCACAGGGAAGAAATGGAAATGGTATTTTTTTTTTATTTATGCATAAAAGAGCTGGGGTATAGGCCAGAGGTGTGGGGCAGGAGTGGGGGGATGGGTGGTGAGAGGATTCATAGAGTGGGGAGCAGAAAAGAAAGATCTAAGAAGGTGAGACTCTTAACAGGGTGGACCCAGGAAAAGAGGAGTTTCCAGGTTCCCTACCCCACTCAGGAGGGTAGAGCTGAGCAGAGAAGAGAGGGGTCTGGAGAGGAGCCTGAAGAGGTAGAAAGCAGATGGAGACCAGAAGGTGACCTGACGGAGGCACATAGAGCAGAGAGACATGTGAAAAAAACTGCGCTTGCTTTTTGGTCCTGGGCTGGTTTAAACAGATGTGGGTGAGAGACCCGTGGGAAGGTTAATTATGGCAGCGTTTATCTTAATTTTGATTGTACTCTTTTCCTCCCAGACTTGTCTGGCCATTTCTGACCCTTTCCTATGGGTCCTGGCCAGAAGGTGCTTTTAGTCTTGTGACAGGCTTTCAGGCCTTGTTTTGGGCCAATCCCTCTTGGGTAGATGACTAACTTCAGGTGTTTGATTTAGACATTATGTTCTGTCTTTTCTGTATTGCACACTAATTGTATTAAAGTTCCTTTCCATTAAAGGTCTTATGTTTGTCTTCATGCAGCAGATGGTAGAACCTATTGAGAGCAGGCAGGTTTGGGAGTTCAGGAGTGCCCCTCTCTCCCTGCACTGTAACAAGAGTTAAAGAGATGGGTCAGCTGTGCCATGTGGGTCAGCTCCCTGGCTGGGGATCAAAAGGCTACTGATAGCTTCATAGTGCTGAGACTTAACCCACTGTACCATCAAGGAGGCCCTCCAGTGTATTTTTAAAGAGAAATAACTTGTGTCCATGGTGCTTTAAAGTTTAAAATACGTGTCTGCCATTTGTAATTGGGCCTTAGGGTAAATTACTTTTCTAACTTACCTCTTCAGTAAAATCGGGATGATATAAAGGACTACATGAATGTAAACAATATAATTGGATAAATTACTTTTGTAACTTTCCTTTTCAGTAAACTGGGGATGATATGAAGGTCTACATGAATGTAAATGATATTACTCTTAATATCCCCATTAAAGTCAGGAGCAAGACAAGGACACATACCACCTCTCCTAGTATTAGCTAACTGAGCTAATTTGCCATTGAACACCTCTCCTGTTATTAATGTTGTTCTGGAAGGGAAGTGAGTACAATTAGATAATAAAACAAAATAAGAGTCAGAAGCCCTAGGAAGAGGGAAAGAATTATCATCAGTTTTATGATAGTATACCTAGAAATCCAAAATAAGCAACAGAAATCTTGTTAGAAATTATATAAGAGCACAGAATACATTTTGTGGCTCCATCTTATACTGGTCATTTTTCGGTTTCTTGTGTTTTGAACAACTGGTTGACAAGCATAGCCACACAGGGCCCCAAAGGGCAGCAAAGCTTGGTTGTAGGGGGCAGGGGGCAGGTACAAGTGAAACACTTAAGTCTTAGTTGTTTAAAAAGGACCTAGTGAAGGCAAGTGATCTAGTTGGTATTTGCAGGAGTGTGTATGAGCCATCCTACCATTTCAACTGTGTTCCTGGCTAAGTTAATATTCTGAACTGGTAACCAAGTACAGGAAGGCTTTTATTCTGCACTTAGAAGTTTGGCAAATGTGGGCTCTCCCTGATGGTGCAACAGGTTAAAGCACTGCATTATGAAGCTCTCTGAAGCCACTGCAGCAGGAGTTCGATCCCTGGTCAGGGAGCTGACCCACATGGTGTGGCAGACCTCTCCTGGCCCACCAGCTGCTCCCCTCAGCAGTGTACTTTGTCAGTCTGCCTGTTCTGCTCCCCACTCTGTCTCTGGTGAATCCTCTCACCCATCACACCTCTGCCCTGTACCCCAGTTCTGTAACATAAATAAATAAACCTTAAAAAAAAAAAGTTTGGCAAAAGTATTATATCTTAGATGTTAGATATCCTGTCACTATGTCCATGTATCTCTATTCATCTTGCAAACTCTGATTACTTATATTTAAATGGACATGCGAGTGGCTTCCAGTTTTTGGTATTTTAAGTAAAGCCTTAAACATACCTCTGCCAGATCTCCCGTTGGCTGATTATCACACTTCAATCAAGTTCCTGCTCAAAAACTACGTTCTTAGAAAGGCCTTTACTATAAAGTAGCATTTTTCGCTAATCCTCTATCACTTCTCATTCCCTCATCCCCCACCTTTTTAAGAGCATTTATCATGACTTGATTATTTTTGTACATTCGATTCATTAGATCTTGTCTTCTCTCCACCAGAGACCTCAGATACTTCCTTTGCTCCACTGCTGTGTTGTGAGGGTTTAGAGGGGGCCAGGCCCAGAGGAGAATCTCATTAACTACTGACTGAGTGACCTAACACAGTGTTAAACATTCATGTATATGTATACATATTCTTACATCGTTGTGATTTCTTGGACAATATTTTATTTCTCCCTTCAAGTGTAGTTCCCATAATTCTCCTACTCTTATGTGCCTGAAATCAATCAGCATAGTCCCTGTGCTCATCCCTCCCATTTTGACCCAACTCCCCCGCCTCCCCCTTTTATGCCTCAGCTTGCTAGTGTACTAAACATTCTCTTACATAGTTTTTGCAAATCTATCTCACTTGCTGCTCCCCTCAGCAGTGTATTCAATCTGCCTGTTCTGCTCTCCACTCTGACTCTGGTGAATCCTCATAAATAAATCCTTAAAAAAAAAAAAAAAGTAAAGGTGCAATTTGAACTCTCTGGGCCTCACATCCCTTACTTGCAATATATAGCATAGCATGCTGTCTGGAAGACTGACATACACTGCGTTCTAGTCTGGCACACTTGCTGCGGCCAGTGACCCTGCCTCCATCAAGTCTCCTAGTTCTCATCCCCACCTCACCCCATTCTTCCTGACCAGAACTAGCTAGTATTCAAGTACTAACACAATCTCAGAAACACTGTCTCAGGGGCCTTCTTGGTGTCCCAGGGGTAAATCTCAGCACTATCAAGCTATCACCAGCCACATTAAGCTATAGCCAGCCACTGTAGCATGAATTCAACTCCCAGCCAAGGGGGTGACCCACATGGCACAGCAGACCTCTTTGCCTCGCAGTGTATTTCAGTAGATACCCCTGTTCTGCTCCCCACTCTGTCTCTGGTGACTCCTCTTGCCTCCTGTACCTCTGGCCTGTACCCCAATTCTTGTATGCATAAACAAATAAATCTTAAAAAAATAAAAAGAAATACTGTCTCAATGATACTAACTATGATTGTGATGGCATCTAACCTATCTGGGCTTAAATTTTCTTCATCTGAATAATGTGAATAAAAGTACCTCTCTTTTTGAGGGTTCCATAGAAATTAAACAAGATAAATTTGTAAAGCATTTAGCTATAAAGATATAGGGGAAGTGGCACTATACATTTCCCACTTCCCTCAAAAGCACCTCAGCTCTTTGTAGTACATTTCTCATTGTTGATCTTGTATTTTTCTTGTTGAAGTGAATGCAACGTCAAGATTTTATTATCCTCATAATAAACAAAAGGGGATGCTTAGAACAGGACTACTTGTTTTTTTAACTCCTCCCCAGTTCAAAATACTTGCATTGCTGATAGATAACTTTTCTTAGACCTGCAGTTGGCCCCAGTATATTTAAGTCTCAGCACAATCTTCTTTGTAATTATAGCCTTTTCCCAGGAAATTGACTTAGCTTGCCCTCCAGAGCCACTCTGCTTCCTGTGATAATGCTGTTTTCTTTGGACATACAGAGAATCTTGGCCTTGTACTGTGTCTCTTTGTGGGATTGAAGATTATCACACCTACACAAAATCCAGCAGATTTTAGGAACCTGCTATGTTGTGCTAGCTATGCATGCTAACGAGAGTGCTAGCAGCACAAATAAAGAGTTCTCACCTGTATTAAGGTAAGAGGCATCAGGTAGCATGGCGGATGTTGGAAATGGACAGTGCTTGAACATAACATACACTCAGTAGATGATGTGAAGTAGGGCTGATTTCTGCACTCAAGAACTGGCTCGTCCTCTTCAGTATTTTTTTTCTTGTAAACATGTACATAACCAATCAGCTGATTGTGTCACACACTGCTGAGTACGCTCTACCCAACCGGCTGCTGGATGAGCTCATCGAGCAATCTTGTCTGAGCTGAACAACGCCTTTTACAGAACTTTAAAACTGACTCACCACTGAGTCATCACAGCATAGCAATACCCAAATATGCTCCTGTTGCTACACAAAAGACCAGCATGGGATGTCTGCCTTATCTCCTTTCCCTTCCCTAATGAGGCCAGAGCTCCTGAACTCACTGGAGAAGAGTCATCACATCTATTGTGATGCAGTTAGCTGAACAAAGCTGGTTTAAATAATTACCTGGTGGCCAGCAAACAACTGGCAGCCTTAGTGGTCATCCAGGTCATTTCCTGTACATGTCACTAACCAAAGAGGTGACATAATTAATCAATTACTAGAAGGTATATTGAAAGCTAGCACTTATAATTCTTCCTGTTTACATTTCGGTGAAATGACCTTTGAAGGGAATTACTGAAACTGTCGAAGAATATAGAGAAGAGCGACCCTTTGTGTCTCTGTAAAGTAGAAAAAAGATGGAATACTGGAGGAAATGGGTCTACCTGTTTCCATTCTAGTAGAAAGCAGTTATGAAAAAGCAAATAAGAAGAATTATGTTTTGGTTAATTGCTTCACAGAGATATAATTTTTAATATATTGGTTGAAAACTCTCTCTTACCTAGGAATGACGTGGACAGTACTCTGTATTATTTCTTGGGACAGTCTGGAATTTGGCATAATTTGCATAGATCTGACTGATAACAGTGGACTATCAAGGTAAAGGTTCATATAACTGAGCAGCCTTATCTTTTATTAGCCTAACTAATAAGGTAATAGTTGTGGTTTTGTATGTGCAGTGGCACAACTTTTTTTATATATACTTTTT
>NW_004567116.1:33211655-33217184 GCF_000260355.1 Condylura cristata | reverse complement strand
ATAAAATGTCTCTTATATAGCTGATCATTATTATTATTATTATTTTCTTGCCTGGTCCGTTATACTCCTACTATTTTCCTTTTCTTTCTGACTTATTTCACTAATCATGACCTTTTCCAGCTCCATCCATGTTGCTGCAAAAGTCACATGTTTATTTTCTTTTTGTTTGCTGAGTAATATTCCATTGTGTATATGTACCACATCTTTTTAATCCAGGCATCCACTTTTGGGCATTTGGGCTGTTTCCATGTCTTTCCAATTGTAACTAAAGCAGCAATAAACATGAAGTGCAGGTATCTTTTTGAATCAGTGTTTTTGTGTCAAAAATTTTGAGTAGATACCTAGGAATGGGATTTCTGGGTCATAGGGAAGCTCCATGTTTAGCAGTTTGAGGAACCTCCAAACAATTTTCCATAGTGGCTGTACTAGTTTGCATTCCCACTAGCAGTGCAGGAGAGTTCCTTTTTCTCCACATCCTCGCCAACATTTGTTGTTGCTAGTTGTTTTAAGATGTGCCATTCTCACTGGTGTGAGGTAGTATCTCATTGTGGTTTTAATTTGCATCTCACTTATTACATGTGATGTTGAACATTTTTTCACATGCTTCTTGGCCATCTGCATTTCCTCTTTGGAGAAGTGCCTTTTTAGCTCTCCTGCCCATTTTTTGATGGGGCTGTTTATTTTTGTTGAGTTTCATCAGTTCTCCATATATCTTTGTAATCAATCCTTTATCACTAGTTTTGTGTGAGAAAATTTTTTCCCATTCAGTGGGATGTCTGTTTTTTGGTAGTGTCTCTTTTGCTCTACAGAAGTTCTTTAACTTGATGTAGTCCCATCTATTTATCCTTGCCTTCACTGTCATTACATTGGGTGCTGTATCTTCAAAGATGTCCCTGAAGTGTATGTCCTGTAGTGTTTGGTCCATCTTTGCTTCCAGGTATTTTATGGTTTCCGTTCTTTTGTCTAGGGGAGCCACAACTTTTTAAAAAAAGATTTTATTTATTTACTTTTGTGTAGAAGAACTGGGGTATAGGCCAGAAGACAACTTTGAATTACCCTTGTATGATCTCTTATAGCTGAAGACCCCAAACAGAAAATGAATAAAAGTCTTAGGTCCTCAAATTTTAATTCACAAATCATATAATTGCTATAGTTATAACTAAAGTATATGATGAAATCTGCTCTTAATCTAACTTAAATGCTAGAAGGCTAAATGAAAATAGTTTTTAATAGTTCTTAAAAATTAATTAGGCATGATAAAAAATGATGACTATTTCATTAAAATACAAACTTTTGACCACTTTCCCTGAGTTATACTTTTCAAGTTCTTATTATATCTATATTATTTCTGTTCTGATTTGATTATCCCCTGTTATACACAAATCCAACTGTCTCCACATTTAATTAAATTTATCTTGGGGACATAAGGAGTCACTTATTCCATTCATTGACTTCAAAGTCATCAACAAGTGTGGGTTATTCTCAAACAACATTGCTATAATTAGAAGCACATACATTTATTGACCACTATTGTAAGGGACAATGCTAGTCTTATACTTAATCTCTAAAGAAAAACTGGTTATGATTATACTATATTAGGGTGAGCTGATCAACATGTGGTGAAACGTTCAAACAATGGTATTCGTCAGAGTGTATTGAGGCAAGTGACAAGGTAGAGAAATCTAATATACACCAGAGTGGTAGGAGTTACCACATCCTAACTTGAGATATGGATTCCTAGGGCCAACTGGCAATTGCTAACAGAGCAGAGTTGAAATAATGTGAGTTTTGCTGAGAGAACCAGCATCAGGGTAAAGATTAAAAAATTAATAGAAAAATTAAATAGAAATATATTAATAGATATATATATCAGAGTTGGCTCTTGTTTGGAGAAAGTTATTATTGCTCCAAAATCAAAAGCATGAGCTAAATTTTTTTTTATTTGAATAAAGACTGGCTAGTCTTATGAAAAATTCAGACTTTATATCACAAATTAGTTCCTAGTTTTGAAGGACCACCTTTCATTACAAAGTGCACAACTCATGTAAATAAGAACAGGCACATGCATTCATGTGCTCTATAAAGTATTTGAGGGGGTGATTTAGGAATTACAAGGGCAAGAGTCTTGCTTGTTTTGCTCCTAAGGAAGTTGAATGGGCTGACAATGGAGGTATTAACCTTCTTTACTTGCTAAGTCATCTGTCTAAAGGGAATAAACAGTTTCAGTTTGTCCTCCTAATACTTAGAGGCAAGATTTTTACTTAGTTATTACAACATTACCACAAGCCTGTGGATTCTGCAAAAGTTGCCTAGCAACATTACAGTTAGGGACAACACAGGAAATTTGAATTAGATATGCTCCAGGGCAGGTGGGTTAAAACCCATCTTTCCAGTACAGCAAGGCACATTAAATTAAAAAAAAAAAAAAAATCAGAAAGATCATTTAGAATTTCAGTTTGGACATTACCCTCAGATAAAAATACTGTGCCACCTTCTCAGCTGGAGGAGACAGGACTTAGGCTTCTTATTTTGGCTGGCAATTTTTTTTTTTAAACATTAGATTTTTATTAATATTTTCGGTAACATTTATTTTTATTTATGTATATAAGAACTGAGGTGTAGACCAGTGTTGTGAGGATTGAGAGGATTCATCATAGACAGAATAGGGAGCAGAACAGGCAGAAGTACTGAAATACACTGGTGAGGGGAACAGTGGGGGAGACTGGAGAGATCTGCTGTGCAAGTTGGGTCAGCTTCCTCATAGCTTGCTAGTGCTGAGACTTTAACCCTTAAGCCACCAGGGATGCCCCAGAAACATTTATTATGTATCTTTTCAGAGGTCAACCAACTTCATCTGGTTGCCAAAGTCCTAAAGACAAAACTTGGTTGAAGTTGGGTGGAAAGGAACCTAGAGACAAGCAAGCAGTTTACTCAGCCCCTGGGGGCGTGGTGGAAAGTCTGGAGTAAGGAATGTTTATTTTTACCTGGAAGTGAAGAAAGCCAAAATGAGGCTTTGTAAAAGAACTGGTTCTCACATGACTCGTATTTTCAACAACAACAAAAATCCCTTTTTTCCCAAAGTCATTTTATATACTTTTTGAGTTAGCTCCTTGATACTAAAAAAATTCAAAGTACTGAGGCTGTGGACCTGGGACTTTTCCTTTCCCAACCAGACTACTTACCCAAACTACTTCAAGGATCTCTGAATTTAGGGAAGCAGACAGATGACAAAGATAAGAATTGATCAGAAAAAGTAAGTTGAGTTTTACCTTCAGGAAGATTTAGATTAGGGGTGGAAAGGGTAGTGAGAGGCCTCTGTACCATTAAAATTTATATTGAGAGAAAAAAAATTTATATGGAGGAACAAAATGAAGCATGATGCTTGCTAATCTCTACACACTTTACTGAATAGAGTAGTAATCTTCAGTTCAAAATTTTAAATAGGCACATTTATTTGCAAAAATGGCAGTTTAGGAAACAAACACATATTTTAGTAAGGGTTTTCTTCTTATTACTGTTGATATATGGTGTTAAGCACCTGTGCCACATTGATAAACTGATTTTGCAATAAACAACATAGAAAAGATTCCTACACTGCTTTTCTAGGAGATAGTGATAGCAAAAAATCAACATAGTTTGAGACAGATAAAAGCCAGTTAAGAAAATAAAGCAGTGAAGGGGGAGGGACAGCAAAAATAAATAACTAAATAAAGTACTGCTAGATAGTATGGGCTTAGAAGAGCAACAATCTAGCTGGGGAGAGGTGTGTCTATGGCAGTGTTAAAAGTTCCTCTTTACCTAGGAAGCACACTATTTTTACACACAACTCACGTGTGTAAAGATGTGTGTAAAGATCAATAAAGAGTGCAGGTTTTCTATAGTTTATTTACACCACATAAAATTGAGAAAATGACAACTATCCACATCAAAGAATTATATGTCACCAGGCATGAAGAAGAGGTGTTAAAAACCGCTAGTTGGCTTTGGTCAGGGGATCTTCTTGAATATATGAAAAAGTAAAATTCTTGTTTCCCAAGAGCTTAAAATGAAGGTTGAGTTAGCACACAAAAAGACACACTTACGTGTCTTTCTTTTTTTGAATTAACACACAAAGACAGCTAGCAAGTGCTAGCTCTTTCTCCTTCACTGCATAGGTTTGTGGTTTGAAGGAACTCCCAAGTTAGAAATACTAAGATGTTTCCACTATTAAAAATCTAGCTTGAGTTTAGCTTCTGAACGGGATTAGAACCAGTAAATCTTCACTGAAGGCAGTCCACAGGTTCTCGAAACTGACTGGACAGGGACATTAAAAAAAGGTCTTTGACTATGAAGCAAAACAACAAAAGCGATGCCAGAATTCAGAGTACTGTGATCTGCTGCCACTGACAATTGCTTTTAACCTGGAGGGCAGTTCAGCGGCTTACAGTCTTTGACTCAGTATTCTCACTTCTATAAATGTATCCTGATGAAAAGCAATCGGAAATGAAAAAGCACGAGTTGTAAATAATCACGGGATTATTTACAACTGAAAAAACTGTTCAATTTGGGCGACAATAAAGAGTGGATTAAGTCAGGACGGACGAGAGGGAGTTTTCACACGCTGAGTTTAAGCTTGCAGGGAGTGGGGCCAATCTGCCCGTAACACTGCCCACGTGCTGGCAAACAAATATAAACACCGTGGCCGCGGGATGGGCACTTGGCTCTTGCTGGGACCAACGGCGGTGCTGTTTGTTTACTGGGCACAAGTCTCGAGAGCACAGGAGACGGCCGACGGCCCGGGAGTTCACCTGGCTGCCGATATTCGGACCCTAATAGGCACCCAGGGTCGGGTGGGGGAAGCAGGCTCAGGAGCCGCCCCACACCCGGAGTCTTCTCCTGGAGAACTCGCGCCACCGCCTCGTAGCGGATTCCGGTGTCCGGCCTAGGCGATTTCCTCACAGTGCGAAAGGACCCCGAGTCCCAGGTCACCATTCGCGGCTCAGACCTCCCCCCAATATGACGGCCCGCAGCCTGCCAATGGCGGGCACCAGAGGGGCCCAAGCCTGGAGGCCGGTGCCCCGGGCAGCGTCGGAGGGCCACGACCGTGCCCGTCTCGCCCAGACTGCAGGGACTCCGAGCCGCTCCCCGGCTTCGGACCCCGGGGGAAACAAGAAGCGGTAGGAGGCCGCGTCCAGGTCGCTTTCGGCTCCGCCTCTTTGAGTGGGGCTCCCTCCCACACCGCCGCTGGGGATCCCCGGCTCGGCCCCAGAGCGGCAGCGCCCACCAGCTCACTGTCCCCAGGCTCGCTCAAAGGCAGCAGAGCCCCCGCCCGGCGCCTAGCGGGAGGGGCGGAGACAGCGGGTTCGCGCCAAAATCGCGTAGTTGGCTCCACCCCCGCGGGCTACGTCGCGCCTTCCTTTTTTTTCAAACCCCGGGCTGGGCGGGGATTGGTGGGCTGGGCACTCACGTGGTTAACGGTCGCGGGAAGCCGCGGAGCCCGAACTTGCGCTGGACCAGCGGAGACCCCAGCCTCGGCGCCCGGGCCGCCCC
>NW_004567116.1:33185198-33211130 GCF_000260355.1 Condylura cristata | reverse complement strand
CGGACGCGGCCGGCGGCGGGGCGGAGGGCGACTCGTGGGAGGAGGAGGGCTTCGGCTCCTCGTCGCCGGTCAAGTCGCCGGCGGCCGCCTACTTCCTGGGCAGCTCGTTCTCGCCGGTGCGCTGCGGCGGCCCGGGGGACACGTCCCCGCGCAGCTGCGGGGCGCGCCGGGCGGGCGAGGGCCCCTGCTCGCCGCTGCCCGACCACCCGGGCACCCCTCCGCACAAGACCTTTCGCAAACTGCGCCTCTTCGACACCCCGCACACCCCCAAGGTGAGAGGACGCGGGGCCCCGAGACCGCGCTGGCCGAGCCTTTTAAAAAGGCCGCGGCGCTGCCCGGGTTCGGTTACATAACCGCCCGGCCGCACCCTGCTTGCTCCTGCGCGGCGACCGAAAAGTTGGCAGCCCCTCTTTTTGGCCCTGCCCAGAAGTTGTCCGTTAAGATTATGTAACTGAACAATGGGCCTCGCCTGGAACTTCTTCATCTTTCAAAGGGCGCCGTCCAGGTGGCTGATGCTCTAATGCCCGCCGAGTCGGGGCCGCCCTGGCGAGTGTGGCACCACCGATCACCTGATTGGGAGCTGGCTGGCGCGGTGCTGGCCCGGCCACTTGACACTCCCGAGCGCTGCAGCCATATGGTGCCTTTTAAACGCTGTGGTCGGCCCTATAATTTGGGCGGCACACAAGGGAATTGGGCTACATTTTTTTTTCATGTGCTCATCGTTTAGTGTCTTGTGGTCTTTTGGGGGGGGGAAAGTTTGCGGTATGGATGGGGATCCTGCCCGTCAACTTGAGAGGAAAGGCCGGTCTAGCATTTATAGCCTAAAAAAGAGTCATACCTAAGGGTAGCATTTAAACCTCTTTCCGGACGTAACAATTGGGTAAGCACTTGCTTACTTACACCTTTAAGCCTGCTGCGCCCACGTTGGGTCAGCCAAACTCTCACGATGAGGAACTTCCAGCTGTTAAAAACCCCAGCACTGAAGGTGTCACTTGGCCCCTTATACTTTCACACGGTTGGTAACATATTTTAAGGAGGTATTCAGTACCTCAGGGGCAAGAGAGAATGCGGATTATTACTACTTCCAGAACTTTAGAAGTAACAGCAAATTACTTGAAACTAAAATAATTAACCTAAGACAAATATTTATATAATAAGCCTTTTAAAAATGGATCAGTTTCAGTACCGTTAGTGATAAATTTCTGGAGATGGGTGGCTTTTGAGCTTTACTGTGTATTAGCCGACTTGGCCAAGGCAGCATCCCTCTGGAAGTGAGGGGAGGAGTCTGGCGGAGGTGACCTTCCTTTAAAGCCCAATTTGGATAGGGTGGGGGGACTTTTTTTTACTGTGTTGTTTTTAATATAATAGTTTGTTTTTGCATCATTTTGTGCCTTTTTCCATCTCAGTTGTAATCCCCGTGGGCTTCCCATCACCATAAAATCACGCGTGTGCCATCACCATAATCCAGAGCACTTCCCCCTCCCCCCATTTTTGATCCCATTCCGAGGTGGGGGGACTTTTATGGGACTCTGGCTGCATACTATTTTTAGATAGATTGAAAGGGTTAAGTTTTAGCCTATCGGATAAATTTAATTTTCATCAGCACTTACAGTCCTTTTGGGTTAAAGACCTATTTTGCAATTTATTTTTTTGGAAAAGATGTTTATAAATATCCAGCTTCAGGCTCCTAAATTAACATCTATTTATTTTGCTTGAAAAAATGCTCATGTGTTGCCTTGATCTACATATACAGCCATGTGAAAAGCTTTCTGAAGATTAAATTGAGAAGACTGTGTATAGGACTTGGTTCCTAAAACCAGTATTTTTCTTCCAGAGTTTGCTCTCCAAAGCTCGAGGACTGGATTCTAGTTCTGTTAAACTCCGAGGTGCTTCTCTATTCATGGATACAGAAAAATCAGGAAAAAGGGAATTTGATATGCGACAGACTCCTCAAGTGAATATTAATCCTTTTACTCCAGATTCTTTGTTACTTCATTCCTCAGGACAGTGCCGTAGAAGAAAGAGAACATATTGGAATGAGTAAGTTATTTGTTACTCAACAATTTGCTTCCCTCACCCCCCAAGAATGGTTTGATAGTCTCATCATAATTTATTTTCAGAATTCTCAGAAGAAATTGGTAGAAAATAGCTATTGTGTGTGGAAAGGAGTGGAGTGAACAAGGAAGGAACAGAAAGCCTAGATAGCTTGTTGAAAATCTACTGGTCAGAAATGAGTCAGGCACACATTCTTTACTGGGTGTGTACTGTCATCTACAATAAAGCTTATTTTCTGACTCAAAACAAAAGGCTTTAAATTTGATTGGTTTGGTGGTGTAGGCCTCTGGTTATTTCAGCAGGACATTTTATCAGCTGTTCTGTATTTACTGATTACAAAATTAAATGATTTCCTTTGTGTTTTCATTCATTAATGTTCCACTATACTGTACACTTATTAGATAATGTTTTGGATCTCAGATATGTTGATGGAAAATACGTATTTTTCAGTTCCAGTGAAGACATGGAAGCCAGTGATTATGAATTTGAAGATGAAACAAGACCTGCTAAAGTAAATACCTTTTTGTTTATGAAATTTTATTTTCTGCCTCTTAACATATTACCATATGTACATGCTCAATAAATATTATAACATAAAATGATTTTCAATTTCACAGTGTTATTTATCCCCATAGCAAAAAATTTCATCTTTGTTTTTATACATATGGATATATTTTTTATTACAGAGAATTACAATTACTGAAAGCAATATGAAGTCACGGTATACAACAGAATTTCATGAGCTAGAGAAAATTGGTTCTGGAGAATTTGGTTCTGTTTTTAAGTGTGTGAAGAGGCTGGATGGATGCATTTATGCCATTAAGCGATCAAAAAAGCCGTTGGCCGGCTCTGTTGATGAGTATGTATTAAAAATTATGTCTTTTACTATTCTCTTTGGTATTAGAATCACCAATGGCCTATTTAGGTGATCAGGGACTGAAATTCTCTGGCTTTTGAGAAATTGCAATTATATACTTTTAATTTTGTGCCCATCAGTTCTTATTGACCTTGGTAAAATAATGAGTAGTCTAACATAAGTTTCTTATTTCTACTAGCATTCTTGAACTCTTAGTAAAATGGAGCTTCATCTTTTTTGAGTTCTAGGGCCAACAAAACCATCTTCCTAACTGGCATTCTTCTTTTTTTTTTAAAGATTTATTTATTTATTTGTTCATGTACAGAACTGGGGTACAGGCCAGAGGCTCAGGGGCGGTGAGAGGCTTCACCAGAGACAGAGTGGGGAGCAGAACAGGCAGATCAACGAAGTACACTGCTGAGGGGAGCAGCGGGCGGGTCAGAGAGGTCTGCCGCACCATGTGGTCACTTCCCAGGCAGGTGGGAATCGAACTCATGCGGAAGTGGCTTTAGCTTCTCAGTGCAGTGCTTTAACCTGCTGCGCCACCAGGGAGGGCCCTGGCATTCTTCTTTAGTGGAGAATGCCTTTGGGAAAATCTGGTATATAGGCTTAACCTTCTCTTAAATTGTTCAACTGAATGATAGCTACAGAAGTCAAGTGTCTTTTATAAAGTTTCAGATAAATTAGTTCAGTTTAAATGTAAACTAAAATGATTTACCAGTCTCAATCTAAAATTTCTCCTAGGCAGAATGCTTTGAGAGAAGTATATGCTCATGCAGTGCTTGGACAACATTCTCATGTAGTTCGTTATTTCTCTGCATGGGCAGAAGATGATCATATGCTTATACAGAATGAATATTGTAATGGTAAGTAATATGATTATTCCTTTGTAAACTTATGAGTATGGGAAAATGACAAGTCAAGGAAAACTTGCTTTTATTTGATGTCTTGCGTCAAAACCGTCTTTTTGTATCTATTATAAATTTAAAAATGAGAAGCCTAACATCAATTTCAAGTACGAGTAAAAGCTACCTGAATGTTAAGATTGAAAGTCTGTGCTCATTATTTTATGTGTCTGTCACTTAAACTTGAGAGGACAGTGACTTTGCCATGTATATTTTAATATCCCTAGTATCAAGCATTGTGTATATGTGGGCTATTGTAGTTAACAGTTTTCCTGCATCTAGTCTTCCCTATCCATTTCCTTTTTTGGGCTGCTGAAACTGACTAATAAATGACAGTGGCTGTCCATTGAACTAAACTTTCGTTTGTTTAAGGCAGTCTCTAATCTTGTCCCCTTTCCTGTCTGTACAAACTTACCACTAGAACTTTTCTGTTAAGTTATGCTCTTTTTTAGTTCTCTAGACTGGTACCCCTTTTCTCTCAAAACACTTGTATAAAGGATAAACGTTGGACCACTTGGATAGCTTTTAATTTCAGCAAGTCCTTTAAGAGCCAATTCATCCTTTCTTTTTCATGAACCCTTTACCAAAACCCTGGTCTCAATTCTGATCCTTACAGGGATCTATTATTAAATATCCAAATTTTGTCTACCCCAGAGATTTCTATTTTGGTATGTCTTCTGTGAATATTAGAATTTAATGAACTCTTGACAGGACATAGTAGAGATTTGCTTTTGTTAATTCTTATTTTTTTCCCCAGAAACAAGACTAATCATTTCATAGTGGTATAGTGGTGGATTCAGGCTTTTCATACTCAAAAACCATGAACAAATCTCATGAAATGTTTCTGTTCATGCCATTCATGTAGCTGCCTCCTATGTCCCATGGGCTATTCTGATTTTGAACTTTTCATATTTTAATTTCTGCATTGTTTATAGTAGAGCTGGATCATGATGTCTTCGTTCTTTATTCCCTTGAACCATCTCCCTTTTCGTTTTTCTTCATATCACCTTGTTGATGTAACTGGTTCTCTTAACAGTATTTCATTAGCAGTTCAGTGGGCACAAATTTGTAACAACCTACAAATTAATATGGCTACGTAATTCAAATGAGCTTGAGAAAACTCTTGGCTAGAAAGTGTGGAGGAGTTGTCTTGCTGCCCTTTCAGATTTCAAAGTCTTCCCATAAAATAGATCATCAGTTATTCTTTTGGAAACAATTATTTTGGAGCTCTATAAAACACTTACTGTTTAGAAATACTAATGCTATTTAAAAATAGATGTGTGAAGCAGAACTACTTCTCTATATGATTATTCTACATAGATGAAATGGATATGATTTTCTTGATAGATTTGTATGCCTTTCCTTCTTTTGTTTTCCTCGACCACTATCTCTCTACAAAAAGCTTTAAATAATCTAATAGGCCAGATCTTCAAATCCTTTTCCAATTTCCCAGGGAGAGAATTCTGTTATCATTCATTTGTGCACTTAGAGTAACTGACATCCTTTATCAGGAGACTGAGTTTCTATATTATCTCAAAGTCATTTGCATTTTAAACATTTTGTTTTAGTTGGTGTTAGACTGCAATTTCTATCTTCAATTAACCAGTGTAGAAAAATGTTAATGGGTAAGAAAAGAGAACCTGAATGAGTGTTTTGCTATTCTCACTTCTCTTGCCCTTCCAGCAATGAAGTAGAAGGAACTGAGCCAGCTAAAGTGGCCAGACCCATTAAAAAGCAACCTAATTTTTCCTTCCTAACTTGATCTAGGATTTGTCTGATAGGTTTATTGACTTGATCCCTTATAGAGAAAAAAAAAATCCATTTTCCCACAATTCAAGAATTGTCCAAGTATGGAGAACAAGCTAATTGTAAGACACTCAGGTCTATAATTTATTTTTAATTTTAATAACACCTTTGACATTTTGTTTTTCCATCTTGCTCTAATTGTAGGACCTTTTTCCTGATTAATGTTTCCTTAACCTTCCTGATGATCCTGGATTCTTAATTAAGCTTTAAGAGGTTTTTGTTCTAAATAACTTGTTTATTCTGAGATAAAATATAAACATATGAAGTTTTAAAAAATAGAAACAAATCTATGAAAACAAGTTATGATCTTTCTCATAGCAAGAGCAGTAAAATTAAAACTATAGTAAGATACTGGTTTTTAACTTAGAAAATGTATAGCTTGTTGATAAGGGTATGGGAAAACAGGTATTTGCATACATCAATGGTGGAACGAAGTATATATTGACATAACCTTCCCTGGGAGTGGGCAGTGTGTACATCTTGCCCCACTTTTGTCTTCTAAAACCCCATATTCACCTATGGTACATGCTAAGTCTGGTCACTAGAAACTAAGCACACTTACTTTTTTGGTGGACTTTCAAAGATAATCAGGTCTTGGCTCTGAACGGTGTAAATACCATCTTAAAAACTCTTGCAGAAAGACAGAATGACTCTCTCATCTATAGAAATGTATTCTTTGTGTACATAGCATTATATACTACCTTGTGTATGTTATTACATTGTACATACTCTTTGACCCAGCAATTTGTTTCTAGGAGATATTCTAAATATATGTGAGACCACCAGTGTGGTCAAATTTATTTGACTAGTGTGGTCAGAATTATTTCTTAGACAGAATATGTAGTAACAGAAGGTTGGAAATTATTTTAAAACATCTATTTAGGAGACTGGTTTTAATTATCACTCAGCTGTATTATGAAATTCTAGAGAGACAAAAGGTTAGTCTTTGTATATTGGTAAGAAGCAATCTAGAATATAATGAAAGTAGTTACATTTGTGTAAAAACATTAAAAAGAATAAGTAAGAAACTACTAATACTGGTTTACTTTGGGAAATTAAATCCAATGGGTTGCTAGGGTATGTGAATGAGATAGAAACTTTACATTGTATTTTGTGCCCTTGTTGAGGATATTACCAACCTATTGAAAATAATAGAATTTTTATTTATAAGAAGCTTGAAGGTAATAGGTCCTATAAAATGTCACTTTCTCCTTTGAGTCTGTGGTTGTTGAGGAAAAACCAGAATGTTTCAGAAAGAAGGAAATGCTAATTTTCTTATGTTTGTTAGGTGGAAGTCTAGCTGATGCCATAAGTGAAAACTACAGGAGTATGAGTTACTTTACAGAAGTAGAGTTGAAGGATCTCCTTTTGCAAGTTGGCCGGGGCTTGAGGTATATTCATTCAATGTCTTTGGTTCACATGGATATAAAACCTAGTAAGTATTATAGATCATCTGATCTGGATTCTTTAGACTTATAGAGAATATATTACTTCACTGAAACAATATGAAAACAGAAATCTTCCTCTTTTTTCACTGTTAGTTTTCCAAGATCTTTGTATGTATTTTGTTATATGAAATTATAAATTCATTTTTATTAAAAGCTAAAAAAAATTTTGCTGCATCTTATGGATCCCACATAATCTCATGCTTGGTAATGGGAAGTCAGAACTCTTTTGTACTAGATCATAGTGTTAGTGCTGCTAACATGGTAGCATTTGGAGTAAAATGAGAAATTTGAAAATGTTTTATAAATTGTGTTCCACAAATGTGGTATTTCAAGTTTATAAATGAAATAGTAAAACTGGATAACTCAGGGAAAATAGTGATAGATTAAGCTTATAACTCCATAAATACTACAAGTGAGTCAGGACTGGAAAATACAGGAATATAGTGGTTTTATTTTTCCTCTTATTTTTTTAAAGATTTATTTATTTATTCATACAGAACTGGGGTTCAGGACAGAGGTGCAGGGTGGTGAGAGGATTCACCAGAGACAGAGTGGGGAGCAGAACAGGCCAACTGACGGAGTACACTGCTGAGGGGAGCAGCAGGCTGGTCAGGAGAGGTCTGCTTCGCCATGTGAATCACCTCGGGGCCGGGCGGGGATCGAACTTGTACTGAAGTGGCTTTAGCTTTTTAGTGCTGTGCTTTAACCTGCTGCGCCACCAGGGAGGGCCCTTATTTTTCCTCTTTACAGCTAGATTGCTTTTTAGCTAAAAACTTTTGGTTTGATTTATATAAAATGGCTATAGTAGATTACATACTGTGGCTCAGAACAACCTCCAAATGTTCTTTCAAAGGCTTACAAAGAGTTTAATAAGATTTCTAATGGAAGGAACATTGGTACTAATAAAGATGTAGCATTATAAAATTTTTGCTTAAATTGGAACAAAGGTTTATTACAGAATTAGTGATATTTCTAGCCTGTAAAATATGAAGATGTACTGTATTCAGAAAATAAAATGGCATTTGAATTGAAATTATTCTGCATTTAAAAAAGGATTGCAAGTGAATCCTATAATAACAATTTAGTACAGTGAAATCTCTTTCATTTATAACTTTTGAAGTCAACTATTGCTACTTTTCCATCGGTAAACTGACATCTCATTTAATAGAGACACCATATTACAATTTTGACAAGTTGGCCCAAGTCAGTTGTTGATTTTTTCAGAATAGTGTCTTATTCAGAACCATCTGCCTTACATCTAGTTACATCTATCTATCTATCTATCTATCTATCTATCTATCTATCTATCTATCTATCTATCTATCTATCTATCTATTTTTTTAGGTTTTACCCTTCCCCTACTTCAAAAACGATAAAGGTTTGTCTTGCAAGATGTTTTCCCCTCTGGGTTTGACCACTTGGTGTCTTGCATCATTTAACAGTTGGTGTCTTGCATCCTAAATATAGCGAAGAAACCTGTATTTCGTATAAAAAGGTTCATGGATTCAAGTCAAACATTGTTGGATAGGTGTTCTTAAGTTGATTTTAATGAGTTTTTAAAATCACGTTACACATTTAATTCTATTCGTTGTTAGAAGAATTTGGATGTTAATGTACTACTAAATTTATTTTCAAAAAGGAAAAGATAGGTTTAGACTGATAGCAGTAAAAATGAATGCAGTAAACATGAATTATATGGTTAGCCTGCTCTGAAATCTTACATTAAGTTTCAGGCATAATAGATCCTTACATTGTTTTTCTTTTTAAAAAAATATTTATTGGGCCCTCCCTGGTGGTGCAACAGGTTAGGATGCAGCACTGCAAGGTGGTGGCAGCTACATCAGTGCGAGTTCTATCCTGCCACATGGCGCAGCAGACCTCTCCTGACCTGCCCACCGTTCCCCTCAGCAGTGTGTTTTGTCTGTCTGCTGTTCTGCTCCCCACTGTGTCTCTGGTGAAACCTCTCACCGCCTCTACACCTCTAGCTTGTACCCCAGTTCTGTATGAATAAATAAATAAATCTTTAAAAAAATCAAATAGCTCTTTTAAACAAATAAATATTTATTTATTCACACAAGACCTGGGGTTACAGGCCAGAGGTGGGAGGTGAGAGGGTTCATCAGAGCAGAGCAGACTGAAATACACTGCTGAGGAGGGCAGCAGGTGGGTCAGGAGAGGTCTGCCACACAATGTGGGTCACCCCCCTGGCCGGAAATCAAACTCATGCTGCAGTGGCTGTGGATGTGGATCACTTCATAGTGCTGTGCCACCAGGGAGGGCCCATTAGACCCTTAAAATTGTAAGTAGAAAAGTTGAAAATACTAAGGCACATGAAGATAAAAAATTTTAAATATACAAATTCTACCATATAATATACAATTTAAATATACAAATTCTTCCTATAAAGTGAAACTGGAAGGTGACTCCAGTGATTATATTTTAAAATTCAATACTATATTGATAAAATTATTAAAATGAAATGTTAAACCTAAATTCAGGTTAATCATGAGCTTGCCTGAATTTGAAGAAGAAAATACTTTTTGTACAGTGGAAATAGTGAACCACAAAGCCACTTTGGGATGTAAAAGTTATATGGTGAGATAGACTCACTAGCTAAATGATTTGTTCTTTTAGCTATATACCATTAGATTAAAACTTGTAATTTGGCAGCATCGTGAACTTCCTAATTACTGCCTTTTGTATTGTTTTTAAGTAATAAAAACTGCTAGGATCAGTATGTAAATAACATGAGTCTAATGCAGTGATTTCCAAGCATTCAAGGACCAGTGGTAGGCCAAAAAGTATATTCCTAGAAAATATAGTCCCACTTCCCATACCCTTAAGTGCTTTGCAGTTGAATTTAAATAAAACATAATCTATAGTTTAAAAAACTTTCTGGATGGGGTCTCCCCAGTGGTGTAGGAGTTAAGTGTCAATGCTATCACAATATCCAGCCTGTTTGATAACCTGAATTTGATCTCCGGCCAGGGAGCTAACCCACATATGGTGCAGCAGGCCTCCCTTATCTCGCCCTCTGCTCCCCTTAGCAGTGTATTTCAGTAGATCTGCCTGTTAGTGCTCCCCATTGTATATCTGGTGAATCCTCACCAACCCCCTCTCCCCCAGCCATTGACCCCCCTACCCCCCATTCTTGGCCCACAGTTCTCCTACACATTAAAAAAAAAACAACTTTGTGGATGATGCTAATGTATCACCTTATTTGTGAATTTTGGTTATACTACTAATTGTTAGTGTGACTTACATAAATAATTGTTTGACAGGTAATATTTTCATATCACGCACCTCAATCCCAAATGCTGCCTCTGAAGAAGGAGATGAAGATGACTGGTCATCCAACAAAGTTATGTTTAAGATAGGTAAGAGCCCTTCTGCCCACCTGTGCCTATGCAGGTGCTCCTTGTTGGCAATTTTTTCTCTGCAGGGCAGCTGCCCTTTTTCCTTCTTGTGACTATGCAGACCTCTCAGTAAATCAGTCCTGCTTATGTCCGTGCAAACGTCCTTTATTTCTTGCTCTCCTTTTATAATTAACCTACCTTTTGGATAGTTAAAAAAAAAGTTAGAAAGAACCACATTATTACCCTAAAATATTTTAGAGAGGCTGTTTTAACACTTGACTAATTTTTTTCAATACTTCTAGGTGATCTTGGGCATGTAACAAGGATTTCTAGCCCACAGGTTGAAGAGGGTGATAGCCGTTTTCTTGCAAATGAAGTTTTGCAGGAGGTAACTTTCTTCCTTCAATAATAATCACAAATGGCTCTGTAATACCTGTCAATTGATAGAATAGTAGAAATACAGATGTATTGAAATATTAAATTAATTACTATTAGAATGGGAATACGAAATAGAAACCTTTAATTGGGAGTGTTTTACAAAATTCAGTAAAGGAAAAGATTTACAGTATTCAACAGTGGTGCAGTTTTGGTAAAGGAATTGTTTCCATACACTATGCAGATGGAACTTTAAAATGGAATAGTGTTTTTTGGCGATCAGAATGTAAACATCTATCAACATTTAAACTCACATACCCGGGTCCTCCTTGGTGGCGCAGTGGGTTAAAGCACAGCACTAAGAAGCTAAACCCACTTCAGCATGAGTTCGATCCCCTCCCTGGAGGTGACCCACATGGCACGGCAGACCTCTCCTGACCTGCCCGCTGCTCTCTTTAGCAGTGTACTTTGTAGATCTGTCTGTTCTACTCCCCACTCTGTGTCAGGTGAAGCCTCTCACCACTGCCCTGAACCTGTATCCCAGTTCTGTAAGCATAAATAAATAAATCTTTAACAAAATAAACTCACATACCCTTTGACTCTTATAAAGTTTCACTTCTAGGAATATCCTACAGAAATATTCATATACAAACAAAATGAGAACAGTGTTAATAAGTATTTAGCAACATGCAAATTATGGTATACTTAACTGTACCATTTCAAAAAGTGACAGTATTTCTTGATAAGCATTTTGAATGAAAATAGAACAAGTAGAACAAATACATGATCCCTTTCTTTGAATATTTGTCTTAATATGTATATGTGTATGTATATTATATATCTATGTATATAATTACTTGAGAAGGACAGGAGTTTCTTCTTAGAATGTAACTGGACTAATGATAAAAAGGAGACATTCATTTTAAAAAATGTAAATTCCTTACCTCAGAGTGCATATTACTTTTATTTAAGAAAAGATTTACCCAAGTTTAGTTTAATTTCTGGATATGTACTACAGGTACTAAACAAATTGTAGTGTGTCTTTGGACATTCTAATTTAGTCTGATTTCTTACCTAAATTAGCACTGAAGTATAATCTTACTTAACTTTGACCATTTTATATTCCCTTATAATTTTGTTTTAAATTTTACAGAACTATACCCATCTACCAAAAGCGGATATTTTTGCCCTTGCCCTCACAGTGGTTTGTGCTGCTGGTGCTGAACCTCTTCCTAGAAATGGAGACCAATGGCATGAAATCAGACAGGGTAGATTACCTCGGATTCCACAAGTGCTTTCCCAAGAATTTACAGAGTTGCTAAAAGTGAGCATTTTATATGTGAACCACTTTATTGACATGATTCAATATTTTGTTAAAATTGCATGTCTTTACCTTAATTTTACATCTCTTTTTTAAGATCATGATTCATCCAGATCCAGAGAGAAGGCCTTCAGCAATGGCACTGATAAAGCATTCAGTATTGCTTTCTGCTTCTAGAAAGAGTGCAGAACAATTACGAATAGAATTAAATGCTGAAAAGTTCAAAAACTCACTTTTGCAGAAGTAAGTGAGGTTTTTTTTTAATTTTTATATTCTCAACTTTTAATGATAGATAATGTAACCCTTTTTTTCAGTTATGGATATAGTGTTGTCACATGTTACACAGTTAAAGTTTAAAGACTACTGCCTTAAATTAGTATTTGACCTGTAGATTTGTGTTGTTTCTAAACTTTGATATTATGGGCTTAAAAAGTTTTATGATTAGTACATATGTATGTGCAAGTGGTGATAATGTCTACTTCTTACTTATATTGTAACAAAAGCCAAGTAAACCTGTATTATTTTCCTCCTCCCCAACTTACACCATTAAAATTTTTTTTTCTTACAGTATTCTGTTCTACTTAATTTCATGAAGTTACTCTTGATTAGGCTAATAGATGATTCTCATATTTGATCTGACTGACCTTTTGACATTTTTTGAAAGGTGGTTAGAATGCTAATTCTAATATTCTTTATTGCTACCATTTTTATTCTAAACTAATAAACCATCTTCTAATATTGAAAGGTTTATTTGCTGCTAGTTTGGTAGCCATCATTAATACATACAAATACAAAGTAAAATGTTCCTTTAATCTTTTTTTTTTTTAAGATTTGTTTTATTTATTATGCATTTATGCTGGGGTGTAGGCCTGTGGTGTGGGGGTGTGGCAGGGTGAGAGGATTCACCAGATAACAGATGGGGCAGATCTTCTGAAATACTCTGCTGAGAGGAGCAATGGGTAGAGAGGTTTGCTGTGCCATATATGGGTTAGCTCCCTGATCGGGGATTGAACTGTTGCTGCAGTAACTGCTGATATTTTCATAGTGCTGAGATTCTCTTGTGCCAAGAGGCCCTCCTTTCATCTCTTTTAAATATGATAGATAGATAGATAGATAGGTAGGTAGGTAGATGGGTAGATAGGTATTTTTCACAATATGGGCTAGTGGCTTATTTTAAATTGTTTTTTAAGATCAAAGTTAGGCCTCCCTGGTGGTACAGGGGTTCAAGTCTCAGCGCTATTCAACCCCATATGGCAGAGACCTCTCCTGTCTTACCTGCTGCTCCCCTCAGCAGTGTATTATTTCAGTAAAGTGCCTGTTCTGCACCCTACTGTCTTTGGTGATTCTTCTCATCCTCTGTACCCCTGCCCAACATGCCCCTTCTTATGTGCATTTAAAAAAAAAGACCCAAAGTCATTACCAGCATTTTTATTGTATCCAAGTATATATGCTATTTTAGTTCTAAAAGCACACAATAAAATAATTTCATAAGTTTTTTGAATAGAAGCTCAACTTTCATGTTGTAGTTTTCCTTTCCTCAGTTGCATTCAAGGATAATGATGGCATGCAAAGATCTCCACCTGAAGAGAATAGTTTGCTTTTGAATTTTTAGGATCCCTTCCTAGGATTGACACAGTAGTGAAAAGTTTTGTTTTTATATTCTTAGAGAACTCAAGAAAGCCCAGATGGCAAAGGCTGCAGCTGAGGAAAGAGCGCTTTTCACTGACCGGATGGCTACCAGGTCCACCACCCAGAGTAATAGAACATCTCGACTTATTGGAAAGAAAATGAACCGATCTGTCAGCCTTACCATATACTGAACTACTCATTTCCCACCTCCCCTAAAAAACTGTGACAAGAGGAAGCTAGGTTGAAATCACTGCTACAATCCAGTTTGCGATTACATTCTCAATCGGTGTCAGTAGTTTTACTGAAATACCTTTTTAGGACTTTTATTTGTGAATTACAGTTGAAAGCTGTATTTTGACCATGACTCTACCTGGCTTTCATCTAGTCTTACCAGTCCCTCTAGGATGTCAGTCGCTGTTGGATGTTATACACCAGCTTTTCCAGGGTTAACCACTGTGGTGGTGTGCTGCTTATAGTTTGCTGTTGCATTACAATAAAAGGTATCTTTCCCTGTAGTGACTTGTAAAAAGGACTCAAGGGCTTTATTACAAACACAGTCTCCCCTGGGAAGGGAAATGCTGAGAGAGTCTATTTTCCAGCCTTTAATGTACCGGTGTGTGTCGATCTTATATTCCTTTTTTTTAAATTGTGAATTATACTTGTATATCCAACTGGGAGCACTTTGTAGGCATTGCATGAACCATGGAAATCTGTGGAAAGTATTGCCTTGTGAATTTGCTGCTATTTTAGTTTTGTCTTTGCTGTAAAATTGTAGCATTAAACAATCATCGTTGTTAATAGGCTTTCTTTTGAAAACAATTATGTGAAATATATAGCTGTTCTTGATGAGACAGCTATTTGCCCCTTTTTCCCCTTTGAACTTTGAAGCTAGTGCATTGGAGGATGCACCTTTCTCTCTTTGGTATGCTGTATTAATGTAGTATAAATATTACTGGTTTTGTAATTTCTGATAATATCCTTTCTTGACTCTTTTTAAAAATGTTTCCTCTTTTCACCTGAGTTTTGTACTTGATTGTATTGTTAGTTTGTTTTTTAAATGTCTTATCCAGTTTCTGTTCAATATTTGTGTATATAAACTAATCTTGGCGATATTGTACATAGCTGTTTGAAATGCCAGAATGACTTCTGACTATTCCAAGCTTTTCCAAAATAGTTTACCTGTGATTGGCCATTTGACCAAAAATACTGGCTAACAGATGTTGGTAAAAAAAGAAAAAAAAAGTAGGATTTGTCTATTGTTTGTTTTCCTATTAATTTTGGTTTTAAAACATGTTGGCACTTGTCTGTTTGACTTGTGTTTTATTAATACTGGTTGGCATATTAAAAGTCACTCTGAGCTTACCTTAATTGTGTAACGTAGTTTGTGGTGCCTGTTTTATATTATCTCCATTATCACTACATTAAAAAAATGTAGAGTATAATGTATATAACGTACTAAAACAGAGGGCACATTACTGATAGACTATGAAAAACATTGGTTATCTGCTGATGAGCTTTTAGTCCACATTAGTTACATAATCGGGATTCAAGAAAAATTTGCCTATTAATCTTGAGTTGTCTTTATTTGGTATTATAAATATTTAATGTTTCTATATCACATTGTACATTACACAGCTGATGTAGAAATGTAATAAGTTGTTTAAAATAGCTTTAGATCATTAAGCTTAGTAGACAGGACTCAAACTTTATTTTGAGCTGAGGTGCAGAAGAGAGCTTTAATGTGGGGAGGGTTTCAACTCACTAAACTAGGCTGGCTTTTAGAAATTGAGAGTGCAAATTTCAACAGTATTAATTCTACGTGCCGTCTTTTTCTGATATAGATTAGAACCAGAGAATAAGCCCTTAGATAAAGATAGGCTTTTTGGTTGTAGATAAATATTTTTTCTTGACTGTGGTCTATTCCTGCTATAAACATTTTTAACAAGCTTAAGCATTTTTGCTTTTAAGTCTATGGCCTCTTGAGCACAACTTAGAGGTCTGACAGGAATTGTTGCTAAATTATAAAGCTGATGGGTGTGGGCAATAGGAAAGCTAACAAGTTGCATAAGCTGGAACAGGTAACACATTTCAGAAGCCACTGATGACAAAACTGAAAATCATTGTTAGAGTCCCTAAGTCATTAAGGTGCATATTCCTAGTGTACTAGCTTCAAAGAAAAAAAATCATGTTTTTCACCAAGACTTCACAGTAACTTTTTGGCATTTCATCTGAAAATATTTTAAAATATAATTCAAAGGGAATTCTGAAGCTAACAACTGATAATTTGGCTCATATTTAACACAAGACATTTGAGTGCCTTCTACTGCTAACTGGTAGACCAGTAAAAAAAAAAAAAAATTGCTATAGGGTTTCAGGAAAAAATAGAGGGGTCCCAAGTAAACATACAATGACAGAATGTGGGAAGTGCTGTGTTGGAATGATTCTGTAAGGTATGGTGATGGCTCAAAGCGCAATTCCTTATCATGGGGAGACCATGGTGGCAGATTAGAAAGTGGACTTGGGGGATGATACTCAGGACGATTTTAAAGCCAACATTATATTCACACAGGGAAAGAGTGAGAAGGGCAGGGAGTAGGAGTCTTCTCTGAATAGCAATAAAGGGGATAGGAACTTCATTAAATGGGAGCAGTCTACATTTAAGTTTCTGTTTTTATAACAGAATAAGAATTTGTACCATAACTTCAGGATTGGGGAAAATGGCAAATGCTAATACTGCAACACTGGAGGAGTCACCTAGTTGCAGTTGACTACAATTTGAAACCTTGCCTAAACTTTATTTAACTTTATTTTAATCCAAGAGTAGTTGTAGTGAACAATGTCTTTAGAAGAGCCAATTTTCTTAAAAAAAAAAAAAAAAAAAAGATGTGTATTAGAATGGGTACAGGCCAGAGATGGGGGGGGGGGGGGGGGCGAGAGATGAGTGGATTCTCCAGAGAGTATGGAGCAGAATAGGCAGATGGACTGAAATACACTGCTGAGAGGAGCAGCAGGTGAGACAGGAGAGGTCTGCTGTGCCATGTGGGTCACCTCCCTGGTTGGGGATCAAACTCATGCTGTAATGGCTGTGTGTAGCTTCATAATGCTGGTTTTAACCCCTTATGCCACCAGGGAAGCTCTGAAGAGTCAGTTTTCAAGCTTTGATTTTTCATTCAACTTTGCTCTAGAGGTTCAGAAATAATGGCTTTTAAATAAAACAGTGACAACAGTTAGTGAAAGCCTTAGGATGTCTCCCTAATTCTTAAGCAGCAGCTTCTTGGTATTAGAGTAGTTGCTACTCACCTCCCTTCCCAGCCACAATTCATCTCTACAAAGCAAATTTAAAGGCTAATTAAAGCAATCAGCAAGACGAATCAAAAAGAATTTTGAAAATTTTGGATATTGTGAAAATCATAAGCCTAGGAATTCAGGGAGAACTGCCGTATTTCACATTGTGAGAGCACTTGTAAAGCTGAAAAATACATACTTGAAACACTGACATTGCAAGGTAAGTGGATCAAGAAGTTTCGTAAATTTGGTTGTGTTAGAAATTTCTTAGCAGCTCAGCCCAAGTAGGGTTTTATGAAACTGGAAGAGTGAAACATTCAAACTAACACAACATTTAACTTTCAAAAGTCTTAAGAGGCATTTATTTGAACATCATTGAATTTTTGTCTGTGTGACAGATGACAAATACTTTCAATGCCCCTAATTTTCAGAGGTGTCTGAAGTAAGAAAGACTAGATATGTGTCTGGAGTATGTACTCGGGAAAGATGTCATATTCTGTCCAAATTTCATTCAACTAAGAGTCTAGGAAACCTTGACCAGACTAGGTCACAGAGAAAAATATCCCAAAGGAACACTTATATAATAGTTTATATTGTTTATTTTCATAGGACTAATAAATATTTTGATGAACATATTTGTTTTGAGTTTTCCCATTCTTATGCTAAGAAATGGGTTTCCAGGCCTGGAATTTCAATTAATAAAGACCTACTAATCCATTATGCTGATGGGAAATAAAGTTCATTCTACAATGACTCCATTCAGGATGATTGTACTGAAGAAGGGTCATATTTTTGCAGATGAGACTACAGAAGATCAGATAAATTCAAAGCTTAGGAAACCAATTTAGAAAATACAAGAGTCAGAATTTCAGCTCAGATTTCACTGCAAAGGTTAATGTTTTTTCCAGATACATGAAAGTTTACAAATACTAGTGAAAGGACAGTGCAAGCAGCAAAGGAGAATAAGAAGAAGTCTAGAATCAGGAAAACTGGAAGGAAATCATGGCAGCCGAAGTTTGAAGGAGAAATTGAACAGTGACAGAAAAAAGTAGTAAGTGACTCAAAGCTCCATGAAGGTATCCAGAGTTCGTTAGGAAACCTTTGGTGAGCAGTATTAGGAGAATGGGAGCAAAAGCCAGGCTACCTTGAGTTGGGTATAAATGGGACATGAGTAAACAGCAAATATCATTTTCATGATTGTTGATATGGAAATGTGGATGGAAATATGGTTGAAAAAGAAGGGCTATAGCAAAAGGGAAACTGGGTTTTGTTGTTTTGCTATTTATTGATCACCATCATATACTAAGATGTTATATAATGTAATTTAATCTTCATATGAAATCTGACAAAATTCCCATTTTACAGTAATCTTTAGAAACAGACCCAATTCATTATAAAGTTACAAGTGTCAAGGTTCAAACTTAAAGTATTTGAACTAGCCAAATTCATAGCAAATCCTCTGAATTTTGAAGAGAGGAAGAGTGAATGTGGATGAGACAAGTTTGTAGGTGTTTGGAGAATGTAGGAAAAAGGGGAAGGATTTCCATCTGATGGTCCCTTTCTGACTCTGGAGAGAGTGCCAAGAACTATTTAAAAGAATGTTTCAAGGAAGTTTTATAACTTGGAGAAATGAATGTGTTATGTTAATGTGAACAAAATCAGGAAGTAAAAGTGTATGAAGGGATTTAAATATATAAACATTAAATAAAAACAAGGGAAGTTAACAATGACTATCCTTAGGATGGTAGGTTATGGGACATTTCCCACTTCTCTTTCCTCCCTGAATTTCTATATTTTTAATAATGTGACTATTTTATAGTCAGAAAAAATTAAACTTGAAAATATTTAAAGTTATAAACATCTGTAGTCAATATAAATTAGGCAAGTCACCTGACCTTCAAAGATTTTTCCAATGATCTAGCCTGTGCTCCCCCAACTTTCTAGTAATGGAGACCATTCCCTTAAAAACAGGGGCATAGATATAATCCAGATTGGGCCAAAATGAACTGTTTCCTGGGCCTTTACAGATGGTCCAGTTGCTATGTTAGCAAAGATGGTGAGACCAAGATTTCCACAGCCTGAAAAACCTATCTAGAGAAGAGAATAAGCCAACACAGAACTAAGAAAGGAGAGTAGGATCTGACAGTATTATCAAGTCTGAAAGTCAATCTTGGTTTGATTTCATGTCTGTGTATATTCCTTTCCCTGGCCAAAGCTACTTTGAAGTAAGTTTGTTACTTGCACTTGACTGGTGCATGTATTTCTCTAAACTGGAATTCTAATCCAAGATTTAAAAATCCTAGTTGCTGTATGACTGAGAAATGTATTTCAGTGTCCTGGGATTCCTGGATTAACTCCTTTATTGAGCCTCCTACTGTGTCAAGACTAGCGTATGAAAGCAGCAGACCCCTCAACACCTCCCAACTGTCTTCATTTTCCTGATCACTTGTGGTAATGACACCAGTTTTCTAGAGGCTATTTTATGCAGTGCCTGAAAGAATTCTGCCTATGGATTTAACCTCTGTTGAACAGAATTAGATACCTCACGTTTCAACTAAACAAACATGGTAGGTTGGACAATCATTACAAATTATAGTTTGCATTCTTGTCTGCCATGACGTAGTGCTATAGATATCAAAGATGCTATTCCTGAAGAAAGAAACATGAAAAAAGGCAGTGAGGAGTCTCCAGTGTATATTTGACATACGAATTTGAGGAAAGGAAAAGTGGTACTTTAAACCTCTTTATTCTGAGGGATGGAACAAATAAAATTGGGAAATACAGAGGACTTAGAGGTGCTTCCTAAATAGACTCCTAGCTCTGACATTGAAGGACCTGAAATAGAGAGTGGAATTGCATGTATTTACTTGTTGATTGTATTTTTGATTCATTTTCTTTTTCTTTTGAAATTTTTGTTGAAGTAATAGTTTTATGATTATATATAGGTTTCAGGTATATAGCCTTTTAGTTCTACATCTGTATTGCTATCTTACCATTTCTTCCAAAAGCATAGTTCCTATCCACCAAGAATCAACTTATCCCCTTCACCCTATTTGCTCACTCCCTGCCTCCCTTCCCTTGTGATTTAACACCAAAGTCTAGTTTTCAGGTACAAATTTTCAATTAACATGTATCTGGAGAAACTGCACTGCAGTAGGGGTTACTAGCTAGTGCTAGTGACTGAAATACAAACACAAACATGACAATCCTCTCTATTGCATGCAGTTATGTGGAGGTATTAGAAAGAATTGATCCTCCATAGTAAAATCTTTTAGAGTATGCTTAGGTTACTATGGGACCATCAATCCAGAGGATAAAGTGGTGGATGTTGCTTTTCCCAGGAGATGTAACACCTCAGCTACGTCTTGAGAAATAAAGAAGAGCTTGCTAAATGGAAAAGGTAGAAGGGTTTCTTAGGTAGAGGGAATAGAATGAATAATTTCCAGAGAAATGAGACTCTGTGGCATGTTAGAATGATGAGAACATATCTTCTGCATTAGAGGAAGGGAAGCAAGCCCTTTTGTGCGAATCCAGTTTTACTTTGCCCTCGTTCATGTTTTCCATTTCTGGGTTTCAAGTCTGTGAGAATCTCCTGATAAATGTGGATTTTTGTTCATTCTTGGCCAGAGAAGAGTTGAAAATAAAATGATGAACGAACAAGTGAAAGAAAAGTACATCAGAGGCTTTGGTGACCCCGGAACAACTCTGGGAGGAAAAGAAGAGAACTTCAATCACCATGGCAACTCAGGTCTCTTCTGAGTCTCATCTTCTGGCGAGGGCCCAGAGTAGCTGCTCCTACCATCATCGGCCCCACTGTCTGCTACTTCATCAGGTTAGTTCTAGCACTCTCTCCTGCCCCTCTAAATCTACCCTGCCCAGAGCGTCCCTGGGTCTCTGCACTGGAAACTTCAGCATTTCTGCCCCCCTTCCTATCTCCTGGTTCCTGAATGCTGAGTGTCCCCAGATGACATGGGGCTGGTGGCTAGTGGGGGAGGGCCGGGCTGTACTTTGGAGCTGAAACCTTTTCTTTCTTGGTAATGGCAGCTGCGTTTATCCTTTCTTACTCTTTGGTGCCAGCGAGGACTAGGAAGAAGCAAGCTGCCTCCTGAACCTGTGCATATCTGCTGTCCAGTCCTCATGCTGTTGCTGTGTGAACCTACCTGGGGTGTTTGCCAGACAGGCTGGGTTTGGGTTTTTGGGTGTTTTTTTTTTGGTTTGGTTTGGTGTTTTAATATGAAGAATAAATTAGAGCAGGGTGCAGAGTGCTTTTGCTTCACAAAAGGAACCAGAGGGTGAACGAACAAGTGCTGAGAATTAAAAAGTAAGAAGGGTCAGCAGAAAACCAAATTCATTTGCAAGCCAGAGGCAAAAGCATGGCTTGGGGGTGGGAGGTGACACAGTCCCTGTTACTGTCTCACAGGCTGTCAGTGGTATGTGGTTAATATGTCACAATGGCTCACACATCTGGGGTGCCAGACAATATTCTGGGTCCCAGCATTCTGGGTCCCAAGGAGAGGGACTTAGGCCCATTTGTAGAGTCTGCAGCATGAATGCTTCTTTCCCTCACTCTTTTCCTTTTCACTCTCTTCTTGATCACATTCTATGAAATTTGGTTGCACAGAGATTTATTTCTGCATACATTTTCCCTTTTTTAGGGGAATGACTTTTTAAGGCTCTCTTTTGGGGTATAATAAACAAAATAAAGCAACTCTAGGTGGTGAGAGGTAGGGAAATACAGAGGGCAGCGTGTGAATTGACCCTTTAAAAATTTTTATTTATTTATGCATTCAAGAGCCGGGGGCAGGTCAGAGGTGAGGAGGGTGAGCAGATTCACCAGAGACAGAGTAAAGAGCAGAATAGGTGTATTGACTGAAATATTCTGCTGAGGGGAGCAGCTGGCAGGATAGGTCTGCTGTCCTATGTGGGTTATCTCCCTGGCTGGGCAGATGAACTAGTGCTGCAGTGGCTGTGGGTAGCTTCATAGTGCTGAGACTTAACCCCTTGAGCCAGCAGGGAAGCCCTGAATTGACACTTTTGCGGGCAGTTTAGGAAAGAGGAGAGTGGTCAGAGGCTGAGGCCTTAGAAGTGCAGCAGAAGGAGTGCAGAGAGGGGCCTGAGAGGGAAGGGCAAACAAGGAGAGTGGGCTTAGCTATGTCCTGATGTTCTCTGGCACACAGATTTAGCAAGAGGAAAGTGCTACCGTCATTTGACTGTGTTTTGGGGGGAAGATTGAAATGACATATTTAACAACGGCATATTAAGTCCTATTGTTCTACATATTCTAATTCTATGATTCTAACTCTAATACTAATTCTTGTATTCTAACATTTCCTTCCACCCTGGGAATTGTCCTTGTATCATGCGTGCTGAAGAGCAGCTGAAGGGCAGGAGCCTGTTCTCTGCGACTCTGCAGTGCCTCCTGGCATTGCTGACTGATCCCAGGCAGACACTTGAACCGAGAGGGCCAACCAGATCTCTTCACAGCCCACTCACCTAAGGTATGAGAGTCAGCCTCTGACCCAGGCCAGAGTACCTCCTTTGAGCAGAGAGATTGCAAGCCAGTGGCGCTGCTGGGGGCCAGGGCTCATGGGGCTACTGGTATGTAGCCACATTGACAAGCCTAGCTGGCAGTGGGGAAAGGTGAAGCCGGCATGCAGAGAGAACCAGGGAGCCAGAGACTGCATCTCAGGTTCTGGTCATATCTGGCCAAGGCAGAAACATTAATTTAAAAAAAGATTTATTATTTTATTTTATGCATACAGAACTGGGGTACAGGCCAGAAGTGCTGGGGCGGTGAGAGGATTCCCCAGAGGCAGAGCGGCGAACAGAAGAGGCAGATCAACAAAGTACACTGCTGAGGGGGGCAGCAGGAGGGCCAGGAGAAGAGGTCTGCCACACCCAGGCCAGGACACTAGCGCTGAGGCAGCTTTGGCCAGCTTCACTGCTGCACGTTAACCTATTGTGCCACCAGGGAGGGCCCAGACACATTAATTTTATCTTGCATTTCTTTAACTTCCCTCCAATTTCCTCAAGTTGCTATTGGAAACTCTCAATTATCCTGTCACCTTTTCTTAGTTTCTTACACCAAGCTAGTAGGTTTAACTAAAATCATTTAGAGTTCTGTTTATCATCAGACCGAAGATTTCTCTGCATCCTAGATGCATGCAGGGCCCTTAGCTCAAGCCCCAAAACCAGAGCTGGCCTCTGTCTTTCTAGGAAACTTTCAGTTTATTTATGTGAGACCTGGTACCTGTCTCTGAGAGTCCACAGTTCAGGAGAGGATGTGAGACCCAGAAACTGGAGTGACCTCAGAGGACATCTATTTTTAGCTTTACAGGTGACTCAGCCTGTTTTCACATTTATTATCTGTGATGAAGAAAACATGCAGGCCAATGCACAGCACCCACTGACCTGGGCTATACTGGTGACTCATGTTAACTGCCAACCCAAGACGGGCAGCTGGCCAAGGCATAGTATTTCCTCTTAAAATCATCTGTGGGAGAATTCATGGTTGAGCAACTCAGGACTTTAAGAAGGAAACAAGATTATAATTAACGTGAACATTCACTCACTTGCTGAATAAAAGGAATGCTTGGTACATTGTAATGCATGCTGAATAATGAGTACTGTTCAGGTTTCCTTTTCTGTCCAGGGCAGAGACAGCATCTGACAGTTGTAATATAGACAGTTGCCATTTGACACAGGGTGTAGCATTTTCATGAAGAGAAAGGGGAGTAGAAACTTCAATGTTGGACATGATGAGTCTAAGGTCCCTGAGGAATTATCCAAAGGGCTATCAGCTATCCATCAAACTCCAGGATTTAGACTTGGGCATTACTGGCATGTAAATAGTTACTGAAATCTTGGGCGAGAGTGAGACAATCTAAGAAGATTTTTTAAAATGAGAGTAAAAGTAAGTCCTGACAGAACCCTGGCAACAGAAGCATTTTTGGGATTGATGGTGAGAGAGCTGCCAGGGGAGGGGTGGACTAAGGAGGAAGCAGGAGAAAGAGCAGCCAGGGAGAGAGAAGAAAATCAGCAGTGAGTGGTATCTCAGTAGCCCCAGGAGAGGAGAATCTCAAGAATGAAGAAGTAGCCCCTGTACAGGAGAGGGCTAGTAAGATAAGGACTTAGTGTTTCTCTGGTTTCGTCTCTGGTGATATTGGAAAGAGCAGTTTCGGTGGTGTAGTAGAGAGAGAATCCAGACACCGGGGGGTTGAAACTGGAGACCTGGCATCAGTTCACAAGGGAGTGGGATTTTCCCCATGACTACTCAGCAATATGTGATGAAGAAGATGGAAGGATAAGGGGACAAGGATGGAGTGAGATAAGGGCGGAGGGCTGCGACAGTAGGTGTCTATGTTTGGAGAAAGGGATTTTGTCAGAGTGTGCAGCACTTCTAGGTGATGATAAGGTTCAACGGTGATAACAAGTATGGCCAAGGGGATGAGTGGCCCAAGCAGTAAGAAGGGCAAAGGCCACAGGAGATAAGGGAGTCAGAAACTTGAAGATGTAGAATGTGTTCAAAACTGTAAGTCATGGTAATATTTTCCCTGGGAAGACTGCGAGTCAGAGACCTAAGTCCTTAGGGAATGTTGGGAGGTCGGTGCCAGGGAATGCCAAGGAATAGAGCCTTGAAGCAGAGAGTCTGTGAGGGGACGAAGGATGCTGAGCTCTCGTGCTTTTCCCACAGTAAGTAGGTAATGGGAAGGAGTTAGTATCCCATGGGAGCTTAGCAAGGGAAGCCGTGTCCTCAGTCAGATTCCAGTTAAGGCAGAAGGTGGAACAAGGTCCTCTCAGGAAATGAACACATTTACTGGGTGACATAGGCTCAGAAAGTTGGGGTTAATTACAGGAAGGGCAGCGGGCAGCATCAGCCCAAGAGGGTGAGGAGCACCAGGTCATTGGACTGACTTGCATTTCAGGAATTAGGGAGGGGTGTTGGAGGGAGGCGGACAAGGGAGGACTGTGTGACCCGACACCAAAGGAGACTGTGGCTGTCAAGCCCTCTGTGCTTGCAGACAGGCCTTGAGCTCTGTCTGTAGCCTGTACAGTTTGGGGCTTTGCCCAGCTTTCCAACAGAAATTTGCTCAGGAGTCTCTGAAGGGTCTGGTCCTGGTTTCTGGGTGTGTAATTAGACCTGAGCTAGAATAGAAAGAAGTAAAAGTGTCCTGGGCCCCCAACCTAGGGTGGAAATAGCTTTGTCATGGATTCTGTGGCTCATTTCCTATCCTCTCCTTCCATGCAGGAGCCCTGAGCTTGAGGTAGAATTTATTTTACTTCCAGCCCCAGCAATGTCCTAAACCAGTTAGAAAAACTCCCATCTCTCCTTCTAGTGATGGGCTCTGGGAAGAGCCTAAACCAGCTCTGTGGTGCCTGTCTCTGGCTGCAGGGACTGATTTGGGGTGGGGCAGTGGGTACTTCACAGACATTAGCCCAAAGGGGTTGAAATCCAGGAATCTGTAATGAAGGGAGCCGTGTGAAACCTCTCACCAGGTTAAAAATCTACATATAACTTTTGCCTCCTCCAAAGCTAATAGCTTGCTGTTGATGGAAGTATTACAGATCGCATAGTTGATTCACGTATGTTTTATGTGCTATGTTTTTAATAATTGTATACTAAAAATTATGAAAAATACTTAAGAAACCTCCAGAGATCAATTTTACCCATGAAGCAAGATTCATTTCCAACATTTGAGTTTGCCACAGTTAGAAACAAGAACTTGCTATAAATAATTTAGTAGTACGGAATGCTATGTACTATTTTATACAACTAAGATTTAATACTGCATCTTTACATTTCTCTGGACTGTATTTATGTGTTCATAAGTTTTGATAAATTTTAACTTTTTATAACAGATATGTGTATATTTTATGGTAGTAAAAAACAAAATAG
>NW_004567116.1:33181114-33184648 GCF_000260355.1 Condylura cristata | reverse complement strand
CCCAATTCTGTATGCAGAAATAAATAAATCTTTAAAAAAAATTAATTCTAGGCTATGCCATTCATCTGGGAATTTTTTTACTATATATCTCCAAAATGTTTTTCAATATATTATTAAAAAAAAAATCTGTAGACCACACAGTTCAATCCCATGTTCAAAGGTCAACTATATAATCTTAAAAAATTAGGCAGGGAACCCGCGGGGATTACAATTGAGATGGAAAAAAAAATGTACAAAATGATGTAAAAATAAACTTTTGTAAAAAAAATTTTTAAAAAATTAGGCAGGGCTTCTTTGGTGTGGAGGGGTTAGAGTTTTACTACTATGAAGCCACTGCAACATGAGTTAGATCCAGGCCAGGGAGCTGACTCACATGGCGTAGCCCACCTTTCCTTGAATATGTATCAAGGGTCTGCCACATGGCAGGTTCTGTTTTGAGCACTGGGGTGTGGTCTGTGACTAAAACAGACAACAAATCCTACCCTCAGACACAGATGATAAAGTTAACAAGTGACCACACATTTGTACATGCGTACCCACACACACTCATGCACACATACAGGTACAACAGGCACACACACACATAGACATCCACGTGTGCATACATGTATACGGACATATATTTATAATTTTAGATAGTGATAAAATGGAAAACCCTAAGCAGGGAGTTTTTGGTTTGCTTGGTTAACTAAAATGTTGATTTTCCTCTTGAGTAAAAATATGAAGAAAGTGAGAAATGGACCACGGAAGGGGAAAGCATTCTTGGCAAAGGGAACAAACCCCAAGTCTTTGAAATCAGCATGTGCTTGGTGCATCTGAGCAACAACCAAGAGGCCAGTGTGGAGAGAGGAAGGAGAGAGGGGGGAGTAGAAGGTGAGGAAGTCAGGGAGTCTTTAGGGCACAGTGAGCACTTCAGCTTTTATATCTCACAGGTGGGAAGGCAAGGGTGGGTTTTAAGTAGAGGACCAACATGACTTGATCCAATGATTAAAGGAAAGAGAGGAGGCCAACCACCCTTCTCCATTATCCTCTTCATCAATCAAGTCCTGTCCCTTCAGGTGTCGCTGGTCAAGTGTATTCTGAATCAGCTGTAGTGGGGACATTTTCTGACTTTCCAGCTCCTGTCCTGGATGCCCTGTCCAGGGCTGACCCAAGGTACAGACCATGATTAACATGGTAAAGGAGGGCCCTCCCTGGTGTTACAGTGCAACACTATGAAACTAGGCGCAACAGCTTCAGCACAAGTTCGATCCCTGGCCAGGGATGTGACCCTCATGGTGCAGAAGACCTCTCCTGACATGCCCACTGCTCCCCCCCAGCAGAGTACTTTGTCAGTTGGCCTGTTCTGCTCCCCACTCCGTCTCTGGTGAATCCTCTCACCGCTCCTTTATCTCTGGCCTGTACCCCAGTTCTGTATGCATAAATAAATAAATCTTTAAAAAAAAAAAAAGCATAGTAAAGGAAAAGTCACTGGAAGTGGTTTGGCCCACAGGAATCAAAGTTTAAGGAAACTTGTATTATTATCCCCAGAAGAGTTTGTGGCAGCTGGAGATTATGCCACAGTCCTACATGGCAATGGGCTACAGGGAAGAATTGAAAATGAAGGTTTTCCTACCAAGAGGCAAACAATGTTTCATCATCAAAAATATGTCATACTAATGAGCAGTGCAAACATGAAATATTTAGTTGAATGGGAAGCTGTCTCTGAAGATGATGGTGATGGGGGTATGGCTAGATACTAACCATAAAACAATTACTGCAGGAATAACTGAAGCAGTTAAGGAGATCACACTGGAAAACAAAGACAGTATACAGCTCCAAGGTTGCTCAGCAATATATAAGGTGGAGCGAGAGGAAGGAGAAGCTGCAGATGTGGAAGAATATTAAGAGAATAAACTGCTGGAAACAGATGAAAATACTCTGGACATAAGGAAAATAGCAGAACCTTGTAAAGCTGAGCTGATGAAAAGAATCCTTGAGACTGTTGTAGAAGGAGGTGGAGAACTTAATGTTCATATGTATCTTTTTATTTTCTCCTACAGGCTGTCATTCTAATATTAGACATAGAGGATGACTACACTTCCTTCACAATGTATGCAATGAAGAGGGCCTTGGTCCTCCAGCTGATAGAATCCATCCTAACTATTGGTTCTGATTTTTAAAAAATCGACCCATAGATGTGACCATTGGCCATATTCACCAATATATACAAATTCTCTAATAAAAGACCTATATGTTTCTGTATTAAGTTAAAAAATTTCTGCTAAAAATATAAAGAGAGGCATCATGAATGACTCCAGGTTTTTGGTCCAACCAAATGAAAGAATTTACTATTGCAAAAATAAGTGGTGTGTGTGTGTGTGTGAATTTGGGGCAAGTGTCATAGAGAATAATCAGTCAATTTTGGACATTTATGTTAGATGTCCATTTGCAGAAGTTAAGTGGACAGAAGGATATTTTGATTCTGGAGTTCAGGACAGGGGTTCAAGTTAGGGATCTGTTTGAAAATCACTAGGATAGTGAAGGTATTTAAAAGCCACAAAACTGGATAAGCCCACTCAAAACTTTTACTTTTTCACTTTGAAGAACCTTTCCCTGAACTGATAATACTTTAATTCATATCTTTAAATACTTTATTTAGAAAAAGACTAAGGGTACTGAAAATGAAGAAGTCTATTTTAAATCCTATTCACTCGAGCTCTGGGAAGAGGATGGTGTGAAGTAATCTTTTTGTACAGTCACCCTCCATTGAGGCTAAGATTTTGTTAGTTTAGTGAAGAGGAAATAACAGACATTTGACTCTATATCACTCTAAGTTAATGAATTCAACATTGTTTTCAGGTGTCTATTTGGTAAGTCAGTTTTTAAAATACTCAAAGTAGTACTGTATGCACGGCTAACCGGTATCACATGTTCGCTACTAGTCACATGCTGTTGCCTCAGGGTCACTCTGTTCCCTTTAACCTCAAACATTATTCCTATAAATACAAACAGGATTTGCTACTTTGCTTTGTCCACATCCCTTGTCAGATGTTATCAGAGAGGTTTACTCTAATCGAATTCAAATAGCATGTGCTATTAGCATGTGCTATTACCAGCTGCTCTAGTTTTCTTCTTAGCATCACTACCACCTTACATCATGTATCTCTTTATTTTCTGCTCCCCTTCATTACAGTAAAGTCGGTGGCTGTTGAAAAATGAAGATACATTCTTGTTTTTAAAACAGTTGTATGGGGCGCAACAGGTTAGGACGCAGCACTGCAAGCGAGGCATAGCTGCTTCAATGAGATTTCAATCCCCAGCCCCGGGGGATGATCCACATGGTGTGGCAGACCTCTCCTGACCTACTGGCTGCTCCCCTCAGTAGTGTACCTCATCGATTTGCCTGTTCTACTCCCCACTCTGTCTCTGGTGAAGCCTCTCACCTCCCCAGCACCTCTAGCCTGTACCCCACATCTGTAGACATAAATAAATAAATAAATACATCTTTTTTAAAAAGATGTATTTATTTATACATACAGAACTTGGGTATAG
>NW_004567116.1:33174611-33180639 GCF_000260355.1 Condylura cristata | reverse complement strand
CCGCATGAGTTCTATCCCTGCCTGCCCCGGAGGTGACCACATGGCGCGGCAGACTTCTCCTGACCCGCCTGCTGCTCCCCTCAGCAGTGTACTTCGTCAATTTGCCTGTTCTGCTCCCCACTCTGTCTCTGGTGAAGCTTCTCGCTGCCCTTGAGCCTCTGATCTGTACCCCAGTTCTGTATGCACAAATAAATAAATATTAAAAAAAAAGTAAGGTGAATTTTAGCCCATGGGGATTACAAATGAGATGAAAATGCACAAAATGAAGAATGATGTTAAAAAAAATAAAAAAGGATCAATCAGAGGGCCCACTCTGGTGGTGCAAGGGGTGAAAGCACAGCACTGTGAAGCTAGCCACAGCCACTTCAGCATGAGTTCAATCCCTGGCCAGGGAGGTGATTCACATGATGCAGCAGACTTCTGTCTTGCTGGCTGCTCCCTTCTGCAGTGTTCTTTGTGATCTGCCTGTTCTGCTCCCCACTCTGTCTCTCGTGAATCCTCTGACCATCCTGCACCTCTGGCCTGTACTCTAGTCCTGTATGCATAAGTAAATAAGTATTAAAAAAAAGAATCAATCAGGAAAAAATAAGGAGGACTTTATAGGTTTGCAAGAGGGATCAAGACTTTTATATCACCTCTCTGATTGTACAACCACTACTATTCATACACATACTTCTTTTCTCCCAATTGCCCATATTGTTATACCATAATTTTGAATATGAGCACCTGCCTTTACGTTGTATTTACTAAAAGCTCTACTCACAGCTGGGTCATAGTTTTTTATTTTTTTTTTCTGTTGTTTTTATACAGCCATTGGTTACCTGTGAGATAAAAGTTTTAGTACTTTAAGTGTTTATTATAAATTCTGTTGTTTTTATACAGCCATTGGTTACCTGTGAGATAAAAGTTTTCTAGTACTTTAAGTGTTTATTATAAATTCTGTTGTTTTTATACAGCCATTGGTTACCTGTGAGATAAAAGTTTTCTAGTACTTTAAGTGTTTATTATCAATTCAAATTTTTCTAGCCACAATTCTATGTTTTTCTCAGAACTGTCAAACACACAGAGATTCTATTAATTCATCTTTGTGTATAGATATTTCCTGGAAGCTTGAGATCTTCTTTCAGATGATTTATTGTGTACAAGCTTACTGGCAGCTATTACTGTCATTCTATTATCTTTCTTCACAGCTATGCTGAGAAGTCTCATCTCCTCCTCTTAGATTGAAAACAGTTAACTGAATATCATGTTTTCCCCTTTCTCATGTTCTGAGAATAAGTAGTCTTTTGAAAACTTTTTTATTTTAAATGTCTACAAATCATTACTCACACTTTATATATAAGTTGATTGGATAGCATGTTCGAAGATGGAAATGAATTTTTCCTTAGAATTTGAAAAAGGACGTTTTTTTTGTTCGTCCCACTATTGCTGATTCCTTATCCTTTGTATTTCTTTTAATCTAAGCATCTCACAGATTTGTGTTTCTTTTGTTTTGCTTTTTTTGGTGACTTGGTGTCCAAAATTTCATGTTAAACATTTTTTGGTCTCTCTTTTTTATTTATTTTTAAAATTTAATTAGTTTATTTTAAACACCATTTTACATTTTGTGCATTTTTTTTTTTTCATCTCGGTTGTATCCCTGTGGACTTCCCACTATCAAGTCACCAGTGTGCCATCAGATTTCACTTTCTGTTGGCTTAGATCTTAGTCTCAGCAGTTTGAAAGGAACTTCTCACCTCACATGCCATCCGCCCACTGGACTTGGGAATCTTGGAGTTGGGCGGTGAGGTAGATTGTATCCTGCAATCTGGCTTCTGAGAGCCGGGGCGGATATGTCACTGTGTTCCAGAGGGAGAACTTAGCGTCCACTTGAAGGCGCTCTTACTTCCAGGTCTCCTGGGACCCTGGGCTTTCCAGATCCTACGTCTCTAATCCCCAGTGAAGTTGAGCCTGTATCCAACCATTTAGTAAGGACTGACCCCTCCACGTTCACCGCCTCACGGCTTTGCCCTTCCTTGAGCCCACGGCTCGGCTTGCAGAAGCCGGCTGTTCCACAGTCAGCCCGGAATTTCGCTGCCAGGAGGCGCTGGCGGGCATAGATTCTGGCTCAGACCTTCCAGCTCACTCAGGCTCGCTGCGCAGGCTCGCGCCTCCGCTTCTTAGCCGTTGTCTGTCTTTCCCAGCACATGGCTGACTGCACCCACTCCTAACTCGGGGCTCGGTGTTGGAAGTGTTGCTGAAGTAGACGCACTTCAAATATGAACAATAAAATATTACATGTATTCAGCAGATGCGCACACCTACTGTGTGCTAGATACTGGTGTCTGGCTAGTCCCGCGCTGACTCAGACCCAGGCACCCGCGAAGGACTGCGTCCCACAGGGGGGCAATTCGGGGATGAGCGGAAAGCCAGGAGCCGAGGGGCCCGCCGTCGTGGGTGCGGAGCTGGGCTTCGCTGCGTGCGCGGGCCCTCGCCTTGGCCCCAGGAACCCGCGGGCGGCGGGCAAGAGCCACTGAACCGCAGCGCCAGACGCTGGGCTCCGCCCAGCCGGAAGCAGGGGCTTGTGGAGAGCCGGAGCCCAGCGCCTGGCGCGCAACTCGGGCAGCAATGCCCGAGTGCCCGGGCCGGGCCGGGCGCCCGCGCGCCCAGGCGCTGCCAGGCGAGGGAGCTCGCGGGCAAGACGAACTTCTAGGCTGTCGCAGCGCGGTGACAGCCGCCCACGCCGGGGCGCCTGGGGCTCCGCCCCGGGGCGCTCACCCGGAGTGGCGCCTCAGCCTAGCTCTGGTAAGACTTCCCACACGCGCTAACAATCCACGTTCGGAAAACCCGGTCGCGACCGGAGGGTAAAACTTAAACACACGTGAGTCAACTAGCAGCTGCAGCATTTCTGTTAAAATTCCCCCAGAAGCTGGGGCCGGCCCTGGGGACCTGAGGTCCTCCGAGGTCGAGGTCGTGGTCCAGAGCCCTAGGCCCTCAAGTGGCCGGGCCCTGGAGCAAGGGAAGGGGCCTGGGCATTTTGTGGAAGAGACACTTGAGAGGCCTTTCCGCAGGTACCGGGGACCCCCTAATACGCTCCCATACTGGCGTAGGCCTTTGCTGTCTCTTGGCCAAGAAGTCTCCGAATTCCACTGTTTCTTTTACATCAATCTGTATTTATTCACCACAATCCAGTCGGACTCGAAAAATAACATGTGTGTTGTATACATGGCATTAAGACATTGTATTTTTCCATCTGTGGGCCCAGGGGCAAGTAGGAATAAGTTTTTGGCGTCCAGGAAAATCTTGAAATTGTGTCAAATTTTGGGGCTGATGTGTATTTTTCTAGGAAGATGCCCCATAGCTGTGATGATTAAGGAAGTGTTCATAACCTTAGTTTGGTTAAGAAATGGTAGGCTGAAGTCAACATTCAGTGAGTAGCTGGCTTCAGAACCCTTCACAGTAACACCGACGCCTGGAGTTTCTTTGGCCCATGTGGGTCACTAGGCTTGGTCTTGACTCTTCCTCCTTAGGGAAGGTCCCCTCCCCCAATCTCAGAAAAACTCCAGGGGCACAGATAGTTTCGTTTAAAGATAAGTTAAGCAGATTTACTTCTGCATTTCTCTGAGCTTAAATAGAAATAACTGTTTAGTAGGTTTTTTCCCCCTGGTTAGTCATGCAAACCTCTACGCATCACTAATCACTGGGTTTCAGAGTTTGGGGCAGCCCTTTGCACAGGTCTGGCCCAGGGTCCTCTGTCACCCTGTGAGTCTCTGGGGGAACTTGAGTGCTGACTTCACCTGCCTGGGATTTTTCTCAGCCAATGTGCCTAGGGAATTGAAACATAATCCTTTTAAGGAAAAAAGAATACTTTTTTTTTTTAAGTTGAAGAAACATTACAAACTACCCATAATTCCTATAACAGGGCTAATACATTAACTACTTTTATTTTTAATATTACCTCTCCTATGTTACACATTTTGCATTACTGTGATTATAGCACTGTGGTAATTATATAAAAACTATTCGATTGTACACACTACTATATTTCCTTAACTTGGCATAACTGCTTTATAGTCTTAATAAGTAGTGTTTTTAGTGGCTGCATATTTTCCCATCCTACAGCCACATTTCATCATTTTGTATTTTTGGTTATTAGTGTGTTGGTTGGTAGTGGTGGTGGTGTTATGCCAAGAATTTGTGTTCAGAGAGTTCACATGAGGTCTCTTTTCAACAGCCAGCTTCTGGTGTCATGAACGTCGGAGCTCCAGAAAAGCCATTCATCATTCATCATTCATCTCCCAAATATTTAAGGAATGTCCACTACATGTCATGCACCGATCCAAATACTGAGAGTATAGAGGTGAACAAAACAAGTCTTTGCTACTATGGTGCTTACATTTAGTTAGGGGAGACAGACAAAAACCAAACATGCTTGTTAAATATTAAATATTACATATTAAATGTATGTTATAATGTCAGGTAATGATTAATGCCATGAAAAGATATAAAACTAGGTGAGGAAGATCAGGTGTACTCTTTTTGGCAGATTCTTCAGGGAAGAACCTTTTAGTAAGATCACTTTTGAGAAGAGGCGTGAAGAAAGTTAAAGAACAGCATTTTTGAAGATCTGGGAAAAGGGCTTTCTAGGCCTGAGGCGGGAGGTGTGTTGGTCTGTTGGTGGAAGCTAGTGTGACAGGAATGGAGTGAGTGGGGAGGAGTAAAAGGAGATGCGTGTAGAGAGGTTGTTCATGAAGCCCATAAACTTTAATGCTGAAATTGCGAGCCATGCAATGCAGTGTTCTGACTTATCTTTTAAAAGAATCAATTTGGTTGCATGGAAAACAGACTGTCAGAGCTCAGAGGTTGTTACAGTCATGTAGGCAAGAAATGATGTAATGCTTTGGTCCAAGTGCATGGAGAAGGTGGTGGGGATCACCTGGGAGTGGACCCAGCAAGATTTGTTGATGGTTTAAATGTGAAATTACAGTTTTAGGAAGAATGGAAGTGCCATTGAATTTTCCCAGTTTTGTTTGTTTTATAGAGGGAGACAGAGAATAAGGATTTTGCTTTGGATGAGTTGAATTTGAGTTACCTGTTAGAAAGCTAAGTGAATTTGTCAATTAGGCAGTTGAATGTAAGAGCTTGTAGCTTAAGTGACAGGTTAGTTGGTTTTGTAAATGTCAGTGAACAAATGATGTTTGAAAGACGAAACTGCATGAGATCCAGCTCCGACTTCTCGTCCCAATCATTTTCTAGCAGTGTATTTGACATCTCTACTTGAAAGACCCTTGGTTTTCAGGTTTCTAACCTGAAAGGCAACGTCAGTTCATATGTCTAAGCCCAAAGGTCTGACTGTGCTCCCAAACTGCTTCACCCACAGCCTCTACTTCCTCTCTTGATGAGAGTGCCATTCTTCCACTGTTCAGAATAAAATCTGGGAGTCTTACATTACTTATTTTTCTCACCTCCCACATCTAATCTGTCAGGAAATCCTGTTGGGTTTGCCCTGCAAATATATCCAGAGTCTAATCCAAACACTTCTCACCACCTCCCCTGCTGCCGTCCTGGTCAGAGCCACTGTAGTTATTTCTTGCCTGGGTTGCTACCACAGCTTCCTACAATTTCCTCTCCTTACCCCCACCCCCACCAGCCTATTCTCAACACAAGAGCCAGAGGGAATCTTTTGAAGCATGTCATAGCAAGTCTCTCCTCTGTTCAGAAACCTTTAACAGTCTGTTGTTTCACTTTAAAAGACAAAGTCCTTAATAATAACCAACATGACCAGAACCAGAGCCTCCACCACTGACCCTTTCTTTTCCTGTTTTCTTTACTATTTACTTTGCTCTAGCAACACAGGTCTCCTTGTTCCTCAAAGATGCCAGACACACTTCACCTCAGTTCCCTCTGCTTAGAATGTTTGGCTTTCAGTTACCTGACCTCCTTGTCTCATTCCTTCACCTTTTTTTTTTTTTTTAAAGATTTATTTATTTATTCATACAGAACTGGGGTACAGGCCAGAGGCTCAGGGGCGGTGAGAGGCTTCACCAGA
>NW_004567116.1:33166391-33174511 GCF_000260355.1 Condylura cristata | reverse complement strand
GCGGGTCAGGAGAGGTCTGCCACACCATGGGGTCACCTCCGGGGCAGGCGGGAATCGAACTCTTGCTGAAGTGGCTTTAGCTTCTCAGTGCTGTGCTTTAACCCGCTGTGCCACCGGGGAGAGCCACCTTTTTTTTTTTTTAAGAGATTTATTTATTTATGCATAGAATGATGGGTTATAGGCAAAAGGTGCAGGGATGAGGGTAAGATGATTCACCAGAGACAGAGTGGGGAGCAGAACAGAAAGATTTATTGAAATACACAGCTGAGGGAAGCAGTGGGTGAAACAGAAGAGGTCTGTTTTACCATATGTGATTTAGCTCCTTGCCCAGGGATCAAACTCAGGCTGTAGTGGTAATAGTGCTGAGACTTAATCCCTAGTCTACCATTTCCTCACCTTCTTAATTAAGGTTGTGATTTTGGGGAGTGAAACTGGGCGTGATGGAACGACAGGTAAAACTATGATGTCTAGTCTCTATCTGGACTTGGTGAAGGGCTCAGGTCAAAAATTTGAAGACTGAACAAACACTAAACCAAGGCAGGGAATGAAAGCATACTTAGAACGGATGACTTTAAAAACTGAAAGTTGGAGAAACCAGGTAGTTACTTGTTCATTCATTCACTCATTCATCAACTTCTTTTTCTGCACCTACAATATGGAAGATACTGGGATTATCAATTTTGTATCCAGTGAGGATCTGAAAGATTCAGACTGAAACAGCTGTATAATTTTGGAGAGCGCATTTGTCTGGCTCATAGGGTTAGCAACACATAGTAGGAGGTGTCAGATATCTCAGAGGTGGGAAAAGTGAAAGGAGAGTGAAAAGAATTAGCTGGTTGCTTCTCTGGCAATTACCTACTTGCTCTTTTGCTTCCCAGGACTCTGAGTTGCCTAGGGTCAAAGAGGGCACAAACATGACCTCAGAGTTCCAAAATCCCAAACAGTAGTGTATGGAAGCTATGCAGGCTGAGTTTTACCTTATATTTCTTTCTCTCCTTCACTAAGGAGAAGAGTTCAGTCAGGTACCAGAGCAGGAAGTGTTGGTGGTGGAGGGAGACCTATCGATTAGACAAATTAGAGATTCATATGAACTATACAGCAAGGTTTTCAAATTTTCTAGTGGCTGAAAAGACTGAGATGAATGGGAGCTAAGGTTAGCAGAACCCTGGGGCCGTGAGGCATGGAGGTAGTTGGGGCAGGGTGGAAGAAATGGACCTCCTGCAACTATGCATAGATAAAGTTTGTGTTAGGAGGCAGCTAGAAAAACAGGAGGCTGCTGGAAAAACAAAGGGTGTAGTATTGCAGTTTTATCTTTTACTGCCTTGAGTGTGTAGCATGTCACATTGCTTTAGACCTTCAGGGCAAGTAGAGATCTGGATCCAGGCCAGGGTGATGCAGGGTTCTAGATCCCTCACCTTTGCATTTTTTCCCTTTGTGGCTACACTCTGTCCTCTCAAACACTCGTTGCTTTACAGAAATGAAATTGGGTAGATGATCTGATCTTTCACTATTTAACCTTTGTGTTATTTGAATTTCAAAAACAAGCAGGAATTATTATTTGTTGTTCAAAATATTGGTGGTAGATTTGGATTGGGTAATAAAATCACTCAGTTTCAAGAAGGGTCTTAGATTGAGTGTTCAGTGTTGGACTTAGACTTTGAACAAGTTAGTCTTATGTTTTTTTAAGGAAAATATGAGAGGAAGACACAGCTGCATATTCAGCTGTTCCTTGATATCTCCATTTATATATGCAGTAAAATTCCTACTAGAATTCCCAGTAGTCCTTGTAAACCTACCCTTCTCTCAGCCTTAGACTTCACAGTAAATAGCATTCTTCCAGGTGCTCAATATGAAAACCTCAGTTTTGATTCCTTTCTCTCACACCCCTATGCAAAGCCATTAGCAAATCCTACCTTCAAACCTTTTCTAGAAACTCCTGGATTCTCACCATCTCCATTTCTAAAACCTTGGGTCAAACCACCAGCATCTTGTCTCACTTATTGAAATGATGATATGCAAATTTGGAAAGGTCTGATATAGATAAATGGTTTGCAAGTTTTCAGTGTATAGATGGTATTTAAAGTTATGACAAAGAACAACATCAAAATGGCTTGAAAGGAAAAAAAAAAAAGAAAGAAAAAAGAAATTCCCAAGTACCAGAAAGCAAAAGGAATCCAAAACTAGCAGAGTGGCAGAATCCAAAGCTGGGACAGGGTAGTTCTTAGGCAACAAATATGAGCTTTCAATATTGGCATGGCAAAAGGAAATGAGATTTTGGCCTTCATAAGACTTGTAGTCAGAATGAAGTTCTCAGAATGAAGATCCCAGAATAAAGTGTGAAATAATCCATTAAAAGTCTAGCAGGAGTGGGAAAGAGAAGAATGAATGAAAATTGATGCAGTTATAGAGAAGTCCAAGAACTGTAAGGAGAAGGATATTCCTCAGACTGTAAGCTCAAGAATAAGAATGCATATGAATTCGCAGCTTTCTTGTGAAAAGCTAGGAGGCAGTGAAAAAGGTATTTTCCAACTTAGAATTCTAACCCTACCAAGCTATCGTTTTTCAGACATGTAAAGTCTCAAAAAATATTTCTTTTAACACACTCTTGGGACACAACGGGAGAAAACAAAGGAATAAACCAAGAGGAAGGCAGAATGGGGAAAATCTGATGAATAGAGAATCCAAGGAGACAATGGTGTTCAGGCTTAGAGCAAGTCAGGCTCCAGGGGAGACACCTTTTGGCGATAGAATCAATAGAATTTCTAATGGAAATACATATACTTGAAAGGAGATTAATATTGTTGCCAATTGATTGTAATATATGTTATGAACTCAGAAATGTTAAAATGTGAACAAATTTATGTGTTAGGATTAAAATCCATGGAACCATCATGTGCTTCATAATGTTTGTACAGTAGTTAAGATATCTAAGTCCACTATATCCACACCATCAAATACTATTCATCAATAAGGAAAGATGAAATGTTAACATTTACAGCAAAATGGAAGGATTTTTAAAAAAGATATATTTATTTATGCAGACAAGAACTGGGTTTACAGGTCACAGGTACAGGGGATGAGAGGGTTCACTAGAGACAGAGTGGGGAACAGAACAGGCAGATCTACTGAAATACACTGCTAAGGGGAGCAGCAGGTGAAGCAGGAGAGGTCTGCTGTGCCATGTGGGTCAACTCCCTGGCTAGGGAATCTAACTCATGCTGCAGTGGCTGCAGATAACTTCATAGTGCTGTGCTTTAACCCCTTGCACCACAGGGAGGCCCCACAATTATGTGCAATAAATTAAGTCAGATAAAGACAAATACTCAATGATTTCACATATATGGGGTAAGGTAAGGAGTTAAAGTGGATAATGTGACAAAACAAAATAATTATAGACAAATGGATAGATGAGATTTCTGAAATTTATAGAAAGGAAAGGAGAACAGGTTAAAGGAGTAGCTGGTGGGGAAAGTGTAATCAAACTACATGAATTACTGTTTGTGTAGTAAGGGTCTGTGAGTGGTAAGTTTCTATATATTGAAATTCTACTCCTCCTCCCAAATGCTTTTGAATAATGATTGGGTTTAGGCTTTTTTATTCAAATATTGTAAAAATACACAGAAATACTCCCTTCAAATGTTAACTTTCTCATCTCTTCTTTGAGTTCTCATTCTCTGGAATTCCTTTTATATAAATATTTGAACCTGTAACCTGTTCTCCATGTTTTAAATTGCCATTTATTTTTATTTATCTCATGCTGTGTCCTGAGTTCCTTAGTTCTCTTCAGATTCCCTAATCATTGACTGTGTTCAATCTGGAGTTTAACCCATTTATGACCTTTTAGATTCCAATTAGGGTATTTTTTCATTCAAAGATTTCCAATTGGTTATCTTTCAGGAAGTTACATTTCAACTTCTTTTCTTAATAATTTCCTTTGAAATAGTATGTATGTACTCACCTCTGAACTTTGTCAGACTACAATTTTAGAGTCTTTTTATGCTTATTTACACATTTCCAGAGAAAACTGTGGTCAGGTTATTCATTTCAAGGCTGTCTTCTTCACTAGTAGGTTCTTTTACCTTATTTGAAATCACAGTTTGCAAGTTCTTTTTGAGTTAGAAAACACATGCTTTGTTTGATTTCTCTCTCTTTCATACTTTCCTTTCATCCCTTCCCAGGATGTCTCCCTTTGGGCCTGTGGGCCTTGGGTGAGCCATAGCTTCAGATCATGTCTCCTGTCCCTGGAGATTTATTGGGGATCTGGTGGAGCTAGTCATTGGCCCAACAGACAGCTTGACTGTTCTTGGCAGCAAGCTTTTCTCTATATTCCTCTCCTTGTTAGTCTCAAATAAAGCCAGAACTTACAGACTGACAGCTGTTTTTCCTTAAGCTTTTCTTTTAAAGATTTATTTATTTATGCATCCAGAACTGGGGTACAGGCCAGAGGTGCAGGGGTGGTGAGAGAGTATTCACCAGAGACAGAGTGGGGAGCAGAAAAGGTAGACTGACAAAATACACCATTGAGAGGAGCAGCGGGTGGGTCAGGAGAGGTCTGCTGGGCCATGTGGGATCCAACTCATGCTGAAGTGACTAGCTTCTCAGTGCTATGCTTTAACCGGCTGCGCCACCAGGGAGGGCCTCCTTTAAGCTTCTTTCTGGGACCCACATTAACCTCTGATATAAAGCCATAAACCTCAGACCCCACATTGTGGGTTGCACTTTATCCTTATAAGAGCTAAATCTTTATTCAACTGCCAGTGTCCATCCACCTTCTAGATGTAGAACCCAAAAACCTGGGACTTCAGCCTCATTCATTTTCCTATGTGTCTCCTCCACTTCTGGCTCATAGAGATACGTGATTCCAGCTATGTCTTTTTTTTTTTTAAGCTCATTTTAATATTTTACATTTCATAGCTACATATTTGAAGGAAAAATAGTTTTTGGAGATATAAACTGGCTTATGCTGACTTGTTTCTGTCCCTACCCCCTGTGCTGAAAACCCTAAGCTGAAGTTACTGGTAATCTCTAGATTTCCAGATCCAATGGGAACAGTTCAATAGATCAGTCATTTTAAGATATTCTTCAATTTTAAGATATTCTTCAATTTATTTTTGCTGATGAATAACTTGCTGAAGTTAGATTTTTTTCTTATATTTGGTGTTCCCTACCATCTAGGTGCTGTCTAGGTATGAATTTGTTTGTATTTTTCTCAATGTTTATCACCTGCACCTTATAATATGAATTCAGGCTCCACACTGGTGCAGAAATAGGCTTGGGGTTCCAGTTTATCACAGATGATTATTTTCCTTCCTGCTGCTCGGAAAATCCCAAGTTTTTGCTCCTCTCCACGCTGGTAAGCAGCTTTTATATTTTCTTATGGGGACAGATAAGAACTTTGCTCTAACTCCAAGTCTTGTCAGGACTCAAGACCTCACTTTTTTTTTTCCAACTAAGAATGCAAAGTATTTTATTTTTAAACATCTAAATTTGGAAACAAGATAACCTAGGTGAAATAATAGTTTCCTAAAGCTGAATGTACTTGTTGGGAGGTCAATTTTACTGCCTGAAAAGTACACTCAGCTTTAGGAAGCACAAAAACCACATCTTAATGTTCCTGGGCGGACAAATTAGTGTTGATCTGTGATTAGATTAATTGATTAGTCTCAGTTGGTAACATCTTTTTTTTCCTTGGTAAGGGTTTTGAAAATTATAGAACAGATGGATTTCTCTAGTCTCACAGTGACAACTTCATATGAAATGTCTCCTGAGAGGCATATCCCATGTACAGGAGTCCTTTATCCTTCTCACTTGGGGTGGACACCCTCAACAGGCTGTGCCCTTCACTAGCATGAAGAAGCCTTGGTTAACATTGAGCTGTAAACTTTTAATAATCTAGATGAGCTCACTCATGTTGATATGATCTAGATGAGGAACTTGGTTTTGTCTAGGACAGGAAGCTGCTTCTCACCTTTGTTTCTTTATATCATTCACAGGCATATTGGTAGGATGCTGCTCTTGGGTAAGTTAGATATATTCTACTCTCTTTTCTACTGTGTGGTGCTGCTTGAAGCTCTTTGCCTAGGTCTTGGCACGGGCATGGGAGGTGGGCTAGGTGGTGACGTACATGAATGGTCTGCAGCTCCAGATAACACTGAAGGCAGAGGTCAGATGCAGTGATGGCAACTTCCCTAGTAAAGGCTCATCTTCTGTAGTTACATCAATATTAAAATTCATCCTGATAAAGAAGATGTGGTATATATACTTAGAAGATGTGGTATGTATATATATATATATATATATATATATACACATATACATATACATATACATATATACACAATAAAATACTACTCAGCCATAAAAAAGATGAACTATTTTTATTTGTGACAGTGGACCTTGAAGATTTTGCTAAGCAGAAATAAGTTAGAAGGAGAAAGACAAATACATGCATAATTTCATTTATCTGTGGGCTCTAAAGAAAAAAGCAAATGAACAATAGCAAACCTTTAGACTTTGACAAGGGTGGGGATAAGTAGAAAGGACCAGTTGATTGGACATGGATGACCTGGTATGGTATATACAGTTGCTGATATGAGCAGCTTAAACCTGAAATCTATACAGTATTATGAATTAAATTAAAAAAACTCAATTAAAAAAAAGTCCCATATATAATCTCTAAAATTACCCTGTTTTTCAGTTTTGGATTTTGCTCACTATGCTAGCTAGTACCTTGGAATTTCCCTTTCTTCTCTTTTTTTTTTGCATAGAAAAACTGGGATGATGTAGGCCAGAGGTGCGGGGGGTAAGGGGTAGAAGGGCGTGAAAGGATTCATCAGAGACAAAGTGGGGAGCAGAACTGGCAGATTTGATGAAATACACTGCTGAAGGGAGCAGTGGGAGAGACCTGAGAGATCTCCTGCCCCAGGTAGGTCAGCCCCAGCAGTGATTGCTCTGAGACTTAACCCCTGGGCTGCCAGGGAGGCCTCTTCTTACTTTTATGTCTTAAGAAAAAAATTATCCAAAAAACAATATAAGTAAACAAATTTAAAAAAAGATAAAAAATTATCCAGTATTTTTGTTTGTGTGAGAGGCAAGTCCTACTTCAGTTCAGTCAGCTTGAGTTGTTTTAAGCCACTATTTAAAAATTGAAAGCCATGAATTTAACTCTTTCTCCTTACTGGGTTCTCTGGACTCCTCTTTCCTGAGTTAATAATGCTCACCCATAAAATCTAGTACAACTAAAGTAGGCAAAATTGAGTTTTGAATACAGGAAGTCAATCTTTAAAAACACAAAGTGTTTGTATTTGATTATAAGACTGTTGAGAAAAAACAATCCCACATCATTCGAGGATCTACTTTCTTGCTATGACATTTGACTTAAGTTGCAGTTTCCAGGAACCTATTTAACAATGTTAAATGAGAATTAACTGTGCAGTGAAGTTTGGGAATTTCTAACCTTCAGGATAAAGTTCAAGTTCCTCAAACATTCTGATCCTAATATGCTTCTAATTCTGTTTCCTGTTATCTTATGCACCCAATGCTTTTGACATAGGAAAGTACTTATTGTTCTTCAAGTACCCCTGAGAGCTTCATACTCATGATCTTGCACATGCTCCTGTTACCTGTGGTGCTTTTACCATCACTGCAGGGCAAGCCCAACCTGTCTGTCAAAGTTCCGCTCCCTTAGTGTTCCTTAAATTAAGCTTGGCTAGTCCTTCCACCCATAAAGTTGTCTGTGCTTCCTCTAGATTTCTGTGACTGAGGGAGGCAATTGGAGTATGAAAGACTGAACCTGAGAATTGAGCCAGAACTTGAAGGTTCAGGACTCGCTCAGCTAATCAGCTGTCACTCTCCAAACTTCAGTTATTCTTATGTAAAACAAAGATGGCAATATATCCTGATGAATAATGTCTTTTTTCCCTCTGCTTAAAATATATATATATAATAGTTTTTTTTTATTATTTATTGCAAAGTTTATTTTTACATCATTTTGCACATTTTTTTTCTCCATGTCGATTGTATTCCCCGCGGGCATTTTCCACTCTTAACCTTCATCATCAGGCTCACTCGAGATGAGCCACAAATAGGCAAAGTATCTCAACTGTAAGGATAAAATATGT
>NW_004567116.1:33130524-33166291 GCF_000260355.1 Condylura cristata | reverse complement strand
CAAAGTTTATTTTTACATCATTTTGCACATTTTTTTTTTCCATCTCGATTGTAATCCCCGCGGGTTTCCCATCACCAAATCACCCCTGTGCCACCACCATAGTCCAGTGCATTTCCCTTCCTTCTCCCCCTCCCCCGTTTTTGATCCCATTCCCCACTCCACCCCCACAGAATGTCTCTGGTATATGGTTGTTCATTATTTTTGTTATTTTCTCGCCTGGTCCATTATACTCCTGCTATGAGTGAAACCATCCCGTAGTTTTCTTTCTCTTTCTGGCTTATCTCACTAAGCATGATCTTTTCCAGCTCCATCCAAGTTGCTGCATATAATAGTTTATTTTTACATCATTTTCCATTTCAGTTGTAATCCCCCCGGGCTTCCCATCATCAAATCACCTGTGTGCCATCATCATAGTCCAGTGCACTCCCCCCCCACCCGTTTTTGATCCCATTCCCCACTCTACTCCCATCAAATGTCTCTAATATACAGTTGTTCATTATTATTATTATTTTCTCCCCTGGTCCTTTATACTCCTGCTCTGAGTGAAACCATATGGTATTTTTTCCTTTTCTTTCTGGCTGATTTCACTAAGCATGATCCCTTCCAGCTCCATCCATATTGCTGCAAAAGGCATGTGTTTATCTTTTTTGGTTGCTGAGTAATATTCCATTGTGTATATGTACCACATCTTTTTAATCCAGTTATCTACTTTTGGGTATTTGGGTTGATTCCATGTCTTTCCAATTGTAAATAAAGCAGCAATAAACATGGGAGTGAAGGTGTCTTTTTGAATCAGTGTGAATAAAGTCTCTTTTAAGACTCTAGTCTTGTGTGACAGAAAATAGGCTTCTGATAAAAAAACACTGGATGTACAAGGGGTTAAGTTGTAGCACTATGAAGCTATAGGCAGCACTGTAGCATGAGTTTGATCCCTGGCCAGGAACCCACATGGCACATCAGACCTCTCCTGTCTCATCTGTTGCTCCCTTCAGCAGTATATTTCAGCAGATCTGCCTCTTTTGCTCCCTACTCTGTCTCTGGTCAATCCTTTTACCAGTAGCCCACCCCTGCATCTCTGGCCTGTTCCCGTATGCATAAATAAGTAAATCTTTTTTTAAAGCATTTATTGGTTTGTATAAGTGAATAGTCTAGAGGTAAAGATGGCTTTAGGCATGGATGAACTCAAAATTCAAATAATATCAGGATTCTGTCTCTCTATCAGTTCTGCTTCTTGTCCTATCACCTTCAGTCTCAGGTCAGAGAGTAGTAGCAAGATGGTAGGTCACAGTCCTGGAACCCAGAGCCTTTCTGCTCAAGTTTACAGACAAGCTTGAGAATATATTTTTTAGCTCAAATCCCAACTAAATGCTTGTTGCTCTCACTGGGCGCGACCCCACCTCTGAATGATTACTAGAGCCAAGAGAATTTGATGCTTGAGTGACTGAGACTCAGGGAACTTGCTCTACCTTAGCTCTATAGCCTGAGCAGCAGCACATAGGAGGAGAGTGGGTGGGAAAGTGGGAAACTTCTCCATGAGAAGTTCAGGTGCGTTTTCCAGCATGGTGAAAGGATACTCGCGAGTAACTGCAGACAATTACCAAAAAGGTGCTGAGAATCGAATGAGCTAATATAAAGGACTTCACAAACTCCTATTCAGATATAAGTGATGATTGTTATTTGGTGATAGCTTTCTTCAGGTGTTTAGCATTTTCTTCCTTCTATGAGTAGCTGTTAGTTCACGTTTTATCTTCCCTACTACACCCAGAGCAGCCTGAAAGCTGCTAGATGTTTCTGGAGCGTATAACTCAGCACCTAGAAAATAGAAAGCACCCAATAAATGATTGTGGAATAACTAAATGAACATAAATTTGAAAGCATTCCCCAGAATTGTGTTTGTCTCTAAGCCAAATTCACAGAAGTCTTTGGACAACTTTAAACTTTCACTTGAATTATAGACAAGTCAGCGCTGGCTCTTTTCAAAGTAGAGGATAGAGCAAGATAGTTTCAGAAAGCATACTGTGGCCTTGCATTGATTTATTGACCTATCCATTCTAAGACCAGTCAGAGAAAATAAAATTCCTTTTGATCTGTTAATTAATTTCTGCTTTATTTTTCTCTTCCTGCCCACCTTATAGGGAGTGGGTATCAGAAAAGCACAGATCAAGTAGGAGAAATTCTCAAAGGTACTGACCAGCAGGGCAGGTTTGGGGTTCTCTTCTGTTCCTTAAGGCCTGAGTTTCCAGGAAAATTTTAGTTTAATTGAAGGAACTGGATAGCAGTTCTAGACAGCTGGAAGCCCATTCCTGAGTCTGTTCTCCCATATCTCTGCAATTTGATTCATGTCCTTAGATTTCCTATTTAAACATGGCCTGGAGTTTAGGAAACTGAACTCCTGAAGGAGGGAATATAGGCCATGGACCACCCTTTGAAATAGTCTCAAGGCACCCCCTGCTTTAGAATTGGCTGGAGCTGCCGCTTTGCTGATTTTGTAGTAGGTAGGCTAACTCTGTTAGCCACAAGCTTTATAGAGGCTTAATACAATATATTGGAACTGTATGAACATAATTGTTTTAGACCTGCCCTGTCTGATGTCACAAAAATACTATTCCAGGAGCCTGGGCCCTGACTGGGCAGAAGCAGCAGGGATGCTGTTTTAGAGAAGGAAAGTTACTTAATCATAGGTATTCTGAACATGGAGTTAAGCATCTGACTAAATTGTGGAATCATTGCTGGAAATAGTGTTTCAGCTCAATACACTGAGACGATTGTAGTTGGGTGGGGACTGAGAATGAGAATTATACAAGGGCATTGTTAGCAGGTCGGAAGTGACCAAAGGAAAATTTGAGCTGGGTGGGTCAGCAGTTGTACCCCATCTGGCACTTGGCAGCCCAACTCGGTGTTTAACACCCTATTCACTACCTTCACTTCGTGGACAATCCAAGTCGTGCAAGCTCATTTCCGAAAGGATAGCTGTTAACTTTTAGGTTGTGACATTGCCTCCCCTTTGTCTCCATCTTGACCCCAGCTGACATCTTATCTCTCTTCCTAACACAGACTTCCTCTTTGTCCTGGGCATGCTCTCACAACTTTTTGGGTAGTGTTCCCCACACTGAGCCTACCCTGTGGTGTCTGTGCCCCACAGGTGCTCTGCAGTGGAACCTACAGCAGGGTGGTCTTACAAAAAGATCTTGTAGCGTCTAGCCCTGTTAGCCCTGCCATTTATTTAACCAAGTTTTTGCATTTCCTTGAGGTTCAGTTTTCTTGTAAAATGGAGATGATTTACCTTAGTGGGTTTCTTTCTTTCTTTTTATATTTTTTTCATTTGTGCATACAGAACTGGGGTACAGGACAGAGGTATAGGGGCGGTGAGAGGATTCACGAGAGACAGTGGGGAGCAGAACAGGCAGAGCAACAAAGTACACTGCTGAGGGGAGCAGCGGGCTGATAAGGAGAGGGCTGCTATGCCATGTGGGTCACCTCCGGGGATCAAACTCACACACTGAAACTTTGGCTGTGCTAGGACAGTGAGCAGATTAACCCTTTGTAAATGGTAGCTCTTATTTGAGAATAATGAATCTCTGGAGTAGACAAATCACACAAATACCACCTTCCTACCTACTAGTGATAGCATCAGGAGAAGTTTACCCCAGCCTAAAAGGCCAGCATAGACAGTTTCTACTTCCTCCTTTGTAACCTAGCTAATATTTTGCAATATGTTAGTCAAGAAACTGCTCTTAATATCTAACCTAAGTTCCCTTTGCGGCACTGTATCATGTCACATTTATTTTTAAGGAACAGTTAAAGTAGACCATGAATGTGAACAGAGTTTTTTTGTGTCAGAGGTGCTATTCACTTGCCTTGTCTCTTCAAGAAACCTGTGAATGTTGTGTGACCAGTGCAGATGGACTGTGCTCCAGAGAGATGGGACAAGGCTCCAGCTCACTTGACACTCATGTCTTATTGACACCACCTGTCTGCCTCTCTCTTACTCTATTATTTTTTAGGTTGCAAAGGAATGGCTAATTCTAATTAAGAAAGTCTAGCAAGAATTTATATTTTGCCTGTGTTTAAACTTACAAAGCACAGCAAAGGAGAATAGTAGAACTGATCACATTTGTAGCTAATCACTGATATGCAGTTTGGCTCTGGCAAGAATCGAAATGAAGACTGTTTGGCCTTTGATAAGTCTAAACAGATGACACTGACTAGTTCTGTACAACAGATCTTTGCATTCAACTGTGTTGGTGCATTTTGTGACTGTCCATCTTGCTGAGCAATTACCATAAATCATATCTTTAGCACAGGGGCCCTGAATCCAGGTGTCTACAATAAGAAGCTCCTGTGGGAGGAAAAGGTTTGCCCTGCCTGGAAGCCTGGGGCAAATGTCTCAACTTTCACACACATCTATTGTATGGACATGCTCTAAGCCTATTGGCAGAGGTCACAGACTGGCAGCTTAAGGGCCAAATAGGCTGTAGGTATGTTATAGTTGGCCCCACAGTTTTTTTTTTTTTTTTTTTTTTTTTAAACTAAATCTTGATAGACTCACATAATCCTGGGTTCTGGCTTTTCATGAAAGAAAGAAAAAAAGGTAGATCTGATAATATTGAAGCTGCATTTCCTCATTCCATTTCCTCATGGGGACATTACCAGGGTCTAGTGGAGATGCTCCCTGTGGGACCATTATTTCCTACTGCTTTGTTTCCACTTTGTTTCATCCATGAATGCAACTCGCCTGGACGCTGAAGGCATTTGAAATGGAGCCTCTTGGTTGGGAAGTCCCATTTGGTCACTGATGATTTGGTATTTTGGTGGTGATTTGGTGTTTTGGGGGCTCCTTAACTTCTCCCCCCTGACAACTAATACCAGCAGATCCATCTTCCCCGAGTTTATATGATGCCACATTTGAAGAAATCTGTTATATTACCAGTAAGTTCTCACATAACCAGAGGGGATTAAGCCCTCTTTGGTGTTTGTCTCTCTGCACTGGTTCAGGTACTTTATTTATTTTTTGAATATAATAATAGTTTATTTTTACATCATTTTGTGCCTTTTTCCATCTCAGTTGTAAGCCACGTGGGCTTCCCATCACCAAATCACCCATGTGCCATCACCATAGTCCAGTGCATTTCCCTCCCCCCACTGTTTCCCTCCTCCCCACTCTACCCCCATAAAATGTCTCTGATATTTAGCTGTTCATTATTATTATTTTCTTGCCTGGTTCGTTATACTCCTACTATGAGTGGAACCATCCGGTATTTTTCCTTTTCTTTCTGGCTTATTTCACTAAGCATGATTTTCTCCAGCTCTATCCATGTTGTTGCAAAAGACATGTGTTTCTTTTTTTTTTGGTTGCTGACTAATATTCCATTGTATATATATGTACCACATCTTTTTAATCGAGTCATCTACTTTTGGGCATTTGGGTTGTTTCCATGTCTTTCCAATTGCAAATAAGGCAGCAATACATGGTACTTTATTTATTTTTAAAAGATTCATTTATTTATGCACACAAGAACTGGGGTGCAGGCCAGAGGTGTGGGGGGTAGGAAGATTCACCAGAGACAGAGTGGGGAGCAGAACAGGCAGATCTACTGAAATACACTGCTGAGGGGAGTAGTAGGTAAGACAGGAGAGGTCTGCCACACCATGTGGGTCAGCTCCCTGGCTGGAGTTGAATTCATTCTGCAGTGACTGGAGATGGCTTGATAGAACTGACTGTAACCCCTATGCCACCAGGGAGCCCCAGAACATAAACATTTCTTAAACTATGTGTTTACATTTAAATCCTGATTACAAACTGTTTTGGATGAAGATAGCAAAAACAACCCAGATTTAAAGTGGCTTAAATACTAAAGAAATGTAGGAAACTTGTATTCTCATGGAGGGAGGGGGGACAGGGTGAGAACAGGATTGGGGGAAAGCATAGTGGACTATAGTGGAGGATTCTGGGTGCTTTAGTGGTAGGAGAGGTATGGTGGTGACCACACTTGAGGAAGAAATCCTGTACTGTCAAGAAAATTAACAATGGTACTTAATTTTTAAAAAATTATACACACACACAACCATATTGTTTCACATCACAAGAGCCACCTCCCTGGGTGGAGAGGGCCATGAGCATAGTGTATCCAGGCTTCCAGCTCAGGTGATTCTTTTGGTTTCATCCTTTTCTGAGGCTCTGCAGCACCCCCAGTTTATAGCAAAGCAGCTTTTGCAATGGCATTATCAAATCCAGATGCAGCAATTCAGAGGAAGTGGGACTCTTTATTTCCCTTTTTGTGGGGGATTGTGGGAATCTGTCCCAGAAGCCCTACAGTGAACTTTTGTTCACATCACAACTCACTGACCAGAGTTCCCCTGGCCTAAGTCAGTCACTGATGGGGGGGACGGAATTGCAAGCTGACTTCTACTAACTGTTCCAGAATAGAATGAGTGAGGGGCAGGCCACCATGATGATCAGTAGGAAAACTTCATTAAATTCCTTCAACCAAAATTATAATCATAAATCCAATAAGACTGAATTCCTGAACATTTTGAACATCCTAACACACCAAATAGTAGACAGAAACAAACAAACAAAAAGCAACCACAAAGGCCATACCTCCATCTAAATCTAATTTGAACGTATTAAAATCATGGACTTAATTTCCTTTTCATTACCTCTATAATTATTCTTAAATACAAGTAGCATTTATTTTTATATTTGTCTAGGGTTACAGAAATTTTACCCTAGATCCCACAATAAAATTAGTGTCATGCCATACCAATTAAAGTCGTAAGCTATTCATGTAGGTTGGAGTTATTCATGGCTGTAGTAGGGAATCTGAACTGGTGTCTATCAGGCTGCCCTCCTCCCTTTCATAGAAACTTTATTGAGATAAAATTCATATTCCACCAATTCACCATTTAAAGATACTATTCAATGGTTTTTAATATATTCATGGTTATGCCACCATTACCACAAGTTTAGAACATTTTTAAGTCCCTAATAAGAAACCGATTAGCAATTACTCTTCATTTCTCCCTTCCTTCAAGTCCTAGGTGACCACCAGCCTAGGCTCTGCCTTTGGGTTTACCTGTTCTCAACATTTCCTACACTTGGAATCATGTATCCTGTGGAAGCTAGGGCCTTTTCATCATACTAATGGCAACTGTCATGTCTGTACCTTTCACAGGGAATTTTCTGAACTGAAACTTTGTTTATATTAGTATTATGTTGCTTATGTTAGTATTCTATAATTGGCTGTACTGCCTTTTGCTGTATATTGATCTAGTTGTATGGAACGATTGGAAATACAAACATTCCTGATCTATTAAGCCTTTACTCTCTTTTTTCCTCTATGCCTCTCTTTCTTTGTTTCATAAATAAACATTGAGCCTCTTCTCTGTATCAGGTGTCATGCCAGACCTTGTATATGTACCAGTGCACAAGTAGGTAGGTTTTTCTTCGCTTTGCGCACCTGTGGCAGTCCTGTGCCTTCTGTGCATGTGGGTACTGCTGCTGTACCAGCCAGAACTGTTCACTGTGCTCTCAGTATGTCAGTAGCTCCCTGCTGCACACATCTTTCTAGTCTTTCTTCATCTCTCGACCGCATAACCCTTGGTGGCATATAATTACCATCATTATACATTATTGCTTAATTATCTGTTTACCACCATGACAACTCATGAAATACGTACCATATTTGTCTAGTTATTAAGTTTTTTATTAAGTTTTTTTAATAAATGACAACACTAAACTGTTCAGTGATTTCATATTTATACTCAGATTCTTCCAAAAAAGGATTTAATTGAAGCAGAATACAGGTCATTTATAAATAGCCAAGGCATAGATGTTAAAGTTAACTGGAAAATCTTTCTTACAGTTGAGTACTAAATTTATTTTGAATTAAAAAAAGAATGCAAACAAATTTGCATCAACTAAGAGACTTCTGAATAGTGATAAGTTGTTGAAAAAAACTTATAAAAAAGCGGTTACTGACATGGCAAGGGGTTAAAGTTTAAGGAAATAAATACACGGTATGTTAAGGAAATATATTTTTATATTAGAACAAAAATAATTTAGAGTTGGATAAAATTAGAAAGTTTTAGTTCAAACTGATGGACTTAAAAAGGCCTGTCACACAAAAACAACTTTATTCACTATTAAATTGATTTCACACCCTATATACAGATTTTGGATCCTACTATGCTCATTTAAAACGAAAACAAACTTTTTGAAGCATAGCCAGTTCCATATCTTGGAGCAAGGAAAAGTTAGGAGGGCTTCTAGTAACCAAGAAAAGAATGCTTCTGAAAATATTTGAAATCATGTTGTTGGACAATGAACCAGTAGAAGAGGGTTTTACTCACTATATTGTGTCTTTATTGTATTTAAAAAAGAATAATTATTACAGTTCTTATGTTACTTGTAAAGATTCATGGGTCACAGTGAAGTTTGAAGTATATAAAAATAATTATAAAACAAAATAAGGATAAATATAGTAAGATGTGTTTAAATTCTTATTGGCCCTCTGGGTAGGAAGGGCTCTGAGCATAGTGTATCCAGGTTTCCAGCTCAAATGATTTTTTGGGTTTCATCCATTTAAAAGGGAGGCAAGCAGATGTGTATCACTGAATTAGGATTTCAGAGGGACTTTTTAGTGTTTCTAACTCTTTTCTCCACTTTCCTCCCCCAAGCTGAATTAAATAGCCAGGGTAGCCACAATTCAAGCTTTTTTGCCATTCCTAGGTCAGGTAGGTTGAAATTTCAAACATCAGAAATTAACTTGCACTTCTAGCTGATACTCAAGAACTAGCAGGAGGTAGAGAAGCTTAGTCATCAACCTGAATGTGGGTTACTTAGGTTGCTTTTCTACGCTCAGGGAAAGGGGAGTTTTGATGTAGAGGGTAAAGGGGAGGGATCAAGAATGAGCTCAGGGATGAGGGGCAGAAGGAAAGAAGGGCTAATAGGGAGTCTAGGGGCTGGGGAGACTTTGGACTTCTCTGGTGGCACTGACTCAGCTTCTAGAAACCATTCCTTGAAAAAATTTTTAAAGATTTATTTATCTGGTACATGCCAGAGGTATTGAGGGGGGTGGTGGTGGTGATAAGAGGATTCACCAGAGACAAAGTGGAGCAGACAGGACAGGCAGATTGACTGAAATACACTGCTGAGGGGAGCAGCAGGCAGGTCAGGAGAGGTCTGCCTCGCCATGTGGTCACCTCCCTGGTCGGGGATTGAACTGATGCTGCAGTGGCTGCAGAGAGCTTCATAGTGTTGTGCTTTAACCTGTTGCACCACCAGAGAGGGCTCCATTCCTTGGGATGTTCCAGAACTTGTCTCATTTCTTACTTTCTATCCATTTTTACTTTCTAAACTAATCTCATATATTTATATACTTGTATGCCACATCTGGGCTGGATATTAGCCATAGCTCTTGTGCCACACTCTTGTCTTTGGGCATAGGAACCATATGAAAAGATCGGATATTTTCTCAGGTTCTACCTCCCAGCCTGCGTTTGGAGGTTTGACTTGGGCTCATCTCCCTGATTTATGCACCACTCTTTTTATACCCCTCTTTTCTCTGTCTGCTCCTTTCAGATTTCACTAATCATTTGGACGGTTTGCCTGCCTTTTGGATTCAATTTTTCCTAAACTAGCCAACCCACCAACACACTCACCCTTTGTTGGATCACCTCTTTGATTGCAGAGATCAAGAAAACTTAGCTACTAATTATACTTTGTGGGTGTCCCCCTTAAACCAAGCAATTCTCTAACACAAACTGGTGTCCGTTCTGACACAATCTACCAAGAGGTATTATAATACCATATTCCACAAGATAAGAATTCAGTCCCACAAGATATAACCCACTTCAGGTACCAATTGCCAGTCCAGGTGGTTATCTGTACTTCTTGCCAACTGGCTATTTAAATCCTTGTTCCACAGTCTCTTCTTCAATTCAGTTGATTTGCTGATGTGGCTCACAGGATTTAGTAAACACTTTTACTCACTAGATTACCAGATTAACAAAGAATATCACAGGGAACAAGTCATATGAAGAGATCCACTGGTCTTGAACAAAGGAGCTTCTGTCCACATGGAGTTTAGGACCTGGCAAGTGGATGTATTCTGGTCACTAACCTGGAAGTACCTTGTGGGTTTTTATGGACACCTCATGACAAAGGCATGCTTGTTTAAATCACTGACTATTGGTGACTAAACTCAGTCTCCATCCTCTCTTCCTTCTGATCACAAGCTTGGTTCCACTGGCAAAAAGCCCCCAGCATTAGGTGCTTTCCAAAGGTAACTTTATTAACAAAACAAAATTCAATTTAATTGCTATCTTCATTTAGGAAATTACAAGGGTTTTAGGAGTATGGGCCATGGACAGAGACCAATGTAATATGAATCACATATCACATATCTAAAATAATATTCTAGGCCCTCGCTGGTGGCGCAGCAGGTTGGAGCACAGCACTGGGAAGGTAAGCCAAGCAGTGGCCTCTTCAGTGCGAGCTTGATCCCTGCCCAGAGGTGACCCACATGGCACGGCAGACCTCTCCTGTCCCTCCTGCCGCTCCCCTCAGCAGTGTACTTCGTCAGTCGGCCTGTCCTGCTCTCCACTCTGTTTCTGGTGAATCCTCTCCCTGCCCCTGCATTTATGAGCTATACCCCAGTTCTATATGCATAAATAAATCTCAAAAAAAAAAAAAAAAAAAGTAAACCATGTGGAAGATGGAGAAAAAAGAATGTAGAATGTTATTTTATTTTATTTTTAAAGATTTTATTTATTTATGCATACAGGCCAGGGATAGGCCAGAGGTGCAGGAGCAGGGAGAGGATTCAGCAGAAACAGAGAAGGGAGAAGAACAGGCAGATTCATGAAGTACACTGCTGAGGGGAGCAGTGGGCAGGACAGGAGAGATCTGCCAGCCATGTGGGTCACATGTGGATCAAACTTGTGCTGAAGAGGCTGAGGCTAGCTTCCTCAGTGCTGCGTTTTAATCTGCTGAGCCGCAGGGAAGGGCCTTTTTTTTTTTTTTCTATTCTTTTGTATCTGTAGCTACCTTTTTCTGAAATACACTTCCTTCTCTATAGCTTTGTCTGTTGAGCTTTTTACTAATTCTCAAGATTCAATCTCCACCTCTGAGAATCTTCTCCTGACTCTGTCCTGTCATTTCTATGCTCAGAGTCTTAGGATGACCTGGATTTTCATGCATTCAGTGGAATGCTCCCTTGCTTCCAGTAGAAGATCACTAAATTAGCCTTTCCATAGAACACTGGGCTCAGCCTGAACTGCAGCTACTGATGTCTGAGAAATTTTCAGAGTTAACTCTGTTATACAGTTCTTATAATTGAAAGATCAGATTTTGCTGCTTTTGCACCTTAAACAAACCACCCACCCCTAAGGCCTTTTAGAACTCTATTATTATTCTCCCTGTTTGTCCCTATTGCCCCTCCCACTTGGGTAAGTTTGACAGTTGTTATCTTACTTGTTGCTCACAATAACCTAGTAAGGCAAAGGAGGTTATTGTTTTTGTCACTGGAGGAGACTGCAATTTCACCTGGCTCTGAAGAAATGGGGCAGGCCTGACTCCCTGAGGCTCTGCTTAAACATTGATTAGACTGGCTTATAAAAATTCCCATGGAAACAGAAGCTTCTTCTCCTCTGCGGAAAAGTTGTGGGGTGACGAAGTTGTGAAGATGCTGTCAGCTGCTGCTGAGCCGAGCAACCAGAGCCCAGATACCACTCTCATCTGCCAACTTCAGGCACAGTCATTTGGCATTTCTGCTTCCTGCTACCAGCTTGTACCCACTGATTACAGGGTATTTCAGACCTTTCAAGAAGATAAGAGCTCTATAGGGCTAACTGATAATTAGTAGGCCGTAAATGCTGACCTCTGTAATTTCTCCTCTCTCAGCAAGCTCCTTATTATTTTCCACACTTCAGCCACACTGGCCTTCTTGACTAGACCATGCTACTTTTAGGCTCTCCTTTCTGTCTGGAAGGTTCTTCCCTCACTTCACTGCAATTTACCTTTTAGGTCTCAGACTCATTGTTATTCCTCATTTGAAACCTTCCTAGTTCCCAACAGAGCATTATGCTCTCTCCTTTCAATCCTACTTTTCCTTTAAAGCACTTAGCAGAAAGATAGGATGGTCTAGAACACAGTCCAAGAGAGGGAATGCCACAAGTAAGTGTTAATCATGACAAAGCTAATTTAAAATGACTTCAGTCTCTTTAGTTGCACCTTTCAAATAGGAGAGAGCTATGTAATTTCCTTTGAGAACATCTAGAATTTCCCTGTTCCTTTTTTCCACCCACTATCTTGACATGCACTATAACTATGTTTTCTTTTTCTCAGCAAGTGCCTTTTGCCCTCAAACCCTCTGCATTGTGGCCTTCTTTTCCTCTCCTTTTCTTTCTACTTTACTGTTACAGAAAATAAAGAACTGCCCAAGAACTGTCTGGAAAGGTAGGACTCTCCTTGGAAGGCAGGGGAGAGGAAATTTGCAGCATTTCTTAGAAAAATCACTAGGGAACTATATAAATACAACATCTTTTCCTATATCTGAAAATGTAAACCAAACCCCTTAAATGTCCATATACTCAAAAAAAAAAAAAAAAAAAGCAGAGATCCAGAATTCTTATAAAAACCTCAGTGCTATCAAACTATTGCCAGCCACTGCAGCATGAGTTGATCCCCGGCCAGGTTGCTGACGCACATGGCACAGTAGACCTCTCCTCTCTTGCCCACTGCTGCCCTCAACAGTGTATTTCAGTAGAGCTGCCTGTTCTATTCCCCACTCTGTCTCTGGTGGATCCTCTCACCCCCCACCTGTAGCCTACACCCTAGTTCTTGTATGTATAAATAAATAAAAATAGATCTTAAAAAAACTGCAGAACAAATTCTTCCACTTCTCTTAAGAGGTCACCAGGATAGGCAGTTCTGCTGTTTTTCAGCATCTGTGCTTGTGGCCAAGCTGTGTGCCATGAATTTTCTTTGCTGGGCAGGGGAAGGAAACATCTTGGGAACATAATCTTTTCACCACTCTCCATTTACCAAAGCTATGTAACAAACCACCCAAAATCTAGTGACATAAACAACAACCATTTTATTGTGGTCATGATTTAGAAGTTTGGGCAGCATTCAGAGCATAGGATTTGTCTTTGCTTCCCAAGTCCAGTGCCTTAGTTGGGCTGACTCAAATGCCTGGAGATGGCAGAAGAGCTTGAAAGGGTTGTTGTCCGGGGTTTCCACTTTTCTTTGTGTGGAATCTGCTGGGTCTAGAACGCCCAAGGCCTCATAAATTTGATGTGAAATGGGTTCTGGCTAGCATTGCCCTCTCCCCGTGACTCTGGCTTCTCATAGCATGGCAGTATGTTTCTAAGAAAATTCCAAAGAAATCCAGGTGACAGTTCTAAGGGTTTTTGTTACCTGGCTTCAGAAGTTTCAACTTGTCATTTCTATACCCTATTAATTGAACAAGTTGCTAAAATTAGCTCATATGCAAGGGGAAGGGATTCAGACTTCATCTTTTGAAATGAGGAGCAGTATGTATCTATAAGGAGGGATAGAGTTCATGGCAGCCATCCTGGAAACAATCAACCACATCCTTACACCATACCATGTCTCTTTCATGGAGTTGGCTTGAAGTTTAGGCTCTCATAAAAATCAGGTTCATGTGGAAAATGTTCAAAATTCCTTTTTTGCTCTGAAGAACTGTGAATTAAAGGGACATTATTTGTTTATCCCTACCTGTCCCATCCTTGAGATCAGCCCTAGGTTTAATGATCCACTAGGAGGATCATTAGCATGAAGTCATAGTCACAGCTGAAATTTACTACAATAGAAGATTATGGAACAAAATCATGAAAAGAAAATATGACATGGGAGTGATGTCCAGAGAAGTTCAAGTGCATGGTTCCAGAGTGCTTTGTCAGTGTAGCCACACAAGAAGACTTAATTCCCCTGCAAATAAGTTGTGAAATACACATGTGAAATGTTCCCAACAAGAGAAACTCACTAGAGACTGAATACCTGGGTTTTTTGTAGAGGGTTAGGCAGGCAGCCTCTGCCTAGCATGTATTCAAATTACAAATTACTAGAAGGAAGAGCATGTTCCACACAAATCATATTGCTTGTATAAACAGTATAGGCACAGGGAGTCACCATTATTAGTTAATGATAGGAATCTTGCTGAAATATAGGTTCCAGATACCAAACATCAATATTTCTAAGCATACACAGTTGGGTCTCCTAGGTTAACTTTTTTGCACACTGGTCAGCATACAATGGTAACATGGGGACAGAGTAGTTAATATAAACACTCAACAAAAAAGGGGTGGGTAGGGGGAGAGGAATGAGAAGTAGGTAGTAGTCACTGGCAGGTACCATTTCTGAAATACATCCAGGAACATGTTTCTAGTTCTTTGACTAAGGCTTAGTCGTGCTCCACAAAAGTGTTTCTCTGGATTCTTGGCTGTTCCCTCTGGGTTCCTGGCTGTGCAGTTACTCACTCTTCCTTTTCCACTAAGAAATACCCTGTGTTTGCAAGTTGGTTTCTCTCTTAACCTGTTTCCTGTTTATATAAAGTTGGGTGCCTGAAGGCCTATTTTCATTTTGAACTATTTTTTTTTCTTCTCAATGCAAGTTGGTGTTGCTTCTACCAGTACAAATCTTTTAACAACATTGCATGTTTTCTAATAACCTTATTGAGGTTCACTCTATTAGACAAAGGCCACATTCTTTTTAAAACAATTTTTTAAAAAAGATTTATCTAAGCATACAAGAACTGGAGTACAGGCTAGAGGTGTAGGGGGTGAGAAGATTCACCAGAAACAGAGTGGGGAGCAGAACAGGCAGATGACTGATATATACTCCAGAGGGGAGCAGTGGGTGAGACTGGAGAGGTCTGTCACACCATGTGGGTCAGCTTTCCCGCCAGGATCCAACTGTGCTGCAGTGGTTGCAAATAGCTTCATAGTGCGGAGATTAACCTCTTACACCACCAGAGAGGAAAGGCCACATTCAAAAGTGTCTAAAAGGTAATCCCCTTTCTTCTTTGGGCTAAGAATCAAGAGACTGGAGATAGTGTTCTTAAAAGTCTTAGGGACTTTAAGCATAATTTGGAATGTCTATCTTACATCTGTTCTTTGCACTGAAAAAAAAAATTCTGAGATGACATTTACCCAGAAGCTATACTTTACTTGAAATATGCTATTAGGTCTTTCCTGCTTTGTGAGTCTTTTATTGGGAGAGTTTGGGGATTATAAATAATTTATTTTTGAAACCAGAAAATGTTGGCTACTTTATAGTTTCTCTAAATTTGTCTTGGAATTTGAAAACTCCTTTAAATTCCTTCTCTGTATTTTGTTTCAGACTAATAGAAGAAATCAGTTGTCAATTTTAACATTCTAATTGGAAATCTCAGCCACATTATAAGATTATTAAGTACCTGTTATAGTTTTCATTAGATACTCTATTTTTCACACTATCTCATGTCACAGTGTTGCTGAACTTTTTGCTACCTACAACTTTTGTCCCAAATTTATTAATTTGCTAGAGGTGCTATATAAGTTACCATAAATTGGGTGGCTTAAACAACACAAATATATTATCTTATAGTTCCAGAGGCTAGAAATCCAAGATCAAGATGATGGCAAGTTTGACTCCTTCTAAGGGTCATGAGTAAGAATCTGTTCTCCAATATTCTGTTGGTATGCTAGCAGTCTTTGGTGTTTCTTGGCTTGGAGACTCATTACCCTGATCTCTGCCTTCATATTCACCTGTCATTTCCTGTACAGGACTGCTTATGTTCATGTTTCCCCTCCCCCCACTTTTTTTAAAAAAAGATTTATTTATGCATACAGAACTGGGGTACAGGCTAGAGATGCAGGGGGGTGAGAAGATTCACCAGAGACATGTTCTCCTTTTTAATAAGGAAACCAGTCATATTGGATTTGGGTTCACCCTCATGACTTAATTTTAACCCAATTACCTCTGTAAAGACATGAATCTAAATAAGATCATTACTCTGAGGTACTGCGAATTAGGACTCAACATATGAATTTTTGAGACAAAATTCAATTCATAACACTACGTTTGTTAGTAATTCTCTCATTGTGGGCCCTCCCTGTGGTGCAACCAGGTAAAGCACAGCAGTATGAAGCTATCCACAGTCACTGCAGCACAAGTTTGATCCATATGGAGTGGCAGACCTCTCCTGACCCCCCCCCAAGCTGTTCCCCTCAGCAGTGTATTTTGGTTGATCTGCTTTTTCTGCTCCTGACTCTGTCTCTGGTGAATCTTCTCACCCCTCACACCTCTGGCCTTGTCCCCCAGTTCTTGTATGCATAAATAATTAAATCTTTAAAATAATTTCCTTATTGTCCTTTAAGCCTTCACTTAAGACTCTTTATTTCTGCTATCTCTTTCCAAAGCCAGTAGCACATCTTTTGTTTGTCTGTCTTATTTTTTGTTAGTTGTATCTAATTTTACCATTGGCAGTAACAGGGAAGGAATAGGGAAGCAGCACCAGTAAGCAATACAAGAATTATTATAGGTATTAGATACTCCACAATTATAGGCAAGAGAAGGTCTGGAAGGAGATGGCCGGAGGATCAGTGAAAAGTCACTAAGCAGTACCACAAAGAAAAGTCAGTGAAATGTATGGAAGCCTGGCGCCTCTGTATCCAGTAATGGGCCTGAAATTGACAGGTCATGTGTCTAGCAGTCAGGGAGAAAAATTGCATTGATTGGGGGAAAGGACACATTAGGATCAAAAGCACATGTTCCATGAAATTATTCTGCTTTAAAAATTGAATTTTAAATGGGGTTTGTGGGAGAAGTAAAGATTTGGAAGCTTAGAATGTTTTAGTTATGTGATTAAAAAAACAACAACCACCTTGAAGTATCTGTTTGGTGCTTCTAGATTTGAGAGAGGAGGAGTGTCATCTAGTGGTTAAGCTGAACCTTGAGAGTTAGGAAGGTTTCTTTTTGCCACTACCCAGAGTAAATGGAGTTGGTATGAAGAAATTAGAGGTTAAATTACATGTTTTCCTGGCTGGTATACTTGGGCTAGAGTTAAGAAAAATAAAAAAAGTGATATAAACAGGGCAAAAAAAAGTCCTGGCAAAAAGTGATGAGGTGGGGTGAGGCATTTAGGGACTTAAAATCCTTTGATTCCACTCTCAAAAGAGCCATCTTCTCCTTTGCCCTCAAGTTCCTCTTGACCACAAGCATATTAAAGCAAATCCTTTTCCTGTTCTTTCTAAATTCCTCTTCCGTATGATGATTTTTTTTCTTTCATTTTTTCCCAAGGCACACACTTAGGACCATAGGAAGTGAAAAGAAAAGCAAACTATCTGAGAATCATTTCTTTGAAACTCTTGGTTTTTGTTTTTCTCTCCATATTGTACAGATTTGGTTTGGATTGGATAGTCCAGGCTTTGTGCCTACTGGCTTAATTAGATTGTCGTCAGCCAATTATTATCGTAGGATGAGATCATTAGGAGATCCTTTCCAGAACATCTGGCTCAGCTATGTTCTGCTGTGGAGAATTTGAAGCACAGAATCAAGTGAGTATTGTTAAAAGATGTTAATTAAACATCTGTAGCTGGGACGTTCTTTCAGGCTTGGATACATTCTTTTATCTGGTACACCCATTCTAATTAGCACCCATTCTAATTCTAATTGGGTGGAGTGGTTTTCTGGGGTCCTTCCAGATATCCGATTCTGCAATTACAGAAACGCCAGGACAGCAGCATGCCTGTGCCAACATTCCCTAAGTTCTGAACTGATCCTCAACAGCTGAGAGACAGAAAACGTCGCCCGACCCTCCGGTTTCTACATTCACCTCAGTCTCACCTCTGTGTTGGCTAGCACCCACTCTCCGCAAGGCAGGCGTCAATAAACTTGCGAATGAATCAACTTCCCTCAAAGGCTCTTCCCTGCCTCCCTTCACCCTACACACATCCTCTCCCATAGGGACTGCGCTAGCCCTCGCATCTGTGTCCACGGACTTTTCGGACCTGGCTGGCCCCCTCAGTGTCCATTCCCTGGGCAAGATCAGGGCTGTCTTTCCCTTTGCTGGGAGCTGCGAGAAGCCCGGCAGGCTACTCATTCCGACGAGATTTTTTTCTCGAGATAAGGCTCCTCGTGAGGGCACATGCGAGCACCGAAAATGGCCCTAGCTGGTCTGGGGACCACTGGGCGGATATGGGGTAGCGCTGACCACCCCAAGTGGGAAAGAGGGCCCGGCATTCCCGCCGGCAACAGTGGGCAGACCCGCACACCCAGTTCAGCCGCCTCAGCGCCCGCGGCTCCCAGTTAGGGACGTGTGGGCGGGGCCTGGAGGGGGGCGGGGCCGGCCCCGGTCAGGTGACGCGCGGTTGGCGGCCGCCGCGGCCGAGGGGCGTCAGAGGCTCGGAGGGGCCGGCAGGGTTGATCCCGCTCTTGGTGCTACAGGCTGCGGCCATGGGGGGCCTTAAAGAGGAGCTGCTCAAAGCCATCTGGCACGCGTTCACGGCGCTCGACCTGGACCGCAGCGGCAAGGTTTCCAAGTCACAGCTCAAGGTGAGCGCCCCCTGCCCGGCTCCCCAGCCCAAGCCTGTTCCTCCTCGGTGTGTTCCCCTGCGCCCGGGTGGAAGTCGGACCCGGCGGGCGGTGGCCGCGGGGAGGGGCGGGCCGGAATGTGGACGGACGGAGCGCGGAGCTGGGGATTTGGCGTTGTCTACCTCCCTCTCGCGGTCTAGTTGTGCCCTGGGCGGGTGTGTTATTCCTCCCGGTGGGTCTGTGAGGGGCGAGCCCGCTGGCCTGTTGCGCCGGGGGCCCGTACCCCAGAGGGCGGCGGGAAGCCCCCTTGGACTACCTCTCAGAGTTTCCCCTTTACCCTGGGAGAGGAAGGTACTTGCCCAAAAGTCACGGGGGGCTCGCCTTGGATAACGCACGCCCCACACCCCAGGCAGTACAGAGAGTACTGACCCCAGAGCTCGGCTTTCTTTGGGGGGTGTGTGGGGGGCTTTCTGACTTTTGAAGACCTCCCCACCCAGCGCCCTCAGATCTGAAACTGAGGGGCTGTGTTCTTTAGGGCCCTTGAGTTCCTGGTGAAGAGGACTGATCTTTCCGGCACCCTGCTTTTGCAGTCTTTATTGTGACTGCCAGAGATCCCACCACTAAGGGAGAGTATGAGGTATAAATAAAGGAATGCTTGTAAGTTGAGTAACCCCAAGCAGGAAAAGTGGCATTTAGCCAGGAGAAATAGGCAGCATCTTGAAAATATAAAATATGGAAGCAGACAAGAAGAACCATTCATAGGCACTTTAAAATATACACGCTTTGGTTCTGTGTGTTTTCCTTAGCCCCTTCTGGAACGAATTACCGAAGATTGGGTTTGCCCTGTGCATATTTTGTGCACTAATCAGGAGATTGTTTTGAGTAGTGGCTTTTTGCTCCCGCCTCTTCCTCATTCATACAGTTACAGTCTGGAAGTACACATGGAGATCATCCAATTACTCTTTATTTTTAGATTAACATGCAATAAATTTGACTTTTTTTGGCATACTGTTTTAGTAGCTTTAGCACATAAATAGATTTGTATAATTACAACCAAATTAGTGTTGCATCAGTTCCATCATTCAGAAAACTTCTTTATGCTGCTCCCTCTCTCTTAACTATTGGCAACTAAGGCTCTGTTCTTAATTGCTGTCGTTTTATCACTGTTATATTAATAACATGATACAGTGTAACTTTTTGACAATGACTTTTTTACTTAGCATAATGCCTTAGAAATTCATTTTGTTGTGCGTATCAGAATTTTTTTTTCAAATTTTGGCAAAATTTATTTAAAATTTTTTTAAACAGTTCGTATCAGAAATTCTTAAAGATTACTTATACACACAAGAACTGGGGTACAAGCCAGAGGTGTGAGGGGTGAGAGGGTTCATCAGAGACAGAGTGGGGAATAGAACAGGCAGATATGCTGAAATACACTGCTGAGGGGAGCAGCTGGAGTGCCAGGAGGGGTCTGCCACGTCAGGTGGGTCAGCTCCCTGGCCAGGGATTGAACTGGTGCCGCAGTGGCTGTGGACAGCCTCACAGTGCTGTGCTTTAACCTGTTGGGCCACCAGGGAGGGTCCTATATCAGAATTCTTTTTATTACTAAATAATGCCTCACTGTATAGATGTTCCATGGTTTATCCATTCAAACTTGTAGAACATTTGTGCTATTTCCAATTTTTGGTGATTATGAATAGAATGTTATTTTGCATTTCAATCCTTTTATTTTAAATTTATACCACTATAAAGTGGTCTGTTGTAGGTATTATGTATGGTAGTTGGATTTTTTTCTGAAACTTATTTATTTTCTTATATCTTGTTAATTTTGGGGCAGTATTTGATTTCTTCTATCAGATGTAGTTCCCCCTGGGTTTTGTTTTTTCAAAATGATAGTATCTGTCTTTTAATTGCTGTGTTTTGACCATTTATACATAATGTAATTACTGATGTTTAGATTTAGGACTAATGTCTTATTATTTGCTTTCTTTTTATTTGTTTTTTGTTCCTCTTTTTCCTTTTCCTCTTTTAAATTATTTAAATAATTAAATAAAAGGTGACTTATATGATCTGAAGAGAAACTAGAATATAGTATTCCATTTTAATGTTCAGGGTTTTTTGGGTATTTCTTTTTTATTGTATATATACCTACATATATATTACATCGGTCTTATTTTGTACATTTTTTTCATCTCAGTTGTAATCCCCATGGACTTCCCACCACCAGTTCACCCCTGTGCCATCACCATAGTCCCGTATGCTCTTCTCACTCCAGTTTGATCTTGTTTTACTCTTTCCCCCTATATAATGTCTCTGGTTTATAGTTGGTTGATTTTAGTTTTTACTTTATTACAATTACACTTTTTTTTAATGATCTGTTACACTCCTCTGAGTGAAACCATCTGGTATTTTCTTTCTGGTTTATTTCACTAAGCATGATCCCTTCCAGCTCCACCCATGTTGTTGCAAATGGCATGAGTTTATCTCTTTTGATTGCTGGGTAATAGTCCACTGTGTATATGTATGACATCTTCTTATCTAGTCATCTAGTTTTGGGCATTTTGGTTGATTTCAAATCTTCCCTATTGTAAATAAAGCAGCAATAAACATATGGTGCAGGTGTCCTTTTGAATTAATGTTTTTGTTGGGTAGATACCTAGGAGTGGAATTGCTGGATCATATGGAAGCTCCATTTTTAGCAGTTTGAGAAACCTCCAGACAGCTTTCCAGAGTGGTTGTACTAGTTTGCATTCGCACCAGCAGTGCAGGACAGTTCCTTTTTCTCCACATCCTCCCCAGCATTTGTTGTTGTCAGTTGTTTTAATATATGCCATTCTCATTAGTGTAAGTGGGTATCTCATTGTGGTTTTGATTTGCATTTCCCTTATAACAAGTGATGCTTTCATATGCCTGTTGGCCATCCACATTTCCTCTTTGGAAAAGTATCTTTTTAGCTCTTCTTTTTGCTATATTTCTTTACAAAGTTTTTTTTTTTAATGGCTGCTTTAGGGATTATAATATGCATACCTGACTTTTCAATCTGCTTAATGTTAATGTGTTCACTGTATCAGTATGTAAGTTCTTTTAGCCTCCCTGATTTATGTACTAGTTTATATTTGTCAACATTATTCATTGAAAACCCCATCAGAAAGTGTTAATTTGCATTCAACTATCACTTTTATTTTAAAGATTTTAAGAGTAGTCCCCCTCCTCATATTTGTATATTACCCTTAATTTTGCAGACATAGTAGATGATGCTTCTAAAATGCTTGGGAACTTGTCTAAAGTTATAGCTGTAAGGAATAGCTAAATCTAGAACCAGGATTTTCAAACTTTTGAGCCAGTGGTTTTTTGATTGTTTGTTTTTAAAGATTTATTTATTCATTCAATAAGTGGGATGCAGGTCAGAGGTGCAGGGGGTGAGAGCAGTCACCAGAGCAGAGTGGGAATAGAACAGGCAGATTGACTGAAATACATTGCTGAGGGGAACAGCAGGTGAGACAGGAGAGGTCTGCTGTGCCAGATGGGTTAGCTCCCTGGCCAGGGATCCAGCTCATGCTGCAGTGCCTTCCAGTAGCTTCATAGTGCTGAGACTTAACCCCTTGTGCCAACGAGGCTCCCCCCCACTTTTTTCCTTCCAAGTGATGCACGTATGAAATACTTTCTATTACTTACACTCTATACCTTACACTGCATTCAAAGTTTTCTTTGTAGCTATTTATAAAAAAAAAAATGTCCAGAGGATTCTTGATTACATGCATTGGCAGGCAGTAGTTCACAGCTTTCAGCCATAAGATGTTGATAATGCAACCATGAAAATAAATGTATTTTGTCTTTCCCTGCTATACTCAGAGACTTTGAGATTGATACAGTTCTGTTCATCTTGCCAGTATTTTTGGAATTGAAATTTAAAAAATTTTCTCAAGATTTAAGCTTTTAATTCATTAACACTTTTGAATGAAACACAGCTTTTTTATGTCTCATTAAGGTTTCCAGATAGAGGGAATGGATTGTTTATATACATATCTCAAAGGTTCAAAATTATTTAAAGGCTCATGCATACACATGCATCTCTAACATTTTTTAAAAGATTTATATATTTTTGCATACAGAATGGCGTACATGCCAGAGGTGCACGGGTGGTGCAGGGATTCACCAGAAACAGTGAGTGGGGAGCAGAACAGGCAGATCAACAAAGTACATTGCTGAGAGGAACATTGGGCAGGTGAGAGAGGTCTGCCATGCCATGTGGGTCACCTCCCTGGCCAGGGATCGAACTTGTGGTGAAGTGACTGTGGCTAGCTTCACAGTGCTGTGCTTTAACCTGTTGTGCCACCAGGGAGGGGTATCTCTAACATTTTTATGGGAATTAAAAATTGGGCTTTTTGGCCTTTCCCTTTTACAAAGTTAAGCGCATTTACCCTAGAGCACAAAGAGTTTTTTCTTGTAGATCCCTTTTCTTTATATTTTGTCCTGTCCAGTGGGAAAAGAAGCTCAGAGGATTCTGAAAACAGAGGAATTGAAAATATTTCTATTTACATCTCTTCTTTTTGGTGTTTTTGATTCTTACGTCCTATGCTCACTGTTCTATTAGCTAGGCGTAGAGTTTTTTCCCTAATTTGTTCATTCATTCATTTGTTTACACAGTAACTATATGTGTGTTACTCTGTTAGGGTACTATGCTGGCTTCATAAAAAGATAACTTTAAAAAATAATAATATAATAGTTTTTTTTTTTACATCATTTTGTGTCATTTTTCATATTAGTTGTAATCCCCGTGGGCTTTCCATCACCAAATCACCCATGTACCATCACAATAGTCCAGTGCACTTCCCCCCTCCCTCCCCTCCCCCATTTTTGATCCCATTCCCCACTTCACTCCCCGTAAAATGTCTCTGGTATATAGTTGTTCATTATTATTTCCCCCCCTCCCCTCCTTCCCTTCCTCCCCTCCTTTATACTCCTGCTATGAGTGAAACCATCCAGTATTTTTCTTTTTACTTTCTGGTTTATTTCACTATGCACGATCCCTTCCAGCTCCATCCATGTTGCTACAAAAGGCATGTGTTTATCTTTTTTGGTTGCTGAGTAATATTCCATTCTGTATATGTACCATATCTATTTAATCCAGTCAAAAAGATGACTTTTTTTATGCTTTTAAGAGTTAATGTCTCCTTAGAGGAAATATCATATAAATAATATACCAAATAGCAGACTAAATTTCTCATATCCAGAATGAAGGTTAAACTTTATTGTTTTGGACAGCTATATGGCATTCTAAACTATTTTTAATACTGATCTTTTTGTATTACCTTCACAGATTTTTACACAGTGAATGGATGCTTTCATTATGTAATGGATACTTCTATCTTAGATACTGTGCCTACTGTTTAGGGTGCTATGGTAATAAATGTGTGAGTGAAATAAATATTAGATTTTTATCTTAAACCTTTGACCTTTCATCTCCCTTTTCCCTAACCTGGGTAGAAGGTGTGTTGGGAAGAACCCAAGATAATCCTATTCAGGGCTTGTCAGGGAATCATGGGGCCAGCTGGATCCCAGATTGTCCTTAGGGCTTTGCGGACACTCCAGGCTCACCCAGTTTTCTACCTTTCCCTCCAGTCCTTCAGCACAACTTCCTAGACTCTGCCCAATGTCTGTAGGACCAGTAGCTGACTGGGGAGTAAGGCAGTGCCCTGGGCAAGGAGCCCACACCCGTCCATCATGGACAGTTCTGCCACCTTTGGGGAGAGATGTCTTTCTCTTGCTTCTTCTGGGGCCATGGAGAATTCGAGCGTTATCTCCTAGGTCCTCTATAACTCCCTATATATCCATATAAATAAATGGAATTTTAATGGTGCCTTTTCCCCTCCTGCAGTAAACGTTGGGAGGTAAATTAAGAGAACAAGCAACCTTTAGATTTATGTTATTATGTTTAAAATGATTTATTTATGTATACAAAACGGGGGTACATGCCAGAGGTGCAGGGGGTAAGATGATTCACCAGAGACAGAGTGGGGAATGGAACAGGTAGATTGACTGAAATACACTGCTGAGGGGAGCAGCGGGTAGGATGACAAGAAGGTCTGCTGCGCCAAGTAAGTCACCTCCCTGGCTAAGGATCCAACTCATGCAGCAGAGGCTGTGCTTTAACTCCTTAGGCCACCAGGAAGGGCCCAACCTTTAGATTTAATTTCTGTTCTGTTATAAGTGACTTTTATTGATTTTTATTTGAAGGATCTGTTGTGTGATGGACTATTTGTATAACCTATTAGATATCTCAGTCTTCTGATGGGTCACATTGTTATTCTCCTTATCCATGTTGTACAAATTTGTTACCTCTATATTTATTATCTTGTATAAACCTTTTAGCACTTCTTTCATGATCAGTTTGATGTTGATACATTCTTTTAGTTTGAAATTCGGAGTTCTAGTGAAACTGCATGCTCTTGTCTCTTTCTTTTGTGTTAATCTTGCAGGGTAGAGTATTCTAAGTTAGACATTTTTTTCTTTTAGTACTTTAAATGTTTCCTTTTCTTTCTTGTGTGTAGGGATTCTACTAAAATCCAAGGACAGGGGGCTTCCCTGGTGGCACAAGGGATTAAAGCACAGCACTATCAAGATATCTGCAGCCACTGTAGCACAACTTCCATCCCTGGCAGGGAGTTGACCCACATGGCACAGCAGATCTTTTCTGCCTTGCCCACTCCTTCTCTCAGCAATGTATTTCAGTCCATCTGCCTGTTCTGCTCCCCACTCTTTCTCTGATTAATCCTCTCACCCCCCTCCCCCACGTCTCTGGCCCGTACCCCAGTTCTTATATGCATAAATAAATAAATCTTTAAAAAATAAATAAAATGTCTAAAGACAGTCCAGTTGGGTGTTTCTTTTTAGGTTACTTTTTACCCTCTTGGATCAGGATATCTGGTTCATTCCAGGTTGAGATGGTTCTTAGAAATTATTTATTTGAATAAATTTTCTTTGCCCTTGTCTTTCATTTCTCCTTCTGGGACTCCCAAAGTGTAATTTTTTTTTTGCCGATTCCCAAGGGCTCTTACACTGGCTTGGATTTCTTTTTTAGTTCTTTTTCCTCGTTGTTCTATTTGTGTGTTCTCTGATACTGTGCTTTGTTGCTTATGTTTTTCCACTAATGAAGTCTTTTATTGAAATTTTTCTTTGGGGCCTTCCTGGTGGCTAGGGAGTTGAGTCTCTGTACTATCACTGCTGTGGCCCGAGTTCCATCCCTTGCCAGAGAGCTGACCCACAGAGGGCACAGCAGACTCTCCTGCCTTGCCCACTACTCCCCTCCACAGTGTATTTCAGTAAAATCTATCTGTTCTGCTTCCCACTAGTGTCTGGTGGACCCTTCCACACCTCTGGTCTATAGCCCAGTTCTTCTATGCATAAATAAGTATTTAAAAGAAATAAATTTTTATTTTATCATTTTTAAAAGATCATTTAATTTTAATTTTGATTGTCTCACATTTTCTTGGTCTTTATACTTTTCCTGTTCTACATCATCTATTTTTTTTAAAGTTCAGCAAGCATTGTTGTAACTGTTAACTTAAATTCTTTATATTTCATTGCTGGGTTGAGACTTCTCTCTGGGGTTTTTGTTTTGTTTTGGCTCTGGCATTTGTGCTGTGTTCTTACATGTTTTCATTGTTAATTTCCATGGGTACTAGCAGGAATACACTTTCAGACTACTGCTTTTGTACCTGGTCAGATGACTAGGGAACTGATACAGGAAGAGATAATGGGTAGAAAGGAATCCAGTGGACTCCAAAGGGTAACTTCCTGTGCTCAGCAAGGATTCACGTTTCAAGTAGCACAGTTGTATGGTGGGGAGCCACTGTGATCCTCTGCCACAGGTCAACTTCTTGGCTTAAATGTCTGATATAATCTCCTACCAGCTTCAGTTTCAGACTGTGTTTGAACAACAGACGTAGTACTTGGTGAGGATTATAACTGAGACATAGGGCCACAATCCAGGAGTTATTCTCTTTGCTTTTCAAGTATCGAGTCTTACCCTGTGCACTTGCTCCTGTTAAGGGGAAGGATGTCCTAAAGGAACTCTGCAGAGTCTTATGGCTTCCACCCCCTGCTCCAGCTTTCTGGACCCTACACCCTACTCCAGTGATTGGAGTACCAGGAGAGAATTGCAAGTACCAGGGAGAGAATTGCAAGGACCCAAGGGTGGAGCTAGCAGGGATTCTGGGACATTTGGGGGATAAATAGGGCAGGGATTGCATCTCTCGCTCTCTTGCTCCGGAAGCAGCTCTCCTGATCTGGTGACTCTGTGTGTTCAGTCAGCCTAGCAGTAAGGTATTCCAGATACTTTGTATCCCACTCTCTTTCCCTGGGTTGTTTCCTTTTCCTTTTGTAAATAAACCCGTTATTGACTCTTTTGTCCTTACCTGCAGTATAACTGAATTGTGAGCCCACGGGTGAGGCCCCACAGACAGGTGGCTCAGTCCACTCTGGGCTACTCTGTAACACTGTTATTAAGATCCAGGTATCTTTGATAGGTGGATATTTTTTGATGATAGATAATTAACTGGAGGTGATATCCTTGTATGGGCTTTCAATACAGCAGGCCCTTTAATAACAATGCTTCATTGTAAGACTGATGAGAAAAAAGTAAAATCTATTCCTGATTAGGGCCACAGTGAGCAGTTTGCACATTCTTTTCATGTCTACGTGGGTCATTCTGGGTTGTCTGGTTCCCTTTCACACCCTAGCGATGTATATGTTAGTTGATCAGCATGTCTAAATTGTCCCACTGTGAGTGAAGGTGTGTATATTAGCTCACTCTGTCAAGGATTAGTGCCTATCAGATGTTGTACCTGCCTTGCTCTATAAGCTGCTGGGATAAGTTCCAGCCACTTGGGATCCTGAACTGGAACTGGGTTGGTAAATGAATGAATGAAGGAATGAATGCAATTTTTTTTAATATTAAAAATATTTTGGCTTTTGTTTAGAAATTTGCTATAGGAATGTTAACTGTTATACTAGTTAGCCTGTGATAAGATTGGTTTTGTTATATATTGTTTTGCTTAAAGTCATTTTCCAAGAACCCTGCCTCTGATATTAAGTATCTATACTGTATAGGATTTGGCAATTGAAGGAGATGCATTGATGGCCTAGGGGAGACGTTGGGGGGTGGTGGTGGTGAGAGGAAGACTCAAAGCTAGAAATCAGGCATCAGAACATTTTAGGGCAACATTAGAAGTGAGGGAAAAGATTTTCAAGGAAGACATTACATTTTCTCTTATCTTTGAGTCACTTTATAACAATAACAGTAGTTTACACATATATTTTGTAGGCTTGTAAAGTAATGAGATTGCGTCTTCTTTGCCATGATTGACAAACTATGCATTTCCTCTTTATAGAGAAGTGGTGAAAAGTTTCAAGTCTTGGCATCATCTTGGGAATAAATATGTTTATTCTAAGATTGCTTTGCAGTATAGTATTTATTTTGGTAAATGTGTTTGAGCTACTGCTATTAACTAATTTCATATTTTGAGTTAAAAAAACTTAATACAGTTAAAACTTAAAACTCAGAGAAAAAGTGAATAACACAAGGAAGATATTTCATTGCTACAGAAATAGATCTTCATCAAAAGTTAATAAAACAAAAACACAAAACACGGAATTTAAAGAAACCAATTAACGACTTACAGAAGATAACTACAGAAGCAGGTATTGGGCTATTAGCTAGTCATAGTGATGTTTCCTTGTCAAACAACTAGTTATGAGATCATTGCATGTTAGTATCATTTTGATTCTTCATGAAGTAACCCCTCCTCAACAGACAAAAACAGACACCACCTCTGCTGCTCTTCCTTATTTTGATACTTTCTTCTTCCAGCCATTCCCTGTGGTATCCTTGGAATTATGCATGACAGTTGTGTACTCTGTCAGCAGGGAACCTCTGGCTCTTTGACTCTAGTTGTGGCTTCCTGGGTCCACTCCTGAGTTGCAGCTGTATAAGTCTTCACCCCCAGACCCTGTCTGCACCCCATATAGTAAGATTGTTAGAAGGCAGCTCCTCAGGACTGTAAGGGATTAGGAGAAAAAATATGTAAATATATATAGTGATTGTAATAAAGTAAAAATGAACATTAACTAACAACTATAAACCAGAGACATTCTACAGGGGAAGAGAAGGGAACAGGATCAAAACTGTGGCGGGAGAGCACACGGGACTAAGGTGATGGCACACGGGTGAAATGGTGGTGGGAAGTCCATCGGGATTACAACTGAGATGAAAATGTACAAAATGATGTAAAAAGAATGGTGTAAATATATATATATAAAATAAACAAACAAACAAAAAACTGGAAGCGGAGGAGGTCCCGGCCTGCTGCTCAAGTCCCTGTCCGCCCGACCAGACAGGCGGTGAAAGAAGCGATCACGAGCATGAAGTGAAGACACTGGCCTCCGCCAATGGGAGTGGGAGGCGTCGGACGCTGAGGAACGCACAAGTCCCGGCTGCTTCAAGAGCTGGAAGCTCGGAGTGCGGGAAAACCCTTACCAGTACCCAGCCCAGCACTGCAGCAGCTGACGCCAGGCCACGCCTTCAGTATCAGGTGACTCGCCCAGCCTTCTAGTAGATGCCCAGATGTGGTTGCCAAAACAAAGGGGATTTGGTGATGGAGGCTTTATTGGAAGGAATGCAAAATCGGGGACATGATGGGGGATTTTTGACATCCTGTGAAGCAGAACTACAGGAGCTTATGAAACAGATTGACATAATGGTGGCTCATAAAAAATCTGAATGGGAAGGGCAGACACATGCTCTTGAAACTTGCTTGGATATCCGTGAACGGGAACTCAAGACTCTTAGGGGTCAGCTGGATGAGAAACACAAAGAAGTTGGAATGCTGCATCAGCAATTAGGAGAACAAGGAAAAATTAAGCAAGAAATGGCCATAGAGTACAAGCAGGAGTTAAAGAAACTACATGAAGAATTAGGCAGATTGAAGAAAAGCTATGAAAAGCTACAGAAAAAGCATATAAGGGACTTCAGAGGAGACACCAAAAATCACAGGGTTGGTCTGAAATTGAGAGGTTAACTGGAAAAATAGAGGAATTTTGTCAGAAATTACTGGACTGGGAAAAGCAACGCTTGATTTATCAGCAACAGGTATCATCTCTGGAGGTACAAAGTAAGGCTCTCCCTGAACAATCAGAGATAATTCAGGTTCTGCAGGAAGAAAAGAGAGAACTAAAGGCAGCTTTTCAGTCTCAAGAAAATTTCACCCGTGAGGCAAGATTGCAAAAGGAGAAGCTACAAGCTAAATTAAAAACAGATAACACACAATAGACATAATAAGGTCACTGGAGGAGTCTCAGGCAGAAAGGAAATACACCGCTCAAGGGCAGGGGAGCTTAGAAAATGGGTTGTCCCAGCTGGATTTTACCCACACTAGTGAAGAACTTTTGCAGGCAGAGGTGACTCGTCTGGAAGGCAGCTTAGAATCTGTGGGTGCCACATGTAAACAGCTGAGCCAAGAACTAATGGAAAAATCTGAAGAATTAAAGAAGATAGAAATACATAACAATGAGTATAGGGCAGAAATTAAGAAGCTGAAAGAACAGATTTTACAGACTGACCAGAGCTATAGTTCTGTGCTGGAAGGAATGAAGTTGGAGGTCTCCCAGCTAACTTGGGAGTTACATCAACAAGATATCACTATTGCTTCTGACAAAAGTTCCTCCTCTGACCTGGAAAAGAGACTCAAAGCAGAGATAGAAAAGGCAGAAGAAAAAGCAGTAGAGCATAAGGAGATCTTGGATCAACTGGAGTCATTTAAATTAGAAAATCATCATCTTTCTGAAATGGTAATGAAATTGGAATTGGGTTTACATGCCTGTGTCTCTTCTTGGTTCAGTAGCTACAAGATTTTTGGAAGAGGAGGAACTGAGGTCTCACCATATTCTAGAGCGCCTGGATGCCCATATTGAAGAACTAAAATGAGAGAGTGAAAAGACAATGAAACAATTCACAACCCTAAAAGTAACCTCTTATAAAATCACAAACTTGGAAATAAACACCAAAGAGTTTACTATCGGCCCTCCCTGGTGGCGCAGCAGGTTAAAGCACAGCACTAAGAAGCCAAAGCCACTTCGATGAGTTCGATTTCTGCCTGCCCCAGAAGTGACCACATGGCGCGGCAGACCTCTCCTGACCCGCCTGCTGCTCCCCTCAGCAGTGTACTTTGTTGATCTGCCTGTTCTGCTCCCCACTCTGTGTCTGGTGAATCCTCTCACTGACTCTGCACCTCTGGCCTGTACCCCAGTTCTGTATGAATAAATAAATAAATCTTAAAAAAAAAAAGAGTTTACTATCAAAAAAAAAAAAAGAAAGAAGAAAATGCAGCTCCTTGTTTTATTGTCATATTGATTTGATATTACTCTGTTTTTCAGATTGGGATACAGAAAGACACTATATTATTGTTTAAGTTAAGCTCTTTCTAATTGGGTAGAGATTTACTTTTCAGCTGCTAAAGTATTGATTGTTTTAGTTGTAAAAATGCATCATTACTTTTCTGGCAACACAATAGATAGCAAATAGGTCAGTGGTGGGAAAATAAATCTTCAGAAACAATCTCTACGTGTCTTTTAGGTTGTTTTCATTAAGTACTTCCTTAGAACAAACTGGAGTTTAAGACTTATTTTAAATACAATTTTAGTATAGTCTGTGATAACTGATGGATATAAAAAGACAAGAGATTGATGGAAATTTTATATTCTCTACAAAGAAGGTGCTTTGGACCGTAAGTAGCTGAGTAAGTATCATTGAGTTGTATGTTAAAATTCTTTTTGAGCAATTTCTTGATTTGTTTTAGTATTTGTGCCCGTCTTTGTCTGGCTTTTTTTCCTTAACGAGAGACATTGTGTTTAGATTTCATATTTTAGGAAACCTTGTTAATATGCCATCTGAAACAGGCACTGCTAGCATTAGGTTATGATGAATGTTTGGAGAGGTCATAATGGAAATAGATATAGGGCATATTATTTGAAGTAGAGGCAATAATTTTTTTTTCTTTGCTGATATTTAAAAACTGTCAAATTATTTATAATTTTTTTGGTCTTACTGAGTCTATATCTCTAGTGATACTTAGAAATACATGGGATTCCAAGGATATTTTTTAAAAGAATGCCATTATTTAAACAAATGTATATTTAAAAGAAGCTTTTTGAATTATTCATATATACACAGTATAAAATTTGTAAAATTCAAAAGGACATTTGCAAAAAAGTTTCTTCTAACCCCTGACCCACACTAGTTTCTTGCCCTGGAGGTAATAACCAGTACTGCTAATTTATATTCTCTTCAGAGGTCAAAGTGTACTTTGAAATGAATACTCTTATTGTTACAGTATTTTCATCTTAAATATAACAGAATCTAGTGACATCTTTGCAAATTCTATTATAACTTTGAGATTATGGTTGTTGTGTGAATTACATGTCAGTGTTGGAAATGTCTTGCAGTAACCACTGGCTCTGTATTTTTACTCTGTTGTTTTTAGAAACATAGGTTTTTGTTTTATTTTGTTTATGCCCTTTTGATGTAAAAATAATTTCAATTGTGATGTGTACTAAATAAAGTTTTTAAGGAACAGTATGGGTAGTTTCTTTTCTCATTGATAGATTTTCATCAAAATGGTTTTTATTCTTTGTTTCACATTTGGCTTGTTTTGTTAATTGTGTGAAAAATCATGTGTTGTTTTTCTTCTGGGTGTTTGGCCTCAAAATTTTTTAATCTTGCTAACTACAAAAGTAATTGAGCCACTCCAGTGGTCAGTTGAAAATATAAAGGAAGTAAGTTCAGTAAAGGATTTTTATTGTATGAAACACAATGTAAAAGATATGGTTATGTCTTGTGAACTTGGCATGTATAGTATTCCCTTCCACGTCTTTAGTGTTGTGTTTTTCTTAACCCCTGGGATAAAAGTTGTTTCTGTTGGGGGATGGGGGGGAGAGAAATCAAACCATTTTATTGAGATCAAACATGCTTAGATAGCTCAGTGCCTTACCAATGTTATAGTCACAGAAAGCAAAAGTTGTTTCTAAGAAAGTAAAAATCTAACTTAAAAAATAGCAGAGTAGGGCCCTCCCTGGTGGCGCAGCAGGTTAAAACACAGCAGTAAGAAGCTAAAGCCACTTCAGCATGAGTTCCATTCCCGCCAGCCCTGGAGGTGACCACATGGTGGAGCAGACCTCTCCTGACCCACCCACTGCTCCCCTCAGCAGTGCATTTCATCAATCTGTCTGTTCTGCTCCCTGCTCTGTGTGTGGTGAATCTTCTCACCGTCCCTGCACCTCTGGCCTGTGCCCCAGTCCTGTATGCATAAATAAATCTTTAAAAAAAAAAATAGCAGAGTAGAAGTAAATCTTTAAAAGTCTTTGTAATGTATTTTATATTTCACTAAAATAAAACTATACTGACAACTCTAAGTGAAGACGTATGTGAGATCATTTTAAATTTTAGAATTGTGAAAATGAATTCTAGGTTGTTTCTGTTCTCTCTTTCTAGAAATTTTTCAGTCAGATAGCTTGGAATTTTTTTTTGTGTTTGAAGTACATGCAGACTTTTGCTTCATTGAATATAATATGCAAACTGAGGCACTTTCTGTGTCTGGCCCTCCGTCTTAATAGCCAGTGAATTTCTAATCTTGTCACTCAGAGCTCTAAACCTTCTCAATCCCCATTTTGTGTTTCCTTTGGGGGTCTCAGAGATAGATAGTAGCTATAGCTAGAAATGGAAGAGGTTTGGGGTGACTTTTTCTTACTCAGTTTGCTGTCAGAGTAGAAATTTCTTACTCCCTTCCAATAGTTATTATAGTCCCCTCAGTGATAATTAACATATTGAAAATTAGATAGTTTCACTTCCACTCAGTCCCTCTTAATTGTGATCCTGTTCTCTTGCCACAACATAAATCTAGGGAGCTCTTTGCCTCAGCTTTCTTTATCTTCCCCATGATTTCCTTTCATGAATTTATCTTTTTTTGCTCTGTTTTGTGTTTTTTTCCCTTTTCATTCTATCTCAATTCCTTCATTTTTCCTCAAAAAATGTGTCCATTTAAAATTGCAGTTTTCAGCAATTTATTGGGGGAAAAGGTCGGAGTTATCCACATATAGTCAAATTTCATGTAAGGAACTCTTGTGATCAGGGATAATAAACATTTTTTCATCTTAGGACTCTTCTGTACCTTTTGCTTCTTTAGGAATAATTGATTTGCATCTATATTTGATTTGGACCAGGAGAGTGATATATATAGATAGTTAGGGTAGAAGTAGTTCTGCCCAAATGGTCAGTATAGAAAGTACTATGTTTCGCTAGGTAGGCTTTGGAAGGATGGAGCATTGTCTGCCTCCCCAGGCAGCACATCCCCATTAACTTTCATAAGGTGAGGTATGTCTCAGCTAGATGACTGTTGCATTGGAGTTGAGAGTAGGAGTTGATGCAAGTCTCTGACTTTCTTCAGTGCTTGTTATGAGAAAATGCTTATAGGTAATGAGACTCCAGACTGTTAATAGTAGATTGGACTAACTTGGAATTCTGAGGTTCTTTACCTGAATGACTTTGAGGAACTTGCTCAGCTTCTTATATTTTAAGATCATTTGTTAAATGGTAATAATAAGGGCCCTCCCTGCTGGTGCAGCGGGTTAAAGCACAGCACTGAGAAGCCAAAGCCACTTAGATGAGTTACATTCCCGCCTGCCCTGGAGGTGACCACATGGCACGGCAGACCTCTCCTGATCCGCCTGCTGCTCCCCTCAGCAGTGTACTTCATTGATCTGCCTGTTCTGCTCCCCACTCTGTCTCTGGTGAAGCCTCTCACCGCCCCTGAGCCTCTGGCCTGTACCCCAGTTCTGTATGCACAAATAAGTAAATCTTTAAAAAAAATGGTAATAATAAGAAATTTAACACTACACTACACTACTTTAACAACATACATACTTGAATATGTAGAAACATTCACAACTACCTAATTTACAATAGAAACATTTACTAACTACCTAATTTCCTACCAGACATCGATGGTCAAAAGAAAAATATATACAAAACATTATATGAATTTCAAAATTTTAATCTACTGGGCACTTTTGTTAAGGACCCTGGGAAAGATTTTTTTTAAAAATACAGCATTGTTCCTTATCCTGAGGAATGTATGGATTAATAAAGAAGATATTACAGGATTAGTAAAGAAGATAATACATGAAATGACTGTAACAAAAAAACAGTGGAGAAAGTTTAGAGTGTGGAACATGAGTGCACTGCATCAGGCAGTCTGTACTCTGGCTATAGCCACATTTGGCTATTGAGCATTGAAAAGTGATTAGTCTGAATTGAGTTGTGCTGTAAGTGTAAAACACATGGTGGATTTCAGAAACAATACCAAAAAAAAAAAAGTAAGGCAATTTTAAATTTAAAATATTTAATGTTGAAGTTATATATTTTGGGTATATTATTCAGAATTAATTTTACCTGTTTCCTTTTTCTTTAATATGTAGCTGTTAAAAAATTTTAATTTCACTGGTGGTTTGCTTTATATTCTTATTGGACAAGCTGCTGTAGAATTTCAAAGGGAATAAAGGAAAAGATGCCGACAATTATAAATAAGAAAGGTTTCGTGGAGGCGGTGGAATGTCAGCTTTTTCTGAGGGAGTGGGGCAGATGTTGTTTAGTATAGTCTCAGAAAGCAGACAGGGATGGTGGTATTGTTATAGGTAAGATCAAGAACCCAAAACTGAAGTATCTGTGAGCAATAAGGAGGTATTCTGGGTAAAGAAGAAAGTTCATTTTGAGGCATAGTGGAAACTACGGGGAGATAGGGTAACATTTTAGGTGTTTTTGTTCCTGTAGAGAATAAATGGTTAATATATGTATTTTTTGACTCGTGTTCTGTGTTAGAACAAATCCAAATTGATCTTATAAAGAGGGAAGAAACATTAAAAGTTTTTGAATAGATGTATGATAGATGTATAGTTTGGAGGTTGTTTTGATGATGTGGGTATTATGAGCTAGAGGTGAGACACTGAGATGGATCATTTGGGAGGCTACTGTAAAAGTTGATGGAGGGGGGTCCTCCGTGGTGGCGCAGTGGGCGCAGCGGTTTAAAGCACTGCACTAAGAAGCTTAAGCCACTTCCGCATGAGTTCGATCCCCACCTGCCCCGGAGGTGACCACATGGCACGGCAGACCTCTCCTGA
>NW_004567116.1:33119025-33130194 GCF_000260355.1 Condylura cristata | reverse complement strand
TCAATCTGCCTTTTCAGCTCCCCACTCTGTCTCTGGTGAATCCTCTCACTGCCCCTGCTCCTCTGGCCTGTACCCCACTTCTGTATGCATAAATAGATATTTAAAAAAAGTTGATGGATATGTTAACTGGCTAGGATAGTGGCAGTGAAAATCAAAAGAAATATATTGAAGTCTTGTGAGTGAAATAGAACAAAAAGACTGGCTATTAAAATATAGGGAGGTTTAAGAGAAAGTACACAGGGAGGAAGGATACATTCTTAATTACATTGAGGACTTAGGTCAAAGAATGCTTATTAGAGGATGAACCATTTGTCGTTGACCTTACATGATGTGTGAAATTCCTTTATATGAAAAATTTGGAAAATAATCTTTGGAGGAACAGTGAAGTATGTCAGGAGCAAGCATAGGTTCAGAACTCAGAAGACCTGCCTCTACTGTGTTACTTGTTTCTATGGGAAGTCACTGGGCTTCAGTTTCTTTATTTGTAAAATGTGGAGTAGCGGAGATCTTAGAAGCTTAGCCTTCTAACTTAACTTTGTTAAAGTGGTGTATATTACCTTGGTCATGTCCTGGTGAGTGATTGATGTGAAACAATTTTTTGTTTGGGTCTCTGAAGGGAGAATGGAACCCTTGTTTCTCTGGCCCTATATTCTGTAGGTTAGCCTTGAGGCAATAGAGCAACTCCTCAGTGGAGAGGAATTGGCAAAAGAAGGGAGTGTGTATATGTGTGGCTTGAATTAGATCTGGAAGTAGAACAAACTATAAGTAAAAGAAATAGAAGAAGAGGAGATTTCATACTTGTGATGTTAAGGGAATGGTAATATGAGAGTCATAATCAGCATGCAGCTTCTGTTTTGTCCCCTATGGATCTGTCATTTGTGAGGCAATTTAGAGTAGAATTAGTATTGGTGATATAAACTAGAGCACAATGAGAAGTCAAGACCAGAAAGAGAGCTGAGAGTCTTTAGGATAGAGATGACTTGAAATTATCAGAATAAAAGCACTTTAAAAAAAAATGTAATAGTTTATTTTTTAACATCATTTTGTGCATTTTTTCATCTCAGTTGTAATCCCCCGGGCTTCCCATAACCAAATCACCGCTGTGCCATCATCATAGTTCAGTACATTTCCCTCCCCTCACTGTTTTTGATCCCATTCCCCACTCCACCTCCACAAACTGTCTTTGATATATAGCTGTTCATTATTATTATTATTATTATTATTTTCTTGCCTGGTCCATTATACTCCTACTATGAGTAGAACTATCTGGTATTTTTCCTTTTCTTTCTGGCTTATCTCACTAAGCATGATCTTCTCCAGCTCTATCCATGTTGTTGCAAAAGACATGTGTTTATTTTTTTGGTTGCTGAGTAATATTCCACTGTGTATATGAACCACATCTTTTTAATCCACTCATCCACTTTTGGGCATTTGGGTTGTTTCCATGTCTTTCCAATTATAAAGAAAGCAACAATAAACATGGGGGTGCAGGTGTCTTTTTGAATCAGTGTTTTTGTGTCTTTTGGGTAGATACCTAGGAGTGGGATTGCTGGGGTCATATGGAAGCTCCATGTTTAGCAGTTTGAGGAACTTCCAAATAATTTTCCATAGTGGTTGCACTAGTTTGCATTTCCACCAGCAGTGCAAGTGAGTTCCTTTTTCTCCACATCCTCTCCAACATTTGTTGTTGCTAGTTATTTTAAGATGTGCCATTCTCACTGGTGTGAGGCAGTATCTCATTGTGGTTTTAATTTGCATCTCTCTTATGACAAGTGATGTTGACATTTTTTCATCTGCATTTCCTCTTTGGAGAAGTGTCTTTTTAGCTCTTCTGCCCATTTTTTGATGGGGTTGTTCATTTTTGTTGCATTTCATCAGTTGTTTGTATATCTTTGTGATCAATATGTTATCATTAGTTTTGTGTGAGAAGATTTTTTCCCAATCATTGGGATGTCTGTTTGTCTTTTGTAATGTCTCTTGCTGTACAGGAGCTTGATATAGTCCCATCTACTTTCCCTTGCCTTCACTGTCATTGCATTGGGTGCTGTATCTTTAAAGATGTTGCTGAAGTGTATGTTGTGTAGTGTTTGGCCCATCTTTGCTTCCAGGTATTTTATGGTTTCCGTTCTTATGTCTAGGTCTTTAATCCACTTGATTTTTGTGTATGGTGTGAAGTAGTAATTTAGTTTCATTTTTTGCATGTAGCTTCCTAGATAAAAGCACTTTTTAAGTAGAGAATAAGGAGAAAAAAAAAAACTCAGGATTAAAAGTTGGGTTTTGGGAAATGTCTAGATTGGAAGAATTAGGGGGAGGGAAGTGATGCTGTAAAGGCAACCTTGTAGAGGAAGGAGAAGAGCTTAGAAAATACAAGCACACCTCAAACTGCAGGTTTGGTTCCAGACCACCACAGTAAAGGAAATATTGCAATAAAATTAGTCACATGAATTTTTTGGTTTCCCAGTGCATGTAAAAGGTAAGTTTAAACAATATTGTAGCCTAGTAACTATCATATAGCATTCTATCTTTAAAAAAATAGGTAGACCTTAATTTAAAAATGCTTTATTACTTAATACTACTATCATCTGAGTTCTTCAGCAAGTCAAATCTTTTTTGCTGGTGGAGGTTCTTGTAAATAATGCAGTATCTGTGAAGCATAGAAAAATGAAGTATACCTGTAATATGTCATGGGTCCAAAAAAAGTCTTAAGAGTTGGTGATCCAGATCACCAGTTGCCAAAGACTTGGGAGAGTGACTTGTTCAAAAGGTATCTCACCCTGGTTGGGTTCTATAGGAAGCAGATGTTGAGACAGATTTGGGAGTCAAAAGGTTATTGGGGAGAAGCAATTGTGGAAAAGAAGAGAGAAGGGTGGACAAGCAGGACTGGGAAAAGGAGTCATGATAGGGACTTAACACAACCAAGATCTCTAGAGCCAAGCTGGCCTACTGGAGGATTGACTGGTTAGGGAACTGACCTGAGAAGAGTATGACATTGGTGCAAACTGAGCCAACTTGCTCAGTCATTGTCTGATGTAAACCATGAAGGTTTTAACAACTGAAGACTGTCAGGTAACCAAAGTTCTTGTAGCTGGCCAGCAGTTTCTTTCTTGAGGAGAGATCTGAGTGGTACACTGAATATCTGTCTGTCACGGAATATATTTGAAAAAGCAATCTCATAAGTTGATAGAGATAGAAGTCATATTATCAGCAGCATAAACAGGATAGAGTGGTTAGAGATGGGGCAGCAAAGGTAAACCTCAGATCCATGATATTTATCATCCCCTTGAATGTGGCTTCAGATCTTTTCTTAAAGAAGAGTGTATTAAATTGAACTATCTAATTTTTTTCTATAGAGTTCTCTCTCACACACCTATTCTCACTGACTTCTTTCCTCAAAAATCTCTTTTTGAGGGCCCTCCCTGGTGGTGCAGCAGGTTAAAGTACAGCACTAAGAAGCTAAAGCCACTTCAGCATGAGTTTGATCCCCAGCCCCAGAGGTGACCCACATGGTACAGCAGACCTCTCCTGACCTGCCCACTGCTCCCCTCAGCAGTGTACTTTGTCAGTCGGCCTGTTCTGTTCCCCACTCTGTCTCTGGTGAATCCTCTCACTGCCCCTGCACCTCTGGCCTATATCCCAGCTCTGTATGCATAAATAAAATAAATCTTAAAAAAAAATCTCTTCTTTTCAGTAGCTGGACTATTTTGCTCATGCCAGAGGAATTATACCTGCTAAACCCATTGATATTAATAACTAATGAAACTATTTTTCCCTTTTTTATTGAAAATTATCTGAATTAGAAATTACATCCAAATAAAAATTATTTCCAGAAACAGTGAAATGAAATAAAATAAAAAATTCAAATCTAGATAAAGATGATGAAGAAGCAAACTAAAGTTAAAAAAGGAGAAAAAAAATGTTTATAATTACATGCATAACATGGGAGAAACCCAGGATAACTCAGTAACTTGTATGTGGTTTACGATGCCATCTTTTTTTTTTTTAATATTTATTTATTTATGCATACAAAAGCTGGGGTGTAGGCCAGAGCTGTAGGGGGTAAGAGCGTTCATCAGAGACAGTGGGGAGCAGAACAGATGGATTGACTAATATACACCATTGAGGAGAGCAGCAGGTGAGACAGGAGAGGTCTACTGCTCCTTATGGGTCACCTCCCTGGCTGGGGATTGAACTCATGCTGCAGGGGCTGTTATGTGTGATAGCTTCATAGTGCTGCATCTCAACCCCTTGTGCTACCAGGGAGGCCCTTCAGATACCATCTTAACTTAAATAGCTTAGCTAAAAAAGAAAGACTTTTGGGAGAAAAAGGGAAAATCAAGTTAGGTAATTTTGGGGGATGGGAGAAGTGGGGAGGCACAGTAGACAAAGGTAGATAGGTTTATCCTCTTCATTCCAGATTAAGCTTTCCATTTAAACCGTCTCCATTGAAAAGAGATAAGACTAAGTCTTCCAGAGGCCGACCCATGCCCAGAGAAGTTTATATGTAAATTCCAAAAGTGACTTCTACTCTGTCTTCAGACCTCTCACCACAATTAAACCAGTCTTTCCCCAAAAACACATATTATGGGGTGGTAGATTTTTGTTTCCCTATAGTTTCTTTTGTGAATTTTTGATTAATGTCCTGTTGTTCATTTTTCTATTAGGTATTCATCTTTTACTTAACATTTTCTAAGAATGATTTGAATATTGGAACAATTTACCTTTTAAATTTTTTGACATTTCTTTAAAGGTAAATTTGAAAAAATTATATAGTAAAATTTACCAGTCTCTTCTATTTGGTTTCTGAAAAAGGGCTAAATTAATAGAATATCCAAATAATTTATTAGGGGTGGTTCATTTAGTGCATAAACTACTAGTGACATATACTGTAGTTTAGTTGCACATACCTTCTGGATATCACAACATTTGGTTTTGAATTAGATAACCTACCTTAGTCCATCTGTAAATGTTATGCTTCTACCGAATCTTCTCTTAGTTCTGTGCTGATCACTGAAGGATATGAAAGAAAAAAATGGTAGAATGGGTTTCCTCCCCTGACTGAGCTGGAGTTGGGTATTTGAGCTATCACTGGCATATGAAATAACAGAGCTAGCCACTGAATAGTTCAGTGGGCAGTTTTCTAGAATTTATGAAGAATGACCAAGTCTTGAAGGATGTGACTAGGCAGATGGGAATCCTTTCGGCACAGAGAATAGGATATTTGCCAAGGAATTGTCATTACTGAAGTATTATAGCTTTACCGTTACAAGAGAATTTAAGAAAAATTCATCTGACATTTTTGAAAGCTGGCTGCATTATGGGCAACATGCTTCAGATACTCCTTTTGAAAAGGAGGCTAAGACATGGGGCTTTCAGAAATTTGCAGTTATGGGAGAGAAAAGTTACGTGTAGTACTATGAAATAAGAAATAGAGCATAGAAAATATAGAATTTTCAGGACCATCTTGATTTTGGGGTTGGGGGTGGAGGTTTCAGAAAGAGAAGGCATTTGTTACGTAGTTGGGGTGTTTAGAGCAAAGGCCTAGAGGAGGAAGAGGCTTGGTACAGTGTTTGGTTTACAGTACATAAAATGGATTGACTGAATTTGTTTGGTGCAGAGTGGGAGGGAAAAATAAGGCTAGAAAGGTAAAGTGGAGCTGGCTAGTGTAGTGACCTTAATACAGAACACAGGCACTTGGTTTTTTAGATTTCTGTTGCTATTTTGATTTTTAGACGAGGGAATAGTAACGTGACAAAAACAGTTCTGAAAGATTAGTTTGGTCAAAGTGTCTGGGATAGTGATTGATTGCATTCAGAGACTGGGTCAGAGGGTACTGTCAGTGATGACTGAGAATTTTGAGGCTGAAAACCAATAAAAGTAACTTAAGAGAAAACAAGTAAGCAGTGACAAGCAGGAAGAAAGGATATTTTCAGGAACGGGAGGAAAATGACTCCATGTGGTAAGGGGCAGGGCTTTTCTCAGGACAATGCTTTTCAGGCGGGGGCATAGCCATGATAGGAAATTGGTCATTCTGGTTCATTGTTAGGAAGAGTTTTCTGGTAATTTGCCATTAGTTTGAAATTTTATAAGTCAGACAGGAATTTTCATGTTAAAAAAAAAGATTGCCCTTTATGAACATAATTCTGTAATTATGTTGATTCAGATAAACTTGTTGGAATAGAAATCCCCACCTCCCTTTCTTTCTGTGTTGAATTTTGTCCATTGCGCACATCCTGTGAAGGGAAGTTTTATGAGTACAGAGGCACATTTCAGAGAACCTTTGTAATCGCTGTCATGGGAGGGAGGAGAGTGAACGGGATGCACTGGTGCTGAAACATTGTCTTATCGTTTGTCATCCTTAACTTCATTTTCATTGTTGTTGGGGCAAAACGCTTAAAGAGGATAAGTGGCAAACCACGGAACAAGAACAGACCACACGAGCTGGACTCATGCAGCTCGTTAGTCATTTCGCGTCAGCAGAGGCCCTGCAGAAGCAATAGCAAACAGTCTTGAAGGAGCTGGAGAAATGAGTTTCTGGCTTGGATGTGGATCTTTTTATTGTCGTAACAGTAGTTGATTCTTCAAGTTGGGAATGAGAGCAAACTTGCTTAGCAGTCATGTGGGTGCAAAAAGTATTACCTTTGGAGGAGCAGACATTTAAAGTCAGTTCAGCTCTTTTAAGAAACTTGCAAACACCCTGATTATAGATGGAGTGATTCAGGGTCAGTCCTTTCACAAATCTAGAACTTAGAGTCCTCTTTATTTCTGATTGCTTTTTGTTCTGATCTGCTTATCAGCTTCCCTATCTGAAGAGGGAGCTAGTAGCTCTTGGATGTTTCCTCCGTGGGTGAGTAGTAGATGGTAGAGGCTCTTGGAGAATAGCCCCAGATATTTAGACATACCTAGATCTTTGCCACTGAATTTAACTTGGTTCTGCTAAATAATGCCAGCCATCTTGTTGGGTACTGGACAACTGTGATGGGGTGGGGGCACCCTAATTCATCACTACACCTTTGCAGCAAGCACGTGCATGGCCATGGAGTCACTTTTGTATAGTCAGGGCTGTCTATTTTCCAGTAAGAGGGAAGAAGGTAGCCCAGTGTAAAAAGTTGTTACTGGAGCCTGAGTCTTGAGTTCTAGTCTCAGTTTCACTATATATAAAACTGGTGATTTGGTAATATCGCCTCTACTTTGACTCAGCCTTTTTCTATGTAGACTAGCAATAACATCTCTTCCCAGGGAAGAGGCTAAAATGGACTAATGGGAAATACAAATTTCTCTTAAGCATAAAATATTGTGTGAAACTTATGGAACTTTTACTTTTTACTAGTGTATATTCAGGCCTTTAAGAATATTGGTTTCTTTATATGTTTTGTTTCTTATCTTAAAAAAAATTGAAATACTCTCTTGGCTTTTTAAAAAACTGCTGGTAATTAAAAAAAAAGTGTTAAAGATAGCTTACTTTCTTTTTCTCTTTTAATAACAAAACCTTTCCAACTATCTACTAGGGATGGAGCTTTAGATTTTTGTTTTTTTTTTTTAATTTTAGAGACAAATCCAGCTCCTCATTTTACTTGAGGATACTGAGCTACGTAAGTAGCAAAATATTAAAAGTTAAAACGAGGCTAAGTGACAAACCACTGAACAGGAACAGACCACACAAGCAGGCCTGGTGTTCAGGCCTCCTCCTCTAGGGTCTTTGTTATTGTTCTGTGCTGCCTCACCATTTGCTTAACTACATAAAGGTGGTTAAGAAATTTATTAACTATATTTAGCTCTCCCTGTATTTAACAAAAGTACCGCTTAATTATATAAGGTCTCTGCCAGAACCTGACTCCCAGAGACAGCACAAGGGTGTAGGAATGCGAAAGGTTGGTGTCTTTTTTTTTTTTTTTTGCCCCTGTGAGGATTTTCATTAATCAACTTATTTTCTCATGTCATTCTCCAATTTAGAAAGCCTTCCAATTGCTCTTTTTCCTATGCAAAAGCTATCCTTATTTTAAGATCTAGGGTGCATTTCACTTCCTCTATGAAGTCACTGCGACACCCAGTTTCTCTCCATTCTGAACTCAATAATTATTGCCCTCAAACTCATTAGTCCATTCATCATGGTACATTGCTATGAACATGTGTCCTTATACCACATTCCTAGTGAGTGTGCTAATGTAGAAACAGACACTGGATTTTGCTATGTGGTCATTGGTCATTGGCATATTGCTTTTTAAAAATACTTTATTTATTTTTAAAAATTGGTAGTACATTTTCAAATAGGTACTTCCCCCCCCAAACATAATAAAAACATGGAAAATATAGAGAAAAGTCTTTATTTACTTCTCATCTATCATCAAACTAGTCTGATGTTTCTAATTTTTTTTCATTTATATAAGAGATGGTACACTATATATGGCCTTAGGTATATATTTTTTCCACTTAATATATCTTGGAAATATTTTCATATCACACTACACAGTGCACTTCTGCATTGTTCTCAATGTTTTATGGGTGTACTATAATTTAACCAGCAGCTGGGAATTTTTACTCCAGTAAAGTTCCAAATGATTTAAAATTTTGAGTGACCTGCCAAATATGCTCCTTATTTTTCTGTAGTATGTTACAGCTTTTCAGCTCTTTACATTTTGAAGTTGATCCTTATAAAATATCTTTCAAGGTAGATTTTTCTATTGGTTTTACTAGGTAAATAGAGAAAGAAATTATCTTGGATTTTGATGACTGTGGTGCAAGATTCTTCAATAAAAGCTCCAACCCTGCTCTTTTCATGTACTCTATTACTGGCAAATAGGGAGTTTGCTTGAGAAACACAGCCTGCTTTGTAGGGGCTGATAAAAGTCTTCATTAGTTCATTTATAAACACTTGTGAATTTACTTCCTTTACTTACTTACTTCCTTAAAACCAGCAGAGCATGTAGAATGGATCTCCACATAAATGCAGCTTTGAGAAACAAAACAAATGTAGAAAGAAGATATGCAAATGCTCTTTTTATAGAAAAAATTTTCAGTCTTAAAAAATCCTGATAGAAATATGTATGTGCAGAAAAAGTGACTTGCTTAGTGGAATTGAAAGTGTTCGTTGAGATAAATTTGGCTCAACTAAGTGATTAAATGGGTAGGGCTGAGAAAAATAAGGAGCACTTAAAACTGGGATTTAATGTCTAAGAAGATTCTCTGCTAAAGAAAGTATAGTCTTAGCTGTGTAATACAACCTGTCTGGAATGCACAAATGAAACGAAGGGAGTTGGATTCTTTATTTAATGTGAAACAGGATTGGTATTGAGCTTGCTAATTCAGCAGCCAATGTTAAAATATTCTCTTAGGTTATCTGTAAAACTTGTAATCTTTTATATATGGAAAACATATTTTCTGCAAAGTACTTTTAACCATTTTGATGACTTCTGAGATGGTTTTGGTGTTGATTTTGTCATATTCAAAACCAGGTCCTCAATTTATTTCTCTTTTTGTATTTGTGCTCTTTTGTGATCACACTGAAAATTTACGCTAATGTCATAGAATTTTAAAGATGTTTAGGCACTTAGGGATTACTGATCAAAAGTTGGTATATTTGTATTAATGTGACTCTTTCTATTGAACAAATTAGAAAACTAATTGCAGAGAAGCTGACTGCCCAGGTTAGACACTTTGTCCGGAACACCTTGCTGCAGCTGTCCAACACCGATTTTTTTCTGTTACTTTCTAATTGACTGATACTGCTCTGTTTGGAGAGATTTTTAATTCTGCACATGTCATTTTACCCTTTATACCATTTTTCTTTCTAATGAGGGCCAATTTAAAAACGGCAAGGATTATTAAATTCACAGCTATTGCTTAAAGCCTGGCTCATTGTGTACATGTAAGAGACTTGTTTGAAGTGAACCAAACTGAGAAGGGAGTGAGGGAGAATTACAGGTGACACATGAGAAGCAGGCAGCTGAGCAGTACTCTCCATCTTTCTCTGGTGCAGGGAGCAGCCAGTTGTGTTCAGACAGTGAAGGTACCAAGTGCTGGTTAGTGTATGTCTTTTAATCTATTCTATTTTTCCCATAGGTCCTTTCCCATAACTTGTGCACGGTGCTGAAGGTCCCACATGATCCTGTAGCCCTTGAAGAGCACTTCAGGGACGATGATGAGGGGCCCGTCTCCAATCAGGGCTACATGCCATATTTAAACAAATTCATTTTGGAAAAGGTATGACTCTAACCATTCCTGCTTATAGCATTGTTTGATTTGCTTATTTCACATGGGCTCCAGATCCCCTGTGGGAATACACTAAGGAATTCAGGTGTGAGTATCACAAACTTTTACATTTTTCCAGCTTTTTTTTTTTTTTAAAGATTTATTTATTTATGTATACAAGAACTAGGGTACAGGACAGAGGTGTGGGGGGTGAGAGGACTTACCAAAGATAGAGTGGGTAGCAGAACAGGTGAATTGACTGACATATACTGCTGAGGGGAACAGCAGCAAGTTAGGAGAGGTCTGCTGGGCCATGTGGGTCACCTCTCTGGCCAGGGACTGAACTCATGCTGCAGTGGCTGCAGATAGCTTCAATAGTGAGTTCTGCTCACTTGGATGCTTCTTCTGGGGTATGAGAAAAGATGCTTCACAAATCTAACATGTGTTTGCAAGCCAAATACAACCTGTTGGCATTTGCTGCCATGTTCAATTTCTCTGTTAGTTTGCATTACTAAAAACTAACACATAAATGTGTTGAATTTAGTTTTTTTAAATTTCCTATCAGAAGAGAATAATCTAAACTTATGATACATAAGTAATTAAACAGTGGGTGATTAAATACTACAAAAAATAGCACATTCTTATTGTTAAGTAAGCAAATGATAACAGAAATAAAAGAAATAAAAAACGAATGGAGTGTTCCTTTACCCTTTCTAGTCTGATTTTCTAGGATTAGCTACTACTAACAGTTTGGTGAGTATCTTTGTGTTCTTTTTAAATGTACATGTAAGCACACAGGTATATTACAAACATATTTGTAATGATAATTTAAGTTTGGAAGATGTGAAAATGTCAAAATGTAGTACTGTTGTCTATTTTTATATAATTTTTGTGTTATTCTGTATTGGTGTTCCAATACATATTCTGTATTGGCCTTCCAATATAGAATGCAATTCTCTTCTAATACAATTCTCTGTTCTCTCT
>NW_004567116.1:33095968-33118175 GCF_000260355.1 Condylura cristata | reverse complement strand
AGCAGTGGGCGGGCCAGGAGAGGTCTGGCTCGCCATGTGGTCTCCTCCCGGGCAGGCTGCAGGCGGGAATCGAACTCATGAGGAAGTGGCTTCAGATTCTCAGTGCTGTGCTTTAACCCGCTGCGCCACCAGGGAGGGCCACATATTGTATAATTTTTATGAAATTTCCAAAATAGACAAGCATAGCCTACAAAGGAGATTGTTGGTTGCCAAAAACTGAGGGCAGTTAGTGAATACTGAGTGACTGCTAATGGGTTTGCAGTTTGTTTTTGGGAAAATGGTCTGTTATTAGATAGATGAAAAATCTTATGACTATTCTAAAAATTACTGAGTTTACAGCTTAAGGGGTAATTTTATAGTGTAAAACTTATAGCTCAATATAAAGATTTCCTCAACCTGTATATAAGCTGATGTGTGAAGTTTCAGACTTCACAATATGATGACACTCATTTCCTGGAGTTTTTATTTTCAACTGTTGTTCATTGATGAGGTAGCTTGTTTGTGTATTATAATTATAAATAGATATATCTTTATTCAGCAAATTTTTGATGACTGTGTGTGTGTGTTCAGTCTTAGAAAGTAAAGCTAATAAGAAGTATAACTTATTAAATACTATAGAACATACTGGGAAAGTCTTAAAAGTCTGGACATTGCATCTTCATAGCTAGAATTTGTATGGGCTGGGCTGGTGGGTAGAGAAACATGACTTAATGTTTTCAACTGCTCTACCCTAATAATCCATTCATTTTGTTCTCCTTAGTGTAGCTTTCTTCAGGTATATTGAATTTTAAGTTTTAAAATGTTCTTTGTTTTAGTATTTAGGTATTTTATACTTTCTTAACTGGGATAGAAACTATAGTAGCATTTAAAAAGCCACTATTTGGAGAAAAACTTAACAGAATGGGTTGAGGATGTGATTAAACAGTGAGCCCTTGTTTATTACTTGTTAGCCACCTGGAGTGGAATTTTGCCAGTCCTTCAATCCAAATAAAGCAGCCAAAGTTTCCATGGGTTTAAATTGAGCAAAGGATTATTGCCTTGTTTTAAAAGTTAGTAGAAAAAAACACCAATGGTTAACTATTGAATGTTAGTATAAAACTTAGAGATTGTTAACAGTTATTCAAGGAAATGGCAAAGTTTTCCCTTTAGAGGTTATTCTTGGGACCAAGAAAGAAATTTTATTGAAACTCACCTTCAAAAAGTGATCCCATGTATTTTTCTATTTGCTTCTTCACAATCATTCCTGTGGTTCTTCACACTGATAGAATTTGATTTCAGTTTTCCTGCAATTTCAAATGATTAACATGTCTGTTCTTGTACTAAATACTTTGCCTTCCTAGAATGCAGTTATTTATTTATTTACTTTTTGCCTGTTTATTAAATTCCTTCTTTAGTAAAAAATAAAATTCTGTAAATATCTGGGAAGTTGTTTTTCTTAAGATTTTTTTTTTTAAATTTATACATAGAAGAGCTTGGGTATAGGCCAGAGTATAGAATGAAGAGCAGAACCAGCAGAATGACTGAAATGAACAGTTGAGAGAGGAACAGTTGTTGAGACAGGAGATGCCATGTGGGTTAGCTCCCTGGCCAGGAATTGAAGTCATGCTGCACAGTCTGGCTATAGTTTGATAGCACCGAGACTTTAACTCCTGTGTCACCAGAGAGGCTCATGAGATTTCTTTAATATCCTTTTAGGCATTTTGGTCTGAAACATTGTCAGTTCTTTCCCCTGATTTTACATGTTAAAAATTGGTTTGGGCTATATGCTTAAAACCAATAACCCAACAATAATCCTGATTTGGGAATCTTCTGCATTCTAGTAGATTCTTTTTTATATTTTTGTTTTTTGGAAACACACATGCAAATAAAGGAAAAACACACTAAGAAATAGAATTTCCTTTCTAGAGGCTAACAGTCTCTGCACTCTATTTTCTTAACTGACATTCATAATTTTCCCCTTGGCCTACTTTCTTACCAGATGCTTGCTGTTTGTGAGTCAGTTATATTCTTCCAATAACATGAAATTTCACAGTTCTTCTATAGTTGATGAATATTTCTTGAACACTCCTAATATCCTCTGATATGTGCCTTGCAACTATCATTTAATGGGAAATAGTACTGCTCTTAAGTAACTCCCAAGCCTTACTTTTGCATGGTTCTTACTGTCCTTTTGCCTATGTTATTTTTTTTCTTTCATTGTTGCTGGAGAGTTATATAATATTGATCTGGCACAGTGGCCAAGTTGAACACTCTAGTTTAATGATATTTGCGAGGTATACAGTACTACAGACTTTTGGGTGAGTAAAGAGATTTCATGCTGAGAGCTATGGGTGACTTTATGTTGGACACTTTGGCTAGCAATGTAATCTAAGAGTGAGGTAGTTCAAAGAAGTTTTACTTTTTAAAATAACAAGTTTATTCAGATATGATTTAAATACCACAGAATTTACCTGTTTAAAATGTGTTATTCCTTGCTATAACAGAAATTACACTGTAGAGAGGGAATTTGATATTCACCAATACAGCAAAAGCACAGCCACCTCTATAATGAAAACTAGTAAGTACTATGAAGGAAAAGTGGTGATAAAATATAGGAGAGAGCTGGTTAGTTCTGGGAAGGATGGGGTGTACCTGGAGAAACATCTCTGAGGAAGTAAACATCAAGCGAGCCCTAAAGAATGAATAGGAATTGGCTATATGTTGTTGGCGGAGGTAGAGGAGGAGCCCTTACAGCAGAGGAAGCAGTGTGTGTGAAGACAGTGGCAGGAATGGTCTTAGTATTTTGAGGAACAGTGAGCTCAATGTGACTGCACTAAAGTGCACAAGAAGGGGAGAGGAGAAGAGATGGCTAGAGAGGTTGATAGGCACTAAATCAAATGTGACCCTGAAGGTCATGGTAATGATGTTGACTTCACCTAAAAACAATAGCAAGCTACTGAAGAGTATGGATTCTTTATTTGCTACTTTCTAAGTCAAAATATAACTATAAATTGAGATGATCTCTAGTCCCATCTAGCTCTAGAAGGTCTAGAGGTCTGTTTCCAAGTGGCATCTCATGTAAGATACTGATGCCACTCCAAAATTCTAATTGATATCACACTTTTAAGTCAATAATCCACATCTTTCAAAAAACTAACAGTTAGTTCAAGGTGTCCAAATGGAAGAGAATTTCTTAGAAAGAAATTCAAATAATTTCTTTTTTTTTCATTTTTATTTTTAACATAAATTTGCTTTTCACCAAAATCCATATATGTGAAGAAGATTATACTACTTATAGTCTACAACTCTGACTTAGTATGCAGAGTCTTTATAGAACTAAACTCACATGTTCTCAAATTAGAATTTTTATCTAATTCCAGTACATAGAGGCAGTTCTCTACATAAGGGAAGGGACCAATTTGATGCTTTGGAAATTACAGAATGAATTTTCTCAGAAAAATTCATGTTTTGGTTGATTATTCTACATCAAAGATTCTATCCTAAAAGGACACTCTGAGCCAGGTAAAGATTTGCCTGGAAAGTCACTATTGCTTATAAGTGGAAAAAAAGAAAATTCCACTCAATAGAGAATACTTACAAAGTTATTATACAAACCATTCCATATTCTTAGAATACTACTTATTAGCTGGATGACATCAAGCAAGCAATTTAACTCAAGACCCAGTCTTTTCAGCTTTACAATAGTGGTAATAATGTTACCTAATCCACAGAGTTGATACAAATATCTAATTAGGACACTAACATAGTGACAATACAACAGAGATTCTAAATAAATATTGGTATTTTAATTTGTATACATAGTTAACATTTTTATCTGGATACTCATATTTCCAAAAAAAAAAATTAATGACATGGAAAGGCAAAGTAATGTTGTGTTCAATGTGACCTCAACTTCAAAAATAAACAAATAAAGTAAAAATATTTTAAAAATAGTTTGAATGCAAATAGAACAAGTGGTTAACAGTGGTATATTCTAGATGGTAAGATACATATTTTGTTAATAAGTTACATTTTCCCTTAATGTAAATCAATAGCTTCTGTTATAATTAATTCTATAATTTAAAAAATTTTTGAAAAACAATTTATATTACTTGTTGATTGAGGATGGCAACAATGGAAAATAACAAAAATTGGTGCAGATATGAAGATACAGGTACCCCCTTACAGTGCAGGTAGGAAAGTAAAATGCACAGTTGTTTTGTAAAAAAAAGTTGGCATTTCCTAAAAGGTAAAACTATTCCAATACTAAGTATAGAAGTTTCTTCTGCTAGCTGAAAGTTGAGAATTTGCTATGAACCTCATTGATTGTTCAATTTTGTTGATTGTTTCCTTTGTGTGCAAAAGTTTTAAAATTTGATGTAGCTCCATTTGTTTATTTTGGCTTTTGTTGCCTGTGCCTAGTGTCACATCCAAGAAAGCACTGCCCATTACGAAGTCATGAAGCTTTCCCTTATGTTTTCTTATAAGGATTTTATAGTTTCAGGTCTTATATTTGATTTTTCAATCCATTTTTGAGTTAATTTTTGTAACATGGTATAAAATAAGACTATTCATTCTTTGAATGTGGATATTCAATTTTGATGGCATCATTTGTTGAAGATGCTATCCTTTTCTCTTTATGGTATCTTAGAACCTATGTTGAAGATTATTTAAACATGTCTCCGTGGATTTATTTCTGGCTCTCCCTTCTTTCATTAGGTCTATGTTTGTCTTTATGCCTTTGCCATGCTGTTTTGATTACTGTAGTTTTGTGCTATGTTTTGAAGTTAGCACAAAACCTCCAACTTTCTTCTTCTTGAGATTGTTTTGGCTATTCATGGTCCTTTCAGATTCCTAATAAATTTTAGGATGTTTTCTGTTTTTTTGCAAAAAAAAAGGGCCATTGGAATATTTGTAGAAATTCCATTGTATCTATAAGTTGTTTTAGATATATGGACTTTTAATAATATGAATCTTCCAATCCAGAAAAACAAAATGTCTTTCCATGTATACTTCTTTTAAATTTATTTCAGCAGTTTCTTGTGGCTTTTTTTTTTCATAAAGATTTATTTATTTATGCATACAGAACTGGGGTATAGGCCAGAGGTGCAGGGGCAGAGAGAAGATTCACCAGACACAAAGTGGGGAGCAGAACAGGATGACTGACGAAGTACACTGCTGAGGGGAGCAGTGGGCGGGTCAGGCGAGGTCTGCTGCGCCATGTGGGTCACCTCTGGGTTGGGGGTCAAACTCATGCTAAAGTGGCTTTAACTTCTTACTGCTGCACTTTAACCTGCTGTGCCACCAGGGAGGGTCCTGTTTCTTGTAGCTTTTAATGTTTAACTCTTTGCCTCTTTTGCTAAGTTTATTTAAAAGTATTTTATTATTTTTGATGCTGTTGTGCATGGGATTGTTTCCAGGATTTCCTTTTCAGATTTTTTTTTCATTGTTAGTATATAGAAACACAACTGAATTTTTGAGTTTGATTTTGTATCCTGCAATTTCACTGAATTTATTAGTTTCTAACAGTTGTGTGTGTGTGTGTGGTGTGTTAGTGTGAGTGATAGGGTTTTCTTTGTATAGGAGGAGGTAATCTGTAAATAGAAACAATTAAAATTTTTAATTTCTGATCTGGATGCCTTTTATATATGTATTTATTTATTTTTTGCCTTATTGCTCTGGTTAGGACTTTCAGTACTGTGTTGAACAGAAGTAGTAGAATGGGCATTTTGTTCCTGATCTAAGGAGCAAAAGCTTTTAACCATGGATATGACAGTAGTTTAGATATTTTTATATATGCTCTGACTTTGTACTTAAAAAGGAAAGATGTAAATGACATCATTCAGTATGATTTTTGCCTTTGCATATGATTAAATGAAATAATAGATTACATTTAAGAAGGAATGAGCCAGACAAGACAGACAAATTAATACAATTGAAAGAAACAATGAAGTTGGATCTAAAACCATGGCTTATTTCCTGGATAAGTTAGCTTATGGAGAATTTATTTTCTGATCCCATTGCATTCTGCTTTTACCCAAAGTACTTGGCTCAATTCAAGAGAGCCAACTAGTGACCACTGAATTGCAGAACGGGTGGTCTTTTTTTTTAAAATTTCTTCTCCCTTAATCTCTCTGTAGCATTTAACACCATTTTAAAAATGAATTTTAAACATGAGAAATTAAATATACTTTAAAAAATTGAGGTAACATTAATAGCACCATAGGTTTCAGAGGTACATAATCTCATTGTACTGGTACTGTTGACCAACCTTGTTAACTGTTTCTTCACTCAGTTTTCATGTCTTTGTGTTTCTACTACCACTTTGACTGCTTGTTCAGCCATATAATTCCTCTTCCTCCTGTCAGTTGTGATTGTGTGTAGTCCGTGAACTTCTGTCTTTGATTTCAGCTCTTTTCTTACTTTATGTTCTCTCAATCATCTCTTTGACCATGGCTACAGATAGTTCACACATGTACATATCTGCCTCTTTTTTTAGGTTATAGTTCCATTTCTTTTTTTTTTTTAAAGATTTATTTATTTATTCATACAGAACTGGGGTACAGGCCAGAGATGTGGAGGGTGAGAGGATTCACCAGAGACAGAGCGGGGAGCAGAACAGGCAGATCGACGAAGTACACTGCTGAGGGGAGCAGCGGGCGGGTCAGGAGAGGTCTGCCACGCCATGTGGTCACCTCTGGGGCAGGCGGGAATCGAACTCATGTGGAAGTGGCTTTAGCTTCTTAGTGCTGTGCTTTAACCCGCTGCGCCACCAGGGAGGGCCTAGTTCCATTTCTTTGATAACCTTTGGACTCCTTTTTCCAAATGTCATGCCAGAACTTCAAGTTGAGGATGCCCATGACTGAGCATTTTATCTCACCTCATCCCATGTTTTTGTCCCCTGCATGCTGTTATTACTTCCTAAACATGATGTAATATGCTTGTTCCACAAAACACAGACTTCTGCCATGTTTTTGCTCATGCAATTTCCTTTGGAAAACTTTTCCTTGCTGTCTTCAATATATGATAAGGTCTGCCTTAGATAATCTTCTTTTCTGCTAAGTAATGGTCTGTGCTGCAGGTGACCAGTGTATTCTTTCCTCTAAAAGTTTTCTTTGTTTTTTTTTTAATTTAATTTTATTTTTTTTATTAAAAAGTTTATTTTTACATCATTTTGCACATTTTTTTTTTCATCTCAATTGTAATCCCCACGGGTTTCCCATCACCAAATCACCCCTGTGCCACCACCATAGTCCCGTGCATTTCCCTCCCTTCCCCCCCCCCCGTTTTTCTTTGTTTTTTTTTTTAAAGATTTATTTATTTATGCATGGAAGAACTGGAATATAAGCCAGAGGTGCTGGGGGGTGAGAGGAGCATAACAGGTGGATTCACTGAAATACACTGCTAAAGGGAAGTGCCGTGTGGGTTAGCTCCCTATTAGGGATTGAACTCAGGTCATTGTGATAATAGTGTTGAGACTTAACCCTAAACTACCAGGGAGGCCCCCTTCTCTAAAACCTTTCAGTTGGGGGTTCTTTAGCAGCCTGCTTCTTAAAGTTATAAAGCAATTTGGGATTTGATCTGTTTGCTTTTCCAGCCATAAGCCCTCCATTCCCTCTCAGGCACTGTTATCTAACAAAGAGTGCACATAGAATCACTTCTTGTTTTTTGAGCAAGGCTGTGTTCTCTTGTGCAATGTCATTTCATCTGTGTGGCCTAGCTTCCGCTTACTGCTTTTTAGGGGCATGGGTAGGTAAGGGTTAATGGTGGTGGCCTTTGAAACTAGTACTGCAGTTTTCTTCCACCATGAAAAAATGTCCCATCTACTGAATTGTACAAGTAATTTGGTATAAAAGAGCCAGCATTTGAGCTTTGATTAAAGCTCTGGTTTTGATAATTACTAATCATGTAAATTTGGTACCTAATTTTTTCAAACCCCTACTCGTGACCTGTAAAATAGGAACAATATTTAACCTTACATAGGCTAATCTGAAGCTTAAGTGAGAAACTGCATATAAATGCCAGGAACATGCTAAGTCCTTGATAGATGGTATTAAAGAAGAAAAGAAATAAATGAGAAACTGCAACACAGCTTTTCCTTCATGGGGTCAGTTGTGTGCAACGGGGATGTGAGCAATGGTGCCAAGCTGAGCTCCAGTGCTAGAGGGGGAGTGCAAAGCATGTCTTATCACCACGCAGGAACTGGTTTCCCAACCATAAATTCTAGTGAGAAATCAAGAAAAACTTCCTGCAACCATTTAGTGATTTCTTCCTTATATTATTCACAATACTTTGTTCATATCTGTCTAAAAAGAAATACTTTATATTGTCCTGCCACCCATTCTGCTTACTACAGTGCCGCTTCCATATTGTCCCAGAATTTGGGTCCACCCTGCAGAAAATGCAGATTGTATGTTAGTCCCTTCCACTCTTTAAGTACAGATAAATCTTGACTTCTTAACATGAATTATAAATTAAGAGTCTTCCTTTCACAGTGCCCATTTATCATTGTTTTCTGTCCAGTATTTGAAATCTTTTCTCATATTGGGGAAATTGTATAGTATTTTGGTGGAGGACAGGACTTGTCTTAGACCTCAGAGATGGAAATGTTCAGATACTCACTTTCCTTGTTCCTGACACCTGGAGCATAGGAAATGTTACCTGGCTCAGCCAATGGGATTTGAATCTTCAGTGAGTGACATAGAGGATCTAGGGCTGAGTCATGGCGACGGGATCATGTTACCTTGAGAGTGGCACCTCCACTCTGCTGGCCCCAGATTGTCAGTTGTGGGTCTGACTTCCTTCTGTAGCTTGGTAACAGCTCATACTCTGAATATTCTGGATCGTATGTTTTATCTGTGAAGTTACCCATTGTTTTTTCTATTAAATTTTTATCTGTTTAAAGAAAGCCTGTGGTTTCTGTTATAGTCTTGACTTACACTATATCTAGCACATTAAACTTCCTATGGTTCTTTGAAATGGACTCCATGGTTTTCTTTATTTCTGGTCTTCTTCACATTCTCTTCTACCTGGAACATTTTACCCTGACTCTAGATGTTTCTCTGGAAGGCAGTTCTTTTGTCTTGTTACTGTTTTTGCAAAAGTTCTCCCAAATCCTAAGAAAGGGTTAGTTCCTCAGGGTTTTCACAGAACCCTCAGCTCACTTCTTTTACAGTGCATGTCATTATATTGTAATTATTTTTATATTCTTTGAAGGTATATGGACTAGTTTAATATTAAATATCTGCATTGTCCTGGCAGATGATAACTACAGACTAAATATTTTATCTACTGAATGAAAAATTAGTGAATTATACATGTATTACATGAAAATTTACCTATTTGCATCTGCTTTCAAACTGAATATTCTAAGAGCAGATGCCAAGTCCTTCTCCTTATATCCTTAATTTGTAACACAGTACTTTGCTCACAACATATACTGAGGGAATGCAGAATGTATAATTCAGTGATAGACTGGCAGGGCTGTCTTTTTAAAATTTCACTGGATTAGTTTTTCCCAAAAGAAGTATCTGATTATCAGGTAAAGATGATATATGTGTATGTGATTCTTATTGAGTATAGGTATCCTCACATGGCAATTCTTACTCAGAGGTAAGAATTGGTATTCTTCTCTGTGCCATGATTGGTAGTATTTTGTGTGCTGAGTGAATGATAATGGACATATATTCAGATAAGGTAAGAATGTTACTAAGTGTAACATTGAGCCATTAAAAACCTGGAACTTAGGCAAATACTTTGGAAATGGTTTTTGGATAATTGAATTGATTATACATGAAAAAGTCTGTAGTAGGCTTTATCTTTCTAGTTTACTTGGCTTATATACACTACTTATTTTGGGCTGGTTCATAGGAGTTTTTTCTCATTCCTTTTTTAGGTCCAAGACAACTTTGACAAGATTGAATTCAATAGAATGTGTTGGACCCTCTGTGTCAAAAAAAACCTCACAAAAAGTCCCCTGTTCATTACAGAAGAAGATGCATTTAAAGTATGGGTTATTTTCAACTTTTTATCTGAAGACAAGTATCCATTAATTATTGTTCCAGAAGAGGTAAGATGTGTTGGCTCACACAGTTTTTAAATGACCATCTCAATATTTGATAGACCTAGCTTGGAAATATTTATATTAACTAAGTATAGAATAGGAGATCCTAGATGTCTGTTTTTTTTTTTAAGATTTATTTATTTATGCATACAGAACTGGGGTACAGGCCAGAGGTGCAGGGGCGGCGAGAGGCTTCGCCAGAGACAAAGTGGGGAGCAGAACAGGCAGACCGATGAAGTACACTGCTGAGGGGAGCAGCGGGCGGGTCAGGAGAGGTCTGCCACGCTAGGTGTCTATTTTTGAATCAGAAGCAAAACAGCTGGCATTGAGAAAAATTTAAAACTCAGTGATTTGGGATCATGTAATAATACCCCTGGAGATTTGCAGATAGGGTGGGATTCTTCCTTTCTAAATTGCTATAATTATAGATGTTCATCCTTATGTCAAAAGATTCTTTATTCAGTATGTCACAACATAATTTTCTGTCAACTTGCATATTGGCAAAATCCGAAAAGCTGGCTGAGAGATGCTTTTTGGGAAGCATATAGAATCCAAATGTTGTTTTCAGGGCTGTTCTATATAAGGAAATCCTATTTTTGTTTCAGAGTTCAGGATGGTGACTTTTTTTTTCATCTTTTCCAAAAAAATGAAAAAGGGCATCTGCTTGTTTTGTTCTATTTTCCTGAGCTTCCAAAGTGGGAAAAAAACAATACAGGAGTAAGGTTTCTATGCTTTCCTACTGTTTTAGCAATTATAAATGTTATATATATATATATATATATATATATAAATGTTATATATACATACATATATATGTAGTTTATTTATAAATGTTATATATGTGTGTGTATATATATGTATATATATGTGTATATATATATGTATGTATATATATATATATATAGTTTATTTTTGCATCATTTTGTGCATTTTTCCATCTCATTTGCAATCCCCTTGGGCTTCCCATCACCAAATCACCCGTGTGCCATCACCATAGTTCACTGCATTTCCCTCCTCCTGCTGTTTTTGATCCCATTCCCCACTCCACCCCCACAAAATGTCTCTGGTATATAGCTGTTCATTATCATTAGTTTCTCGCCTGTTCCATTATATTCCTGCTTTGAGAGAAATAAGGGAACACACTTTTTTTTTTTTTTTAGTATTTTTACTTTTACTTTTATTTATTTGTGTTTTACTTTTAAAAAAACAATATTTGCTTTCTTTTCTCAGGTGTAGTCCCCATAGAATTCCTACCACCAATTCACCTGTGCACCATCACCACATGGCCTTGTGTTCCCTGTGTTGTTTTGATCCCTCTCCCTCCTCCTCCCTTGCAGGATTTCTCTGATTTATAGTTGTCTGTTTATTTTTGTCTTTTTCTGTTGTGTTTTTTATTTTTATTTCCCCCCCTGATTCCTTGTTTGGCTCCCCTGTATTCCTCCTATAATTGAAACCATCTGATATTTTTCTTTTTCTTTCTGGCTTCTTTCACCAAGCATTATCCCTTCTAGCTCTATCCAGGTTGCTGCAGATGACATTAGTTTATCTTTTTTGATTGCTGAATAGTACTCCAGCACAACTCACAGGGAGTGCTTTTTAAGAGAGGCAATATAATGGAGTTGCTAAAAGCAGGGTCTTAAACATTTTCAGTAAAGGGGCAGACAGTATTCTGCCTCATTGTTTACTAGCTATGTGGCCTCAGCAAAAACAAACCTAATTTGTTTTTGCTCCAGCTTTCTCAACTAATCTAATGCAAATATACATATACACTGCCTGCTGTTCTTGTGAAGATCAAATGAGAAGAATGTCTGGTCTTTAGAAAACACTAACTATTTGGGGGGAAAACAGCATTTGTGCTGGGTCTAAGTAACAAGAAGAATTTTGACTAATGGAGAAGGCAGATGGGAATTCTAGGTGAAGGAAATACTGGGCAAGGTTATATGAAACAAGAAAGTAAAGACATGTTTTGAGATGAGTGACTTATACTGCTTGACTGAATTGCCTGTCAGCATGCTGACTGGGAAATTGACTGACTAAAGCCAAAAAGGAATTTTTAAAAGGATGTTGGGTACCTTACAGAATCACTTTGATGACTGAAATGCTACATGTGGAGGCAGGGAATATAGCTGGTGATTCCAGTGAGGAACCACGAGAAAAATACTGCTCCCACGTCCATCGTGCTGTCTCACTGGTGCATGGCACACCTCTGGCCTTGCACACTGGGTGCTGCCTGGGAACTCAGATCTTCCTGCACCTATTCTTGCTGCCAGGGAGCATTCTCTATAGTGCCTATATTCCAATTTACAGTTGGGGGTAAAGGCATGTAATCAGTTGGCCTCAACCTGGTTTCATAATCTAGCAGCAGAAGATGCTTGAGAAGGGTACATTTACACATTTTGCTTCTTTACTGAGAGGTAGAGGACTCCCAGGCATAGAAGGAAGTTATATACTTGGCAGCTAAAAAGAATGACTGGAACATTCTAACTGGAACATGATGACTGTGAAGAAGAGTGATGGTACATGAGGCTGGAAGCGTTCTGACTTTATCCTGTAGGTGGTGGGAACTGCAAGCCATTAATAACTTTTGAGCAGAAGAGTGACAGGTGTATGTATATATATTTAATTTTATTTATATGTATATATTATACACCATTGTTCATTAAAAAATTATATATACATTTAAAAATACATGTACATTTATATATACATTTAAAATATGTACATATATATACAATTATATATACATTGTACAGTATATATTTTCTATTATCAGGTGTATCCCTTGTATAATGCCCACCACCAGTTCACCCTTACACCATCACCATAGTCCCTTGTGTGCTTCTCTCTCCTGTTTTGATCCCTCTTTCTCTCCCACCCTTGCAGAATGCCTCTGATTTATAGTTGTCTGCTAATTTTTAAATTGTAGTTATTGTTTTGAGTGACAGGTATATTTATGGTGAAATGTGGGAGATGTGAAAGATGGGAAGTTCAGAGAAGGTCAGTGACATGGAGGACTAAAATATAATAGTGTCAGTGAGATTAGAGAAGATGGTCAGGTGGGAAGAATCTAGACTTCACAGGACCAAGCTCTTAGTGCCTGGTGGTGGGAAACTACAGACAAGTTTCATGCTGGGGAAACCAGGAGGTAATACAGTGTAGTTGTTTAAAGGGTGGTTTTTGAAATAAGACTACCTGGTTTAAATCCTGACTACCATTTTCTTAACAGATTAATTGATGATTATATTTGTTTTCCTCACCTATGGGGGATGGAAATGACTACTTTCTCTACTAGGTTCTTATGAGGACTAAAATAACTTGTGTATATGGAGCATTTAACATAGTATCTGGATCCATGATAAGTGCTCACGAAATGGCTGTGTGTGTGAAAGAGAGAGCGAGAATGAATAACATGATAATCAACTAATTGGGAATGTGATGTATGATGATGGGTTTGGTACGTTTGGCTTTTTAGGTTGAACATCCCTGTGGAGCTGTCCCAAATTCCACTGAAGTGTACATCTTGAGCTTATATGAGGCCAGGGCTGGAGAACAAGGAGGGAAACCATGGGAGTAGGTTAGGTCAGAGAGGAAGAGGATGTAATGGGAGAAGTAAGGGCTGAGGACAGAGCCTTGGGACTTGTTTCTGTAGCAGGAAGAGGAAGTAGATTTAGTGAAGGAAGCTGAACTGAACAGTCTGAGGTAGGAGGAGAACTGGGAAGGTGTTGAGTCATAGACGTCAAAGAAAGAAAAAGTTCTAAAGAGGAAAAAAGTAGTTACTGACTATAGTTGTCAGAGAAAATTAGAGCGTGATGAGTGAGAAGCTGCCCTTGGATTTAACAATGAGGCATATTCATTGGTAATCAAGGAAAAGGCAGTGTCATTGTAGTGGTGGGAACAGTTTCTTTGTGCTTAATAACAATAATGAAATTGTACATGTATGTTAAAGGGAAAATAAAAGATAAATTATGTGGGCCTCCCTGGTGGTACAGGGGATTAAGTCTCAGCGCTATGAACCTATTGCCCACCACTACAGCATGAGTTCAAGTTAGATCTCTGGCCAGGGAGGTGACCTACATGGCACAGCAGGCCTCTCCTGTTCTCCTATTCTCCTCAGCAATGTATTTCAGTACTACTGCCTGTTCTGCTTCCCATTCTGTCTCTGGTGAGACACTCCCCATACACAACCCTGGCCTACACCCCAGCTCTTGTATGGATAAATAAATTTTTTTTTTTAAAGATGTATTTATTTATTCGTACAGAACTGGGGTATAGGCCAGAGATGCGGAGGGTGAGAGGATTCACCAGAGACAGAGTGGGGTACAGAACAGGCAGATCTACGAAGTACACTGCTGAGGGGAGCAGTGGGCAGGCCAGAGAGGTCTGCCACGCCATGTGGTCACCTCCGGGGCAGGCGGGATTCGAACTGATGTGGAAGTGGCTTTAGCTTCTCAGTGCTGTGCTTTAACCGGCTGCGCCACCAGGGAGGGCCGGATAAATAAATCTTAAAAAAAAAATGTATTTTAAAATTTTGATCCTACTTAGTAAAGAGATATATAAAGGGAATAGAATATTGTTAGAGGTAGGATAAAATATACCCATATTCCAACCTAACTGCTGCTTGGAAGAATTATGCTAATAAAATCTCCAGTATTATTTCTGAAAACTTTTTGTAGTTATACTCAGTGTTCCAAAATCATTTGTGTTTTCTTTGGAAATATGAGGCAGGGTGGGTCTCTATCCCATGGTGTTTTGGCTCTTTCCATCATAGTGGAGAAATTTTCATGGTGTACTTAAAAAGGATGTCGTCCTAATTTCTGAAATAGAAATTAGTGAGTAAAGAGGCTTTTTCTTCAAGATAGCACTTAATGGATGTGAGGAATTGTCATTGACTTTCAATCATCAGTGCAGCCTCAGGCAATGGAAGGAGTCAGTCAGCATTAGCTTCCTGTTTGCTTTACTGAAGAAGCTACAAAGAGTTTTGCTCCAATTGGTACAAAGAACTGGGACCCTCATGAGCCTGGTGTGTGCTGTGGCTCTGTCCTGTTCTGTGCATCAGAGCACAATTGACACCTTGCAGCATGCTTACCTTCATTTTTACAGGCTGGCAGGAGTGTTTCCAAGCAAGCGACACTCATTTGAGAAGTCAAACAGCCTCTTTGACTTGTTAGAATAGCCTGGTAGCATACCTTGTCAGTTTACTCTTCGGACTTATTATGGATCTTTATGTCCTGAACTTCTTCAGCATTTCTTATGTTTAGAAGTAGAATTAGTTTTACAGATTATTCCCCTATGGCCAGGAGTACAGGAGTGGCCAGTGTCTGGGAAAAGAAAAGATCATTGCAACATTTTTATGTGGAGTTGCTTTATCAGGCTGCTGAACCATTCTCCTGAGGTTTAAAATAACAGCCTTGTGATTTATTGAGCTCTGAGCACATCTCCTGGCCTTTGACTTAACAGTGCAAACTCGGGGTCACACTATTTTGTGGAAAACACTAGAGTCATAATATTTCTTAAGGGGCCATTCTCTGTTATATTTTGCTTTCTTCCTAAAGACTGCAATAACATTTAAAAACTAGTTTGACCTAGACTTAACAAATCTAACAAAATTAAATGTGAAAGCATGCATATGAAATTATGTCTGATTTTTCATGAGTGTATACATATGTTTAATATATCATCTTACAAATGGCTTTTAGGCTTAATAAATTTTATGTAATTTCTTAAATTTATGTTTTCATTACTCCAGCTACCATAATGATCATTTTCATTTTGTTTAAATCCAGGTGTTTATAAAGTAAGATTTTATTCTCTAGCTTCAATTAATACTATATAAGAAATAAATGTCAGTGGTAGCTTTATGAATAGCAAAAGTTTGCTTTTGACTCAGTTTTCTATGCAAAAGTTAAAAATATTATGTTCCTATTTGAGGTGGTTTTATAACTCTTCAAGTGATATTCTTGGAAATGTGTGTCTGTAACTTACAGTTTTCACATTAGTATTCATTTTCCACAGAATCAAGAACAAAACAGGATGTGTCTGTTGTAGGCTTATTTGGAAGAACTACTTTGATGCAATTGAGTATCAAACCTGAAATAATTTTTAGAAGACTCAACGAAGTGCAACCTGAATTGTTATTAAAGCAATGAAAATCCCTTTAAATGATGACAGGGAAAGAACTTTTAATAAAGTAAATTGTGGAGCCAAAGGCCTCAGAAATCACATGCCACTTGAAAGTTTATTCTTTGTTATTTTTGGTGAAGCTTAGTTGGAAGGAGGAAGTAAGCTGCTTCCTGAAACTGAATGAGCTCTTAGAATTGAGGCAGGCCACTTGAGACTAACAGGGCAGCACGTGATTTATTATTTAGCACAATTGAATAGATGAGAATGGCAGTGTTTGTCTCTCATTGGCCAATATAATGAATTAAGTTGTCCTTATGTTATTATATTATGATAAGTATACGATTGTGTTGAAAGCTAACAGGAAATGAATCTAGATTAGTTTGTGGCACGATCACTGGGAATACTGAGCAGGTGCTGGGTGCTGATGACAAACTCAGGAGGGTTTGGGAAAGCACCTTTAGGGAGCTTCAGGATGAGCACCTGCCTGCAGACCTGAGCTTGCAGAGAATGCCAGTAGGCACTGAGTTAGACAAAGGGAAGACCATCCTGTATACAACAGGCCCTGAGGCTCAGAGTGTGGGTTTGCTCACAGTGGAAAGGAAAAACGGTCGCTGTGTCCTAACTTGTACTAGGGGTGGTCAGTCACTACACTATCTTTTCATCATCCAGCACATGCACGCGACCTTCTTTTGGCCTGACTATGAAAATTGCTCATTGGGGATGCAAAGAGATTTGCCTTTATCTTTTAGGTGATAGAGAGCCAAGACAGGATTTGTAGAAGGGAGTGAAGGGCTCAGATTTTACTCTAGGAGTCTTTTTGTTAGAATGTTGGTCCAGGAAGGCATTGCTGGAGGCAAGGGTCCAACTGGGAAGCCCAAACAAGGGCAGATGTAGCAGGTGGGGGTGCATTTGAGAATGATGGACAGTTTTCATTCCCTTTCAACTGTAGCCCATAGGAAGATAAAACATCTTATTTTATTCTCCAGCACATGTAGATATATGCACACACAAGTAAAACTTGTCACAAATATTGCTTGTCTTTCTTGTGGATGAACTTTAATATCTTTCATTTCATTAGCGAAAATGTTGGTTACTACATGCTAAGTTGCTTTCATAACATAATTTTGGGGAAAAAAACTTATCCAGGGAAATTGTTTAAAAATAGTAGGATTTTGTCAGTGATTTGCTATTTAATGTGAGGGAGTGGAAAACAAATTTCCTGGCATGAGTGAATGGTGTTTCTCCCAACTGAAATCAGTTCTAGGAGGGGAGACATTTGAGAGCACTATATTCCAGGCTTCCTATAGCATGAGAGATAGCAGCTTCTCACCATTATTACTATCTCATTGTGTAATTGCTGTAATTTCAATAGCAATATTGTATACTACTTTTCTCCAATAAGGCATGTATTTCAGGATTTAATAAGCATTTCTTACCCAGATTACAAATGTAGTCATTGTTTTCAACATCATCAGTGATTTAGTGGGAGGATTTCAAACAATTGGCTTACATGAAAAATTTGTAAGTTGGGGCCTAACTTGTGTTTTAAGATGCTTATTTAATTAAATGCCTATGTATTAGTTAATAGGGTTAATATTCTGATCTGTTCAAATATTTATTCAACAGTGATCAGATCACGTTAATTCATTTTTGTATGGCAGTTTATGCATGCAGTTTGCTTTAGTTCTGTATACAAATGTATTATTAGCTGGTTATCAGTTTTTGATTCACTTACTTATTTTAAATTTATATAGAACCAGTGGAATTTTATACATGCCCTTCTCCCTGATAGTACCCTGATTTTTTAAACTTGAACTTTTAAAATTTGAATTGTAAAAGAATATTTTCTAAATTGACAGCACCAATGTAAGTGTATATATCTATACATTAAAAAGTTTTTTAAATTAAGAAGTAATAATTTAAAAATTTTTCATGTAGATTGAATACCTGCTTAAGAAACTTACAGAAGCTATGGGAGGAGGCTGGCCGCAAGAACAATTTGAACATTATAAAATCAACTTTGATGACAATAAGGATGGCCTTTCTGTGTGGGAACTTATTGAACTTATTGGAAATGGACAATTTAGCAAAGGCATGGATCGGCAGACAGTCTCCATGGCAATTAATGAAGTCTTTAATGAACTTATATTAGATGTGTTGAAACAGGTAAGAATTCTGTATTACTGTGTTTCTCCTTCTCTCTAGAATTAAACTTTTGAAATGAAACACGTTTTATCACAAAGATGCGTATATATCACTTCTTTTTTTAAAATTTATTTACTGATTTAAAACAGGAATAGAATTATTTTGTGAGTCTTACAATAAGTAGGCTTTTATTTTAAAGAATTACTGGTGCAATTTTGAATACAGTTGAGCATTCAGAAGTTACTATTTTAAAATACCTGTTACTATGATTACTTAAATGGTTTTAAAAATACTTTTATGTCCTTTGTACATCCACATTCATATCTGACCAAAAAGATCCCCATGGCAGACTGCTTGGTGAAAAGCCCAGGTGTTGCCCAGCAGGTATCTTGTATCCTGTTCACAGAATATGCTATGTGTATAATGTAGAGTTGTCTGAAGGATGCTCACCAAAATGTTAAGAAGTAATTGTTTTTGGACTCTGGGTTTTTGTCAATTTTTTTTCTTTATTCTTTTCTTATGGTTGGACTTATTGACTTTTGATTCTGTATCATTTTAATAAAATCAAAAAAGTACTCTTAATTTTGGAAAAAGAAACCTTTAATATTGCAAAATGGCATTTCTCTTACTAGATTGTTTTCTTAGCATCTGCTATACATAAGGCAAGCTTATTAACCAGTAAATAGAATTTATATATATTTATATATGTGTATGTATATATACCCATATCTTTCAAACTTCTTACATTATTATATTGGATAATTTCAATTTCAGATTTTTCTTAGTTCATTAACTAGTTTGTTTCATTTATTTTTTCTTAATGGGTCCTACCAGTACATTTTTTCCCCCATTTTTAGTTTCAACTATTCTCCCCAGTTCCAGCTAACTACTTTTAGACCTACTAGATCTTTATTTTATTTTATTTTTTTACCACTGTTTCAATATGCCTTTCCTTTTTTCATATTTTAAAAAAAATAATAGCATACTTTCACATCATTTTGTACATTTTTCATCTCATTTGTGGGCTTCCCATCACCAAATCACCCATGTGCCATCACCATAGTCCAGTGCATTTCCCTCCCCCACTGTTTTTGATCCCATCCCCCACTCCACCCCCCAAAAATGTTTCTACTACCAGTACATTTTAATTGAGGGTTAGTTATGTAGTAGGTTCCTGGTACTATAAGGAAGTATGGGACATTCCTATCCAAAGAGAACTTGTAGATTCAGTTCCATGGATGAATTTCAGTATTTAAGCTTTTGCTTAAATGCCCATAGATTAGAACTGGAATAATCTATGGGCGTAGAATATAGATAGCCAAGCTAATATATTTAATGATATATATAATCTACCATAGTCTCTCAGTACCTACTAGACTTAGCATTTAAAATTCTCAAACATTTGGGCCCTCCCTGGTGGTGCAGCAGGTTAGAGCACAGCACTAAGAAGCTAAAGCAACTTTAGCATGAATTCAATCTCTGCTCCAGAGGTGATCCACATAGCTTGGCAGACCTCTCCTGTCTCAGCTGCTGCTCCCCTCAGCAGTGTACTTCATCAGTCTGCCTGTTCTGCTCCCCACTTTGTCTTTGGTGAATCCTCTCACTGCCCCTGCACTTCTGGCTTGTACCCCAGTTCTGTATATATAAATTGAAATTAAATCTTAAAAAAATAAATTCTCAAACACTTAAAATTCTCAAGCCTGAACCTGAAGCACTTTGGTTTAAAATAATGTGTAGTTGTGTGGAAGTAAAAATTTGAACTGTACATCTTTGAGGCTGCCATATGGAAAAGAATCATGGGACTATTAATTGTGAGCATGGAAGCAACACTTAGAAATCAGTATCCTGACTACTGGACCAGTTCTTTTTCTGCTCGTTGGAGCAGAGTTCATCTTCCAGAGTAGTAACAGGGTAGGTAAAAATGCAGAAAGTGATTGGTTGAAAAGATATACTTGGCTATGTTGACACCTTTTAGCATTTTCATTGATTGAGATTTAAATTTACTGAGAATCACTGTTATTTTTTTAACATAATAGAATAGTATATTGAACTTCAGTATACCCAATACCATGCCCAGTAACCATCAATACAGGGTTAATCCTATTTTTTGACTCTTGTATTGTCTTGAATTTTGCCTAATAATATTTTGCCTATAAATATTTCTGTGTATTTCCCTAAAAGATAGGAGTTTTAAAAACCACCATGCTGATAACATTGTGGGGTTCTAAGTCTATTGTCTGTACATAGATATAGGGGAAAGTTATTTAAGTGTCTAAAATTCTGTGCACACTTTTCTGCATGTGCTTGTAGGGATTTGTCTGGGTATCATGGCCCTTGGCCTTCATAGATCCTCAAAGTGTTCATGATCCACAAAGGGCTAAAATCACTTATATTCTTATATTCAGGAAATTATATCAGGCAGTGGAGTAGGCAAGAATATTAAGAGACATCAGCTTTTCTAAATAAAAAGACAAGCATTTATATCAGATTTAATTTCTCATAGGGTTATATGATGAAAAAAGGCCATAGACGGAAAAACTGGACAGAACGCTGGTTTGTGCTAAAACCTAGTATAATTTCTTATTATGTGAGTGAAGATCTGAAAGATAAGAAAGGAGACATTCTCTTGGATGAAAACTGCTGTGTGGAGGTAGGAGTCTTCTGTTACATCTTTGCCTGGTTTACTTTGGTGCTGCCCCCTGCTGCTCAAGCAGTAGCTCATTTTCCTCTAGACTCTAGAACCTTAAAAAAAGCCCTGAATTTCTTTGCCATAGTTTCTGAAACAAAAGTTAAAGATAACTGCCATTTTTAAAGTGAATTTATCTTACGTTTAATGCTTGTGAAACAGTATAGTAATAAAAGCTCATTTATACATTGAAGTAATAACTTTGGAATAAAACAATCACAAAAAAGAAAATAAACCCCCCAAAAAATGTTCATTAAGGAAGTGTTTAATATCATGAATATATTAGAAAATCTTGGTCATTTTGAACATAATAGATAAAACAACAGAAGATATGAGAATTGCCTTTTGAATAGTTTGGGTTCATTGTAGGACACTTTATTCATACCTTTTAATTCTCTAAAAAAGTCCTCAAGACTTTTTAATTTACATCTGAACTTTATATGGTTGAAGCACACAAAATACTTAAGATCTCATTTATATTTTATGAGTGAAATGGGGGTGTATTAATTCCTTAGGTTGTATAACACCCACCAAGGTGTCTTCTTAGAGTCACCTTGAAATTGGAGACCTGAAGATTAGGCCATATCTGTCCCCTTGGAAGGACAAAACACAGGAACCACAGTTTGACAACACCATGTTTGGTGCATGGAAAGGAACACTACATCAGATGGGTCTGGGAATCAACCTGACTTAGAAGCCTTATAATCCATAGGAGTCAGTACCTGTTGTTACAGTTCCCTAGATAATATCCTCCAGGGTTCCTCCAATAATGAATACCTGCTCAGGAAAAGCATGGCATCCCATCAGATATTGATCTTTCCAGTTCAATATACTAACTAGTATACTCATTTGGGGTCACTCATGCCATAATTAATGTTGCTTACGAAACAGCTTTAATAAATCAATAATTGCATTTATAGGGATTTTTTCATTAATACTGCGTCTTACCTAGGTTTGCCTAAATAATTAAGATGAATTTAAATACTTAAAAATAAAATTTTAAAGAACTAATTTTGCTTCCTGTTTTAGTCCTTACCTGATAAAGATGGAAAGAAATGTCTATTTCTCATAAAATGTTTTGATAAGACCTTTGAAATCAGTGCTTCAGATAAGAAGAAGAAGCAGGAGTGGATTCAGGGTAAGATTAATTTTTTTTTAAAGATTTATTTATTTATTCATACAGAACTGGGGTACAGGCCAGAGATGCAGAGGGT
>NW_004567116.1:33093451-33095078 GCF_000260355.1 Condylura cristata | reverse complement strand
AAAAAAAAAAAAAAGATTTATTTATACATACAAGAACTGGGGCACAGGCCAGAGATCGGGGTTGAGAGAATTCACCAGAGACAGAGTAGGGAGCACAATAGACAGATCCACTGAAATACACTGCGGAGGGGATCAGGAGGTGAGACAGCAGAGGTCTGCTGTGCCATGTGGGTCAACTCCCTGGCTAGGGATAGAAACTGTGCAGTGGCTGTGGATAGTTTCATAGTGCTGAGACTTAACTCCTTGCACCACCAGGGAGGGCCCCTTGTCTTATTTGGTCTTTTGAAAAGTATGGAGAAGGGAGTTGAAAATGTTACGTTTTCCACATATATATAGTATTCCTTAGTCTGGTATCTGTTTAAACACAGATAATACAGTTATGGAATTTTGGAGCTGGATAGGATTTTAGAAATCATCTCTGTTTTAGAGATGAGGAAACTGATACTATAAAAGGTCATGTGGCTTGTTCGAAGTCACAGTACGACTCAGAATCAGAGTCCACCCTGGGTCTCTGTCGGTTTTCTACCCAATATGTCACCCGCCTGTCAAGATTATAAAAAATAAAGGACATTTCCCTGTTTTTCCTCCTGCATCTTTTTTACAGCCATTCATTCTACTCTCCATCTGTTGAAGCTGGGCAGCCCCCCACCACACAAAGAAGCCCGCCAGCGTAGGAAAGAACTCCGAAAGAAGCTGCTGGCTGAGCAGGAGGAGCTGGAACGACAGATGAAGGAGTTGCAGACGGCCAATGAAAACAAACAACAGGAGCTTGAGACAGTCAGGAAGGTGGGAGTGGACTCTGGGCTGGGGAGGGCCCTCTACTTCACTGCAGAAACCAGCGTCTTTACTGAGCTTTGTTTGTACCAAGATCAGGTTAAAGCAACTGTACGGAGATTTTTTAAGTGAACTGTGTTCTTAGAAAGTATAACTAGAACATTGAGTGAGACACCTGTTTTTCTCAGCTTTGAAAGTACGAGGGACTCAGGATATCAAGGACATTTATTGACCAGAACTAAGATTATTTTTAAGAACGATGAGCACAATTAAGTTTTATCAGAGAGGGCCCTCCCTGGTGGCACAGTGGGTTAAAGCATAGCACTAAGAAGCTAAAGTCACTTCAGCATGAGTTTGATCCCGGAGGTGACCTACATGGTGCTGCAGACCTCTCCTGACCCACCCGCTGCGCTCCTCAGCAGTGTAGTTTGTCAGTCGGCCTGTTCTGTTCTCCACTCTGTCTCTGGTGAATCCTCTTACTGCCTCTGCACTTCTGGTCTGTATACATAAATAAACAAATCTTTTAAAAAAATGTTATCAGAGAAAGATGAGAAATTTTAATTTCTCTAAGGATGCCAAGGGAAGTTTTGGTGACCTGGACAGGATTTGTTGCTTTTTAAAATTTTCCCTCTTGGCCCCCTCCTTAAAAAAAAAATCCTTTAATAAAAAAAAACTATTATCGATCATTTAATAATATTTAGTTTTCTGTCAAGAAATAGAATTCTTCAGTTTTTCATTGAAGTATATTAAAAAAAAACACTACTCGGCCCTCCCTGGTGGCGCAGTGGGTTAAAGCACTGCACTGAGAAGCTAAAGCCACTTCCGCATGAGTTCGATTCCCGCCTGCCCCGGA
>NW_004567116.1:33046265-33092526 GCF_000260355.1 Condylura cristata | reverse complement strand
CATACAGAACTGGGGTACAGGCCAGAGATGCGGTGGGTGAGAGGATTCACCAGAGACAGAGCAGGGAGCAGAACAGGCAGGTCGACGAAGTACACTGCTGAGGGGAGCAGCGGGCTGGTCAGGAGAGGTCTGTCACAACATGTGGTCACCTCTGGGGCAGGCGGGGATCGAACTCATGCGGAAGTGGCTTAAGCTTCTTAGTGGTGTGCTTTAACCCGCTGCACCACGGAGGGCCATACCCAAACAATTTTAACTACTTTTTAAAAGCAATTTTAAGTCCTAATAAAGAAATTAAGAAAGTACAGAGGGTCCCCACATTCTCCCTACCCCCAAGATGCATCATCTGCCCCAGTGTCAGCCTCTCCACCAGAGGGAGACATCTTTCCTTTCCCATCATCCCCCACCAGAACAGGACATTTGATACAGTGGGTGAAACTACATTGATACTCATGAGCAGCCAAAATTCATAATTTACTCTCGGGTTCAGTATTGACATTCTGTATTTTGTGGGTTCAAACAAGTGTGTAATAATATGAATGAACCATTGCAATATCATCTAGCATATATTCACAGACCTATTCAACCTCCCCACCAAATAATTTTTATTTATACTTTTGTTTCTTTTAACAGATAATAATTTGAATAGATAACACAATTATATTTTCTAGTTTTGCCTAAAAATACCATTACATTTCATTTCTGTATATCCTTCTAGAGTTTTTAAACGCATATACATGAAAAAAAAATTAGTCTATTCTTGTTTTCTCATTTATAAAGCACAGAAAATACATACTCATCGTCACTTTTCTGTCTGGTTTATCCCACTTAATTTATATATATATATATATATTTTTTTTTAAAAGATTTATTTGTGTATACAGAACTGGGGTACAGGCCAGAGGTGCAGGGGTGGTGAGAGGATTCACCAGATACAGAGTGGGAGCAGAATAGGCAGATCGACAAAGTACACTGCTGAGGGCAGCAGCGGGTGGGGCAGGAGAGGTCTGCCACACCATGTGGATCACCTCAGGGGCAAGCAGGGATGCTAAAGTGGCTTTAACTTCTTAGTACTGTGCTTTAACCAGGGAGGGTACAATTTATATATTTTTTGAAAATTTTCTTTATTAGTCCTCATTCATAATAGCCATGTAATATTATATTAGATGGTTGTATCTTCACTTGTTTAACATATCTCCTATTTATGAACAATTGTGTTGTTTTAATAGATAAGGCTACAGGGAATTACCTTGTACCTGGATAATTTTATACATGAGCATATATATTTTTAAATTCTCACAGGTGGGATTGCTGGATTGGAGTTTACATGTATAATTATGAAATCCAGGCTTATAGACAAGCTGCCCTTTTAAATTTCGGTATTCGTTGTGTTAGAGGAAAAGCGTTCTAGAGTTTGACAATTAAGTACTCCAGCTTGGAAGTGTCACACTTAAAGTTTATTTACAGTATTTTGGCTCTAAGCACATGTTCTTCATAAAAGTCAGCTATCTAACTGGAGTTTCCTTGTGTGTGATGAATGCATTTCTCTTGTTGTTTTCAAGATTTCCTTTTGTCTTTGTGTTTCACATTTTACTGTGATATGTGGGAGGGGGTCTCTCTTCACCCTAGAGTTCATTGAACTTCTTGGATGTGTAGGTTGCAACCATGCACCACTTAACAGCAGGGGTAGTTTTATTGCCCAGCATTGGGCTAGGTATCTGTTGTGCATAGAAGCCAGATTATTATGACACCAGGGTTGTAGTAAATAAAGAAGCTTTATTGTGAATTCATTGACAAGGAGAGGAGACACAAACTCAAATCTGCCTCTCTGGTTAAGAAATACAGGTTTTGGAGGCTAGGGTTGAAAACAAACAAGTTAATTTATATTGGCTGAAAATCAGGTTAGGGGCAAAGAAGTGTATACTAGACTGAAATTCACTGACTAGTTACAGGACAGTTCATACATGGATAAGAATGAAGAGGTTTTTCTTTGGATAGATGGGGTTTTGACTATCTGTGGGTGTGCTCATGGCCTCTGGGTAGCCTGCCTGCATTTGTGGTCTTCTGGCTCTACCCAGGCTTGGAACTCAGTTCAGGTTAGTCACTTCTTACTCAGGCATAAACAAACTGCTCTAAATACAGTCCTCAGGAAGAAAGGTATTTTTTTTTCTTTTATGCTTTAAAGCCTAAAAGCAATTTAACCATTTAGTCTTGGTTACGATGCTTTTTATAATTTCTTTTTATTCATAGTTTCACTCATATTTGAAAAATACACCATTAGGTGATTTTGTAGTTGGTTATGTTACAGTTATACAAACTGGTATATAAACTACAGTTACATAAACAGTTATACAAACTATATAACTGTACAGTTATACAGTTATAGAGTATATGTTATCCTCCAAACACTACTCATTTTTCTAGTGTAGCAATTCAGGAGGTCATTTTGGAAGAGGAGCTGGGTCACCCAAAGCTTTATAATGCTCTTGTAGTGTCACTAGGCAGTAGGAATCTGGGGACCTACATCATATAAGCAGTCTATCACTGACCAAAATGTCAGTATGTGGTACATAATTTTATTTTCCTTCAGACAAGGAATGTCATTAATCATTATTTCTTCAAATATTTTTTCTACTTCTTTTTCACTTTCTATTCCTAATGCCCCCATTTTGTGAATGCTGTTGCACTTAAAGGTGTCATACAATCCTATAAGGCTCTTTTATTTCTCCATTTCTTTTCCCCACCTCTGTTCTTTATACTGCTCTATCTTTGATACATTCTTCTTGCAGCCAAAATATACCTATGAGGCTCTCCAGTGAATATTTCATTTCAGTTATCATCATTTTCAACCCCAGAACTTCCATTTTTTTTTTATAATTTTTTTCTTTTTTCTTTTTTTATTTGATGGATAGCATCATGTCTTCTTTTGTTTCCTTAGACATGTTTCTTTTACTTATTTGGACATATAATAACTATTTTTAACTCTTTGCTAAATCTACTACCTGGGCTCCTTGAAAGGCAGTTTCTGTTGTTGGATTTTCCCCCTGTATGAATTACACTTTCCTCTTTCTTGCATATCTCATATTTTTTTTTGTCAGAAATTGAACATTGAGATATAGCAGCCCTGGGTGGTACTTCCTCCTCTTTCCCAATGACTTCTTATTATCTGTTTGCTTAGTGAGTTGGCTAGACTGTGTTAGTGTCTACTTTGCTCACAGTGTGAAGCTTCTAACCAGATGCTCAGACACACAGTGTTGGGCAAGTGCACAGTATCAGGATAACTAGACTGTTAGCTAGGCTCTCATCTTCTATCTCTAAACTCTGTTAAACTGTCTTGCTTTATTGGTGTCTTACCCAGCTGCTAGACAGCTAATTGCTCCATTGTTTTCCAGAATGGAGACAGTGGGCCTAAATTACCCAGTCTGGTATTTACTTTTTTTTTTTTTTTAAGATTTTTATTTTATTTACTTGTGCATACAGAACTGGGGTACAGGCCAGAGGCTCAGGGGCGGTAAGAGGCTTCACCAGAGACAGAGTGGGGAGCAGAACAGGCAGATCGACGAAGTACACTGCTGAGGGGAGCAGCGGGCGGGTCAGGAGAGGTCTGCCACACCATGTGGTCACCTCCGGGGCAGGCGGGAATTGAACTCATGTGGATGTGGCTTTAGCTTCTCAGGGAGGGCCAGCTATTTACTTATTTTTAAAGATTTTTTTTTTTTTAATTTATGCAATACAAGAATGGGGGTGTAGGCCAGCAAAGGTACAGAGGCAGAGGATTCACCAGTGACAGAGTGGGGAGCAAAACAGGCAGATTAACTAAAACACACTGCTGAGGGGAGCAGTGAGCTCCCCTCAGGAGACAGGAGAGGTCTGCTACACCATGTGGATCAACTAGCTGGCCAGGGATGGAACTCATGCTGCAGTGTTTGCTGAAGCTTCATAGTGCTGAGACTTAACCCCTTGCACCACCAGAAAGGCCTCCCCCCAAGTCTGATATTTAAAATCAGATACCATGTTGTCTTTGACACCAAACTTTTGAGACTTATTCCTTCTACTGGAAGGTTCTTCTTTGCTATCTCTCTGTAGTGTTCTTTGTTAAGCTTCCTGCTAGCCTGTACTTGAGTTTATTGATCTCCTGGTGCTACAATTCTTTTCATTCCTTACCACCAAAATCTGGTGAAAGGGGGCTTGCTGTGAATGGCACTGTTCTTACATGGAGTTAATGATTTTCACGGATAAATGTTCTCCATTTGTTGTGTGCCTTTAGGATATTCCCAGAGATTGAAATGGTTCTTGTAAAATAATTTGGTTAAAATTATTGTGATGGTTTTGTTGGTGAAAGGGTTCCTTGAAGCCCCTGGTGCTAGCCTGACTGAAGTTAGGCTCTATATAGGCTTTCTGTTCAGTTCTATAAGATGACAGAACTGAATAGAAAGAACTCAAAAACAGATCTTGGATCATTTCTCTATAAATGTACATCCACTGTAGTAATGCCTACTTTTCTGTGAATGCATTCTTATTGACTAGAAACTGGAAGAAGCAGCATCTCGTGCAGCTGAAGAAGAAAAGAAACGCCTTCAGACTCAAGTGGAACTACAGGCCAGGTTCAGCACCGAGCTGGAGCGAGAGAAACTTGTGAGTGCCATGTGGAGGTGCAAAGGCTTGGGGGTGCTGACCGTAAGCCACTGGGCCGCTGGGCTGTCGGGGAAGTTACATGTTCATGTGTCTATTATCAGTTTATTGGGCACATTCTGTATGCCAGGAACAAGAATAGGGATGTAAAGGTAAAAGCTATAGACGTTGCTTTCAAGATCCCAAAGTAGAAATTTGTGGGATGGGGTAGTAAGAACTGTGATTAAGGTGGCTGTATGTCCTGGTTTGTCTGCTATAGTTTCTGCCAGTCTGGTATAGTTATTAATAGTATCCCTTTTCCTTCTCAGAGTGCTGACTTGGAAAATAAATAGCTATGGAAAAAGTAAGCATAGTTTCCATGACATTTCTCCTCAGTAATGAACGAAGTTGGGGTTTCTGAAATCATGAGAACATAAGAATTCTAGTCTGCTGCTCTGGCAGCTCTGATTCATCTCAGAGGTTCCCATTCTCAGGAGTCCCAGGGGGCAGGTTGCTTCAGGGAGTTCTCGGGTTAATTGGAGTGCAGGTCTTCTCACATTGAGCTACCGTGTGTGGGAGAGTGTCAAGTCCAGTGCCTGTTGAATAGATACTCGTGACCTTTCCTTCGGGAACATTTTTTCTTGCTTGGAGTTGTAATGCATGTGGTTGTGGTAGGAGAGAGAAGCTCACAGATGAAGGCAGTTGTAATGTAAAGGAGTCCTGTACTCAAGGAGATCAGAGATTCTTTCCTCTTTGCTCCCTGCGATGAGTGTTAGTTTTCTCTTAATTAGACTAGGAGGGCTATCATATGGTTTCTCATGACTCTTGGGAGGATGACGTGAGCTAATACAAATGAGATTTTGTAAACTGCAGACTCCTGCTAATATGTGTGAGAGTGCATTTAAGATGTTCATGCCTTACTTTTTAAGTCAGAGATTCAGAACTTTTTAATACAGAAGGGAGAAATCATAGGACTACTTAGGACACTAACTTGCTTGAGTTCCTCCAGGGCTGGATGTGCCCTAGGGAGGGGAAAAGGAAGGTAGATGGCCAGATACATGCAGGAAGAGTGACTGCAGAGCAATCATTCCTTTCCCCTTCAGTTCTAGCCTTTGTCTCTTCCTGCTGTGAATCATTTATTCCTTTTAGAGAAGACTTAGTTAGTAAAGAGGTTGTAACTTTAAGACAGAAAGAAATTTAAAGAGAAGTTATACAGGGAAACATTTCTTTTTCTTGATCTGAGCTGAAAGTATGAAGTGGAGGGGATGGAAATATACCAGGGCAGGGAAACAACATTTGGGTTATAGTTTGGTTCCTGCAGTCCTAGGGTGTGGTCTTGATTGGTGTTGGGTGTGGTGCTCTTGCTTCCTCCATCCCAGGTTCAAAGAATGAGGGACAAGACCTGCTACCCTGAAGGGCTGCCTCATGGGCTGGGCAATCCCTCAGGATGGTGGTTGAGTGGGAGGCTTTTCCTGAGGGCAAAGTCAAACTGTCTTTAAACATAACTCTTTCATACCACCAGATCAGACAGCAGATGGAAGAACAGGTTGCCCAAAAGTCCTCTGAACTGGAACAGTATTTGCAGCGAGTGCGGGAGCTGGAAGATATGTATGTAAAGCTGCAGGAAGCTCTTGAGGATGAGAGACAGGCCCGACAAGATGAAGAGACAGTGCGGAAGCTTCAGGCCAGGTGCCCAATCAGCTTGTACACTATGTCTTTATGTTCTTCACATCGACTAATATACTTCCTGTGAATGGTCAACACTCTGGTGGAAGGCAAGCCATGTCCCTGCCCGATTGGAGGGAACATAGAGGCTTAGCGGGCTGGTTACTTAATGTCAGTCAGGGGCATGGGAAGACCCCAGTTTCTGGGGCTGAAGACTGGCCATATATCTATTTTAGGACAATCTGGTAGGTGTGTCTGATGTGGTACCCTTAGTCATGTTCTAGAATGTCTATGGACTCAGGATCAGATCTGGCTTCTTCAACATGTCCAGGCCACACAGGGCTCGTACATGGAGGAAGGGGTCGCCTCTAAGCCCTAGTTGCAGCTGCTCTGAGGATAAGGAGGAAATAAACATTTTCCATCTGGTGACTCAGGGATTGGTGACACTACTTAAATAACCCTTCTTTTTAAAAAAAACATTTTAAAAGGACAGATTTATTAGGAAAAGGAGAAAGGAAACAAAGAGATACCTGCGCAGTCACAGATAGGGAGGAGAGCTGCTGCCGCTGCTTTGCAAAGGGAAAAAGCCTATGAAAACGAAACAAAACAAAACACCTACAAGCAGGCAGGAGAGCTGCTTATTTAAATAATCCCTACTGGAAATCTTAGTCTTTTTTTTTTTTTAAGATTTATTTATTTATTCATACTGAGCTGCGATACAGGCCAGAGATGCGGAGGGTGAGAGGCTTCACAGAGACAGAGTGGGGAGCAGAACAGGCAGATCGACGAAGTACACTGCTGAGGGGAGCAGCGGGCAGGTCAGGAGAGGTCTGCCGCGCCATGTGGTCTCCTCCGGGGCAGGCGGGGATCAAACTCATGCGGAAGTGGCTTTAGATTCTCAGTGCTGTGCTTTAACCCGCTGCGCCACCGGGGAGGGCCGGAAAACTTATTTTTACAAGTTCTTGACATCTAGATTTTTTTTTTTCCTTAGAACTTTTAAAGTCTGGTTTATTATTTACGGTAGTCTTGTGCTCAGATGAAAACTCTCCACTTTTGGACTTTGTCACAATATGGAGAATGAAGTAGAATCAAGAGTCCAAAGACAAATTTAAACTATCTTCTTCTATTTCTAACTTTGCTTCCCCATTTACTTTCTTCAAGATGACTCATCTGGGGCTGCAGCGCTAGGCAGTATTTGCCCCGGGAGCAGCAGTGGGTCAGTGCAGGCACGCCTTGAGCGCTGACCCAGTTTATGGGACCCCTTGTGGGTTGAGCTGCGGTATTTTCCTTCCTTGCCTTTCCACATGTGGAACAGCAAAAGGTCTTTTTTAAAATATTTATTTAGGAAGAGAGAACAAAAGATTTCTTTATTGTATACTTAACCAAAAGTGGCCTCAAAAATAAATTAATTAAGGCTTGAAAACTTTAATTTCTGTGAAGGAAAAAAAAAATCTTCTGAATAGAAAATTAAATGCTTAGCACATTAACGGCATCTATAGATCCCACAGGTAAGTCCCTGAGCTGTGGTGTTAGCTAAGTTCTTGAAAAGGCCATCTCTGGGCAGTGAAGTTAACACAGAATCCACTCTTTGGGAAAGTCTGAGTCCCAGATATCCTAGAGAAAGGCATTCTAATGGACAATGGATTGTTTTTGTTTAATCATCTGTCATATATTGTGAGTTTTAAATTGTACAGAGAATTCACAGGTGAGCTTTTACTATGTATTACTTTTCTGTGGTTTTAAGGAGGTTGATTATGACCCAGAGGGATTAGATCACAGAGGGATTCAGATAACCAGCAATTTGTTAAAGTATTATTTGTTTTGTATTTATAGAATGAAAGATATTTTGAATAAGAGACAATTTTGGACAATGAAGTTGATAGTTTTTAATTAGAGGCATACATCACAATCACCCATAAAGCTTTTTAAAAATGCACATATAGAGACTGCCTCACACATGTACTAAATTAGAATGCCTGTAAATAGGAGCAGGATATAAGTGTTGTTATTTTAAAAATTCTGGTTAATTATTTTGTACACTGATTTTAGTAAGCAGGTTTCAGCCTTTTGAATGCAAATATATTACATGTGACTGCTCCAACAAACTTAAAAATCACTGCACAGAGGAGTATAACGGACCAGGCGAGAAAATAATAATAATAATGAACAGCTATATACCAGAGACATTTTATGGGGGTGGGGTGGGGGATAGGATCAAAAACAGTGGAGGTAAGGAAATGCACTGGACGATGGTTATGGCACATGGGTGATTTGGTGATGGGGAAGCCTATGGGGATTACAACTGAGATGGAAAAATGCACAAAATGATGTAAAAATAAACTATTATATTAATTTAAAAAATCACTGCACAGAGTTTAATGTTTTTCTTGGTGTGCAAAGACCATTTATAAATATAATCATTTTATTATTACTTTTTTTTCCAAATTTATTGAAGTAAAGTAGGTTTACATTTTTTTATCTGCTCTGGGGTTTATAGGTTCAGAACTCTGCAAATGTATGCTTCCACACCCTGCCTACTGCCAGTGCTCCAACAATCTCTACCATATCCCACTGGGCCCCTGCTTCCCCATCTCTCACTATTTTACTAGTTTTGATTATTTTTCTCTCACCTTAGTTTTTGGAACTAGAAATGAACATATTAGCCCCCTCTAGTGGTCATTTTGTCTGATTGCCAAAGGGAACATTCACTTAGCTCTCCTCACAGTAGGACTTTCTCATTAGAAAATCAAGGACAGATGTCATTGGGTTGGAATAGAAATATTTAAGTCTGGCACTAATGAAATCAAACATTGTCTTTAGTCCAGGGAGTGTACAGAGGACTTTTTTTTTTAAAAAGATTTATTTATTGTGCATACAGAACTGGGGTGCAGGCCAGAGGCTCAGGGGCGGCGAGAGGATTCACCAGAGACAGAGCGGGGAGCAGAACAGGCAGATCGACGAAGTACACTGCTGAGGGGAGCAGTGGGCGGGTCAGGAGAGGTCTGCCACGCCATGTGGTCACCTCTGGGGCGGGCAGGGATCGAACTCATGCTGATGAGGCCTTAGCTTCTCAGTGCTGTGCTTTAACCCACTGTACCACCAGGGAGGGCCCAGAGGACTTCGTAGTTTTCCTGTTCTTTGTATAAATAATAGCAAGTTGTTCTTGGAGTATCTGGCATGTCATGTTCTTCCAATGATGGTCCTCTCTCTTTCAGTGCCGTTAAGTTTTTCTAGTGGTACTTTTTATAGCAAATCGTTTAAATATAAGAACTTTGACCTGAGCTACCTCATGCTTGTCTTTTTTTTTTAAATTAAAACTGAAGTTTGTTTTTTGATACGTAACTCTGAAGGTTTTCTAGCCTCTCCTGAATAGGAACTCAGAAAAAATTGTTGACTTATCATTTGGACAGCTCAATCATTGAAGTTTTTGAAGCTGAGCCATAATATGTCCCATTTAAACTTGCACTTGCTATAGGCTTCCCTGGTGGCCTAGGGACTAGTCTCAGTGCTATAATCTCCATGGCCTGAGTTTGATCCCTGGCTAGGGAGCTAACTCACATAAGGTGCAGCACACCTCTCCTGTCTGGCTCACTGCTCCCCTTACCAGTGTATTTCAGGGAATCTGCCTGTTCTGCTCCCTACTCTGTCTCTGGTGGATCCTCTCATCACCCGTACCTCTAGCCTATCCCCCAGTTTTATGCATAAGTAAATAAATATTTTTAAAAGAGACCTTCCCCTGCTAATTTTTTGGATCTGTAATATTTGAGGGCATACATGCCTATATGCCTAGCACCTTATACAGTACCTGACACATTAACCTCCAAATGATATTTTTTGAATGACTGAATGGATCCACATTTTACTCATTGGAGCCACTGTGGACTAGCGATTTCTTTCCCACAAGATATAATACCTTTAATGTGTTTGAAGGCAGTAAGGAACTGAACTCTAAGGACATTTGGGTTTGAGTTCCAACTCTGCTATTTTCTGTTTAATTTAGAAGAGTTACTACTTTGAACCTTCAGTTCCTGACCAGTAAGATAAGGATACTTTTTAATCTTCTAGGGTTGCTTGGAAATTACATGTGATTTATGCATGCAAATGGCTTACTGTAATGTCTGACTTTGGGTAGTCAGTTACTTGGTTTCTGTTCTTCTAATTTGCACATGAGAAACATTTGATATGTAGAATGTCAAAATAAACATTCATAAATGCTATTGACACGCTGGGATTAATAGACCAAGAAGATAGTTAAATATAGCAATAGAACAAGTACAGGATCTAGATTTGGCTTAATAGCAATTTATTTGAAAAGGTTCAGAGTTTTACTTCCCTGTGAAATGACTTCCAGAACCCTCCTATACACTCAGACAGCTTAATGGATATGAAGTATCCAGAGCAAGTAAGGTATTAGTCCCACTGTAGTAATAACTTTTTTCAACATTTAGTATGTGACAGACATTGTTCTAAGTGCATTATCACATCTTATGCATTAGCAAATCTTGGGTGTTAGGTGAGTTTCTATTTTTTTTTTTTAATAAGTGAGGATACAGAGGTACAAAGAGAGTGATTAGTCTTTGGTGAAGGGGCTTGTTTGCAAACCACAGAATTCAACTTGTGTTAGCTATAGCAAAAAATGAATTTCTTGACAGGTTTGTAAGAAGTTCAATTCCATGCATAGATGGATGGCCAGGTCTTGACACAGTTAAGAACTAAGGGAGACTGAGCAGCACCAAACACAACCCATACCAGGCCAAGGGAATGGTCTGATGAGGATGACACTCAACGGTGTTATTTGTCACCGTTGCTCTTCTGTCACATGACACTCAGTATTGCTGTTACCAGCATGGCAAATTCTTTTGCCTTTGTGTCACACACTTCATTTGGGAACATCACACTCCAAGAGACAGCTAAGACACTAGGGATAGTGAATGGGAGAGCTCATCTTAGCTTGAGGAAGAACTTTCTAAGGATTAAGGTTCACCGTAAATAAACTGGCCTGATGTCTGAAGTGGTGAATGACATTGTATTTGAGCAGAGTTTGATACCCCTGTGCAGGTTGTTGTAGAAGGAATCCTAACTGTTGTGCAGGTGGGATTTGGTAATGGAGGGCTTGAGATGGGAGGCTCAACCAATAAGGACTGTAAAGTCTGTTGCTTCCTTTGTTGTTGGTTCTAAAAGAGCAAATACTCTTAGGTAGTAACTTACTATAATACTGATGGCTTGGCCCCAGGATGCAGTGTGTCCTACCCTGAACTGACATTAACCACATTGTTTATACTTTGGGTCTGTATGCCAGTTTATTTATTTAAATACCCACATAGCTGGATATTTCTCAGATAGTTAGCCTGTTGTTAAAAAATGACATTTTGGGGCCCTCCCTGGTGGCGCAGCGGGTTAAAGCACAGCACTAAGAAGTGAAAGCCACTTCAGCATGAGTTCGATCCCCGCCTGCCCCGGAGGTGACCACATGGCGTGGCAGACCTCTCCTGACTCACCCGCTGCTCCCCTCAGCAGTGTACTTTATCGATCTTCCTGTTCTGCTCCCCATTCTGTCTCTGGTGAAGCCTCTCACTGCCCCTGAGCCTCTGGCCTGCACCCCAGATGTGTATGCACAAATAAATAAATCTTTAAAAAAAAAACGACATTTTGGAGTCACACAGACTTGGGTGGAAATTCACTACCACCTGTGCAACATGTCTTTGTTTTCTGTGGTTTTGTCTGTAATGTAGGGATGGTAATGCTTGCAGAATTGCTAATACTGAAGGTACAGTGTCTGGCATGTTAGAATTGTGTCTATAATCACTATACCTTTTGTTAGCTCCTTCTTCTCTCCATTAGTTTAATTATTAGCTTTTTCCTTAGTATAGATTCTTACTAAATGAAAGAATGTTTAATATTATACCAACCAAGTAATTTTTTTTATAACAGTTTATTTTTACATCATTTTGTACCCAACCAAGTAATTTTAAGACTTGGCCTTCCCAGTGCAAATAAATGAACCCTTACAAGTCACTTCAACTTTGTGCTTCATTTATCTAAATTATGTATAGTAATAGTACCTGAGTTTATTTTGAGGATTTGTTGAGAAAATATTAACTCAGTTCATGGCACAATAAACCTCCATAAATGTTACTAATTTTTTTTTCAAAGATTTATTTATTTGTGCATACAGAACTGGGGTACAGGCCAGAGATGCGGAGGGTGAGAGGATTCACCAGAGACAGAGTAGGGTACAGAACAGGCAGATCGATGAAGTGGAGCAGCTGGCGGGCCAGAAGAGGTCTGCCCCGCCATCTGGTCACCTCCGGGGCAGGCGGGGATCAGACTCATGCGGAAGTGGCTTTCACTTCTCAGTGCTGTGCTTTAACCCGCTGCGCCACCAGGGAGGGCCTGTTACTAAATTTTTTTTTTTTTTTTCAAAAAATGTTAAAGCAGAGCTTAGAGCAGAATATATGGGTATGGGTCTCTCTGGTTCCAGGTTTCCTCTTGGTGAAGTGAGAAAGGTGGATGTGGATGACTTTACACACCCTCCTGGCTATAAAGTGCCCTGCCGTCTGCTGGGGCAGGTATAGTGATGTGGACAGATGTGATCCTGAGCTTTCCACTTTGCAGGCTATTGGAAGAAGAGTCTTGCAAGAGGGCTGAACTGGAAAAGTGGCATTTGGAGCAGCAGCAGGCCATTCAAACAACAGAGGCGGAGAAGCAGGAGTTGGAGAATCAGCGTGTTATGAAAGAGCAGGCCCTTCAGGAAGCCATGCGACAGCTGGAACAGCTGGAGTTAGAACGGAAACAAGCGCTTGAGCAGTATGAGGTAATCATTTTTTGATATGTGGTAGCTTTAATGAACAGGGGAACTTACAGTACTTGCCTTAGGTGGCCCCAACAAGTGATTTTCTGTATCACCCTTCACCAAATCTTAGGGTTTTATTAAGGCTCTAACTCTTCAGTCACAGTTACAATCTAGATCCTCAGCAATACACCACACACCATAACACATCCTCTCAAGGCTGTATCTATAGAACAGTTTCTTGGAATGCAGTTTCTTCCCTTAGAATAGGGAAGAGACCTTCCAGTTTGAAGGTTGATTTCAATGGTCATTTTTTTTTTATTGCCTTCCCTACTATTTCTCTTGTCAGTTAAATGCTATGTTTTGGAAAATAATTTTTTGATTAAGTTAACATTAGTTTACATTGCTGTTTGTATTTTTGAAGTCTAGGATCCTCCTTCAGGTGTTGTTGCCAAAGTGCACCAAAGTGCATAGTCCACCAAGTACATTGTGCTTCCTTCCCATTTTGTCCTCGCCTTTTCCTCTGATAACCTCCATTCTATAGTTAGCTTTCAAAGATTAATTTTTGAGTTTGGCTTTCTCTGATAGTTTGTTTCATCCAGATATGATTGACACCATCTAGTATTTGTCTTTCTCCTTCTGATTTATTTTACTTAGCAGAGTCCCTCCCAGCTCCATCCATGTTGCTACAAATAGCATGAATTTCTCTTTTTGATTGCTGAGTAGTATTCCATTATGTATATATACCATATCTTCTCAGTCCTCTCATTTGTTTTTGTGCATTTACATTGTTTCCATACTTTGGCTATTTTATGGTGCTGTAATGAACATGGAAGGCAGTTTCCCTTCAGACTAGTGTTGTTGTTGTTTTTTTTTTAAGATTTATTTATTTTTTCATACAGAGCTGGGGTACAGGCCAGAGATGGGGAGGGTGAGAGGATTCACCAGAGACAGAGCGTGGAGAAGAACAGGCAGATCAATGAAGTACACTGCTGAGGGGAGCAGCGGGTGGGTCAGGAGAGGTCTTCCATGCCATGTGGATCTCTTCCAGGGCAGGTGGGGATTGAACTCATGCTGAAGTGGCTTAAGCTTCTTAGTGCTGTGCTTTAACCTGCTGCGCCACCAGGGAGGGCCCAAACTAATGTTTTACATTCCTTGGTACCTAGTAGTGAAATTATTGAATTGTATGGGAGATGGAGTTTTAATCTCTTGAAAAACCTCCTTCATACTGTTTTGCAAAGGGGCTGGACCAGTCTATATCACTACCCACAGTGTAAGGATTCCTTTTTCTCCAAATCCTTACCTACATTTGATGTTTCTCATCTTTTTGATATGGCCATCCTTACAGATGTGAGGTATCTTATTGTAGTTTTGATTTGTATTACCCTGATGATAAGTGGTGAACATTTTTTCATGTGCCTGTTGTCCATTTCTATGTCTTATTTGGGGATGTGCCTATTTAGCTCTTCTGCCCATTTTTTGATTTGGTTATTTTTTTCTTCTTACTGAGTTGTATAAGTTCTTTGTAGATCCTTGATTTCAGTTCCTTGTTAGATATATTGTGTGTGAATTTTTTCTCCCATTCAGTAGGGTGTCTTTTCATTTTAGTTATAGTTTCTTTCACTATGCAGAAGATTTTCAGTTCAGTATAGTCCCAATTGTTTATATTCCCTTTTGTTTTCCTTGCTGTTGGAGATGAATCTGCAAAAACATCACTGAAGCTTATGTTGTGAAGTGTTTTGCATATGTTGTTTTGTTTTCGTTTTTAAATATTTTAATTTCTGGTCTTACATTGAAGTCTTTTATCCAATTTAAGTTGAGTTTGGTGTGTGGTGTGAGACAGTGGTCTAATTTCATTCTTTTGTATGTGTTTGTCCAGTTCTCACAACACAACACAACATAATTTATTGAAGTATGCTCTGGTGTATATTTTGGGTCCTTTGTCATTTACTAACTGTCCATATAGGTTTGGGTTTATTTCTGGTTGCATTCCATTGGTCTGTGTCTATTTTTGTTCCAGACCATGGTGTTTTAATTATTATGGTTTTATAATATAGCTTAAAGTCTGGAAGTCTGATGCCACTGTTTTTCCCATATGAGGCAAACTTACCCCAGCAAATGTGCACATTTAAAATTTTAAAAACAAATAGTTTTACATAATGGAATATTTGCTTACTATAGGGAGATATAGTAAGAATTTGCTTAGATGTAAGAGCTAAGAAGTATCAGAAATAAGAGTAAGAAAAGAAGGCCTTCCCTGGTCGTGCAGCGGGTTAAAGCACTGCACTGAGAAGCTGAAGCCACTTCCGCATGAGTTCGATCCCCGCCTCCCCGGGAGGTGACCACATGGTGTGGCAGACCTCTCCTGACCCACCCGCTGCTCCCCTCAGCAGTGTACTTCATCGATCTGCCTGTTCTGCTCCCTACTCTGTTTCTGGTGAATCCTCTCACCAACCCCTGCACCTCTGGCCTGTACCCCAGCTCTGTATGCAAATAAATAAATCTTTAAAAAAAAAAAGAGTAAGAAAAAAAGATTTTATAGGTGATCAAGCTTATCAGTTAGGGGTCAGGTGGGAGACAGAAACCGTGCAGCAATTTGTGTAGAGAAAATTTGATATAAATAATTATTAACTGTAAAAGGGGATTACCTACTAAGTTTTTTAAGTGGCAAAGCAGAAAACCAAGAACAAGGAATAGCAGATAAAGGAAGTAGCCACTATCTTTGGGACTAAGGCAGGGCACCCGGGCAAGGTACACATCTAGAAGAGGATCCCTTTGTCTCTTGCCTGTTAACCTTAGTACCATGATCCTCTTCTTGGAGAGGGCATGACTTTGGTTGACGTTACTGCAGAAAAGCCCAGCAAGTTGCTATGCCAACTAAACTACTGGGAAGCCGCCTTGTGGGGCTGGTGGAAGTTGCCTACAAGTTAGGAAGAAGAGCAGAGTAGAATGTAGAGGCAAAGCTCCTTCTTCCGTCAGTATCCTTTCAGCCCCTTCAACTGTGAAAGCTTAAGTTGTGCCAGCTGGGAAGGGAAAAGTGTCCTACTGTCCTGGACAGGACAGTAAAGAGTGGATTTGTAGGGACTTACTGCATACAAAGATACCTTGTCCATTTAGTGGTCATCAGAGTGAATCAGGTTCTCTAAGTGATACCTTTGTTAAGTTACTTCACATCTCTGAATCCTCATTTTCAGTAAAGTGGAACTAGTAGTGTTTCCTGCTTCTTAGAGTGACTGAATTACTAGCGAGATAAACTACAAGTAGATAGTAAATGCCCACCTACTTAGCTCTTAAACTACTGGTGTTGTCTGAATAATATAAAATCTACTTTTGTTCCAGGGAGTTAAAAAGAAGTTGGAGATGGCAACTAATAAGACCAAAAGCTGGAAGGATAAAGTGGCCCAGCATGAAGGATTAATTCGATTGATAGAACCAGGTAACACACTCTTTAGGCAATTATTTATTCAAATTATTTTTCTGGTTTTATTTGTACATTTGTATTATGTTAAAAACTTTTTAACTTCATATATGCAGAAACAAAACTGCTTAGGGTAAATATCTCTTGAATAACTTGCCTTCTAATAGATAAGAAGGCCTAGTTAAAATCCCCTTTGTGTGTATCTTCTAGTAGTTTGTGAATACTTCTCATAGAGGAAATTAATAGAGAAATTAATGTTTTGTCTGTGAAAAGGAGGTCATATAAATTGAAGAACATAATAATAATTCCTATGTTTCATATGTTTGTCTTTTAGGTTCAAAAAATCCTCACCTGATCACTAACTGGGGCCCTGCAGCTTTCACAGAGGCAGAACTTGAAGAGAGAGAGAGGAACTGGAAAGGAAAAAAGACTACGGAGTAACAGTGTCTGGCAGAAGTAGCATCAGTTGTAGATTCCAAGTATAGCCAGAGAGCTTTATGCTAAAGACAAAAGAAACTGGCTTTGCTGCTTCTAACTCTTCTTTCGGTGTCTGCCGTTGGGTCAATATTCAAAGGATATCTTATTTATCTTCTTGCAAATCAGGGTTTACCTGAAAAGAAAATAAGTGACATTGTCAAGCTCTTTACGCTTTCTTTAAAAACTTTAGCTACTGAAAATTTTTCTTTAGCTCTCTCAGATTCTTGTGGGATCGAGGCTGGGTACACAAGGTGCAGTCTGCAACATCATCTACAGTGTTTGGAAAGGAGCAAGAGGTACTCAGGATCATGGGATAATCAGAGCCTCTTCTTCCTTCTCCAAGTTTCTAGACTAGATTGGCCAGCCTACTTGCCATTCCATGCCGGTTGACCTTTGGCTTTTGCTGCTCTGATAGAGAAGCTACGAGCAGCAGGTGGACCTTACCTGGACTCTGCTGTTGGTTGTGCAGGAGCTGTCTGTTTCACACAGTGTTCCTGATTTGCATGCTTGCTGCAGTGGCACTGTGTGGGAGACAACAACACTTGCAGTGAATTGCTTTGGCTAGTATATGTGTTTGTGACTCAGAGCTCAAGAAGTAAATCTAGTAAATCCCATTTGGAATGATATTTGATACTAACTGAACTTCTAATATTTAAAATGGTTTCAACTGTCAAAGTGCAGACGCACCTCTTGGTTTTACTTTTGTAGTTACTGTACAGAAAATTTCAGGAATGTATGAATGCTTGTGGTAATCAGGCCTTTTTCTTAATAAATAGGGATATGATCATTTATAGAAATCATACACGAAAAAAGTTTTTAAAATGTATTTTTGTGATGTGCTATATTGAGAGGGAACAAAATATTTATAATTTTCAAGCATCCTTATCTAAATATTATACAATGTAATATGCTCAACTTAATTTTTTGCTAATTTTCTAAGATACTTAATATGTTTTATATGTTTCTTTTTTTTTAGTAAAATGGATTCAGTAAGAAAGTAAAAAATACAAAAACTTGTATTTTGTTTAACTTTATTGATTTTTTTTACCCAATTTACTTACACTCAAAAAAAGAGAAACAGAAACAATTCATTCATTTCTCCCAATTCCCAACTGCCCACCTCCATCCTCTGGCAACCACCTCTGGCAACCACCAATCTATTCTGAACTTGTTTTTTCATGTGTATATATTTTTAGTTTCCCACATATAGGAGAGATTGTATAATATTTTTCTTTCTCTGTCTGACTTACTTCACTTACCATATCTACCATATGTATGGAGTTCAAGGAAACATCTCAACATTTATCTAACATTTATCTACATTTAACAAGTGGCAAGGTTTCATTTTTGATGGCTGAATAATATTCTTTCTCTGTGTTTATCCATTAATAAACACTTAGGTGGTTTCCATATCTTGGCTAATATACATAATGCTTCTCTGAACACAATGGTACATTTATCTTTTTGAATTAGTGTTTTCCTAGTCCAGGATACTCAAACCTGGAATTTCTGGATCATGTGGATAGTTCTATTTTTTGAGGAATCTTTATACTGCTTTCCATTGTGGCTGCACCAGTTTATATTCCCAGCAACAGGCACAAAGATTCCCTTTTCTCTGTGTCCTCATCAATACTTATTTTTACTCTTTTTTGAATAGTAACTATCCTAAGGGCCACCGTGGAGGTACAAGGGGTTAAGTGTCAGTACTATGAAGCTCTCCGCAGCCACTGCAGCACGAGTTGAATCCTCAGCCAGGGAGCTGACCCACATGGCACAGCAGGCCTCTCCTGCCTTCCCTGCTGCTCCTCTCAGCAGTGTATTTCAGAAGATCCACCTGTTCTGCTCCCCACTCTGTCTCTGGTGAATATCCTCTCGCCCCTCATCTATCCCCACCCCCTGCACCTCTGGCCTATACCCCAACTCTTGTGCGTATAAATAAATAAAAGTAAGAAAGAACCATGCTAACAATTTTGAAGTAGTATCTCATTGTGGTTTTGATTTGCATTTCATGATGATTTATGACCTAGAACATCTTTATATCTTCTATTTGCTATCGTATCTACATGCCTATTTTTCAGTCAGATCTTTTTTGTTGTTACTGAGTTGTATAAGCTCATATATTTTGGATAGTAGCTTCTTCTCAGATCTATAATTTGCAAAGATTTTCTCCCATTCAGTAGGCTGTCCTTTCACGGTCTTCTTTGCTGTGCAGAAGATTTTTATTGGATGTATTGATAGTTCTACTGTTTGTTTTTTTGTTTTGTTTTGTTTTTTGTTTTTTTTAAAGATTTATTTATTCATACAGAACTGGGGTATAGGCCAGAGGCTCAGGGGCGGTGAGAGGCTTCACCAGAGACAGAGTGGGGAGCAGAACAGGCAGATCTACGAAGTACACTGCTGAGGGGAGCAGCGGGCGGGTCAGGAGAGGTCTGCCACGCCATGTGGTCACCTCCGGGGCAGGTGGGAATCGAACTCATGCGGAAGTGGCTTTTAGCTTCTCAGTGCTGTGCTTTAACCCGCTGCACCACCAGGGAGGGCCGCTGTTTGTTTTTTTTAAAGATTTATTTATTTATGCATACAAGAACAAGGGTACAGACTATAAATGCAGGAGGTGGGGTGGGATGACAGGATTCACCAGAGACAAGAATGGGGAGCAGAACAGGCGAGACTGTTCTGAAATAACACTGCTAAAGGGAGGAGCAGCGGGCTAGATAGGAGGTCTGCTGCACCATGTGGGCCACCTCCTTGGCCGGGACTCGAACTTAGGCTGCAATGTCTGCGGTTAGCTTCATAGTGTTGTGCTTTAACATGTTGTGGCACTAGGGAGGGCCCAGCTTCATTCTTTTGCATGTATCTGTCCAATTTTCCTAACACCATGTATTGAAGGGACTTTTTTCCCCCCATTGTATTCTTGACTCCATTGTCATAAGTTAATTGACATATAAGTGAACATTTATTTCTGGACTTTCTATTATGTCCCCTTGATCTATGTGTTTTTATGCCAATACTGTGCTGTTTTAATTAAAACTTTATAACATAGTTTTACAGATGATACCTCCAGCTTTGTTTTTTCTCAAAATTTCTTTGACTACTCAGGATCTTTTATGGTTCCATACAAATTTTTGGATGTCCTATTTTTGTGAGAAATCTATAGGGATCATATCAAACCTACAGGTTGCTTTTTGTATGCACATACAACATTTTATAAAGAGATTCTGAGCTCAGATTCCCTTTCCACTTATTTTTGTCTTGAGTTTTTTTCATTTCAATTCATTTTTCAATTTCTTCAGAAATTTTCAGTTTCCAGGTCTTTTAAGGCCTTTGTTAAATTTATTCCTAGGTTTTTCATTCTTTTGATGCAATTGTAAATATAATTGTTTTTTTAATTTCTCTTTATGATAATTCATTATTAGTATATAGAAACACATCAAGTTCTGTATCTGGGTTTTGTATCCTACTTAATTCATTTATTCCAGGTTTTTTGATGGAGGCTTTAGGGTTTTCTACATACAATATGACACCTGAAAATGGCCATAGCTTTACATCTTCCTTTCTGATTTGTACCCATTTTACTCTTTTTTTGTGGCTAATTGCTCTTACTAGGTCTTCCAGTACTGTATTGTTGAATGAAAGTCAAGTGTGGGCATTCTTGTCTTGTTGCTGATCTTAAAGGGAAAGCTTTTCACTGTTGAGTATATTAGTTGTCGATTTGTCATAGATGACCTTTATAATGTGGAGATGTATTTCTATTTCTGCTTTGTTGAGAGTTTTTTTTTTATAAATAGATGCTGAATTTTGTCACATGCTTTTTGTGCATGTTGAGATGATCATGATTTTTATCCTTTGTTAATTTGTGTATCACATTCACTGAATTGCCAATCTTGAACCTTTCCCACACTCCCCAGAATAAATTTCATGTGATCACAGTTCATGATTAAGCCTAGAATGCTGAATATTTAGAGTATTCCTTCACAGAAAGCCTGGGGAGCATTGCCCAGTGCCAGAGCAATGTCTGTCTCATTGCCACATACTCATAGGACCTGGAAACACAGACACTCCCCACCTTGTATCAGAGTCAGACAATTACGAGATGTCTCCAGGGCAACAGCCACAAGAACTTCACCGCCAGACATAAAAACAGGGTACGAGACACATCGAGCTCCCCTTTTAGAAACACTGGCAGTATGAGCATGAAGACAGCATTAGTTCTGAGGCCACTGAGAGTGTACGTGGTCAGCACAGGCCAGTGTTTAATTAGAATCCAGCCCCTCAGGCATCTCCTGCTAATTCACTAACAGGCCTCATTTCACAGAAAAAGGGGCACCTGGGTCTTTTGCCACTTACTATGACTTCAGGGTAGAAAACTGTTACAGACTTGGATCCTTTAGCAGAGCATACGCCTCACTGGCCACCAAAGCCAGGCACGGAGAGGTGTTTTCCTGCAGCTGTCGCAAAAATTCAGAGTACCACATGGTAAGAGCAAAAAAGGGGCACCAGAAACACGTAAAAGCTCCCTTCCAGGAGACACTGCAGGGTGGCCTGTAGTGCGGTAAAGGGAGGGTGAAGGGCGCCGCCAGCCCCTCCCCGCGAGCATGCGAGCAGCCGCCTGCACAGGTGTGTTCAGTTAGGTGCCGCCTCGCACGCTGCGGCTTTAATATAAGCAGGTGAGCTGCCGCCTCCGGGAGGTTGGACGCCGCCAACGCCGCCTGTCTGTGAGCTGCACCCAGGTATGTCTGATTGGGGATTTCCAGAATGCTAGAATAACGGGTCGTGGGAAGTGACCCCATTCGATTTTCTTTCGCTTCTCAAGTGGATGTCTTAAAAGCTAGGCAGGGGTTCCACCATATGCGCCTCAGGGAGAAGTTTACTGTCCCTCTGGGACCAGGGCCTGGAGTGCTGCGGGGGTCAGGCCCTGGCCTCTCCCACTTACTTCCATGTGTTTTCGTCTCACTTGCCGGATGTGTGACTGACCCTCACCAGTTTGGGGGTTTTGTAAGGAAATTGTTCCATAGGTAGCGGTAGACTTGGTGACCTTGGGCTGTGTGTTCAGGGTTTTTCCATGATGCTCTTTAGGAGAACAGCGTAAATTTGAACTGCCTTTGGCAGTAGGCTGTGGTGGTGTGCATCTGCATATTTTCATATAATGAGATGGACTTGGGTTTTAGGGACAATTCTGACTAACAGTGGGTTTGGTGTTTGGACCCCCAAAGCCAATGTTACTGCACAGCGGCCGTGGTCTCATGCTTGATGTTTGAGTCACGATGTGGCTGATGTGTCAGCTCTCCAATGGCAACTTGCAAAGATGATTCCCTTCTGTGTTGTTATCTCCAAGACCTGTTACTCCTGCTTTCCTGAAATTTCTGTTCATGTTTCTCGGTTTTTCTTATCGTTTGACCAAAGTAAACTTCTGTTGTTTTGGTTGTATGTGGTCGCCAAATTAAAATGCTTATTGTGGGCTAAGCAGGCCCACTCTGTCCAGCTTGAGTGTGTCTTGAAAAGCTGCTCTTTCCCTTCTAGAGGGAACCAACACACTGGGTTGGTATTTTGAAAACTGTTCCTTGCTGCAGTGGTGTTCAATTAGAGACAATTTAGTTCCTCGGGACACTTGGTAAGGTGTCCCGTCTGGAGACATTGTTGGTGTCACAACTGGGAGGATTACTGGCATCTAGGGGGTAGATGCCAGGCTTGCTGCCAAACACCCTACAGTTCCAAGACGGCGCCCGTAACAAAGGATGAACTGATCGAAGAGCCAAAAAGAGCCGAGATGGAGTGAACCTGTTTTACAGAGCAGGTAAGTCCTATCGTCGAGCACACAGTAGACCCTGAATCACGGTTCCCTTTAAGGAATCCCAGGAACTGCCCTCTGGTATAAATGAGGTGCACCTGGAATGGGGAGAGGCCTCTGTCAGCTGGCAGAGAGGTGCGTGCTTCCATGTGAGGCCTTGAGCTTCAGGACACTTTGTGAGCACCTTTTCAACATGCACCCAAGGTGAATTGCCTTGAATGTGCCTGAAAGTTCTTTCTGTGATGCAGGTTGCTATAAAGTGTAAAAGCTGCTCTGACCTTGATAACTTCCAGGAGGGACTAAACATGGGGGAGGGTCTGTCAGGTCCATTCGGAGATTCTGATGTGCTTGGCCGTGGGGGAGGGGGGTTGCTGGGACTGTGGAAATGTGCAAATGTCTCCCTGGCTCTGTCAGGTGGGGTCACAGCCTCCTGGGGGGGGGGGCTCCCGGAAGTGTTTGCCCCACCAATTCATAGCAGCGGGTCAACATTTATTGGAGAAAATTTGTCTTAGGAATAGTTGCAGGAATATCTGCTCACTCCTTTCCTCTCTTTCTACTTTATATTCATTTTGAGACCTGTAGCACTTACCCCTTAACTTTAGGAGATTATTTGCTAATATCTACTAAAGCTAAAGGTACCACCTAGAGGCCAGGAGTTCCATTCCCAGGAGAAATAAGGTAGGTGTCTCCCCAAAGACTCTACAAAGAGGGCCACAACCTCTTTTGGATGGCCCCAAACTAGAAACATCTCATGTAGAGAACTGGTATATCCGGTGCAGGGTACTACATATCTGAAAGGCAGCAGCCCATGCGAACTTCCTGGAGGAGGATGCTGTGCACAGGACATCCTGCCTGATTCCATTTACATTAATTTCTAGAACAGGCAAACCTACTACTGGCAAGTTTTGTGGCCACAGGATTATGGTAACCTGTGGGAAGGGCGGGGGTGGAATGGAAAAGTGGGAATGTTTGGGGAGGATTCTGGAAATGGGCAGTGGTTACTTAAGTGCGAATGCATCAACTTTACACCCAGAATGTGTACAGTTTATTGTCTGACTGTGCTGCCTCTAGAATGTGAGCACTGGCTAGCAGCTGGCTGTCAGCTGGTAATACCCCTCACTTCGCAGAAAAGGACTTGGAAGGGAATACACTGAACCCATACTGGAGTTCCTGACCTCCTCTAGGATGTGGCTCATTAACCCACCTGCCTCCTTTTGGTCTTTTCAAAACATCCCCCATCACCCATCTAGTCACAGCCCATGGGGGAGGGTGTGGGAAGGCCGATCCCTTCCCCTTCTCATCTTTTGCTCTGCCTCCACTGACCTTTCTGAGGTTGCTGACTCTGGCCCTGGGTAGTGGGTAAATTCCACCCAGGCCTGGACTCAGATCCTCTTCTTGCCCCTACTACTTTGAGGAAGCCTGCTGCTGCTCTGGGCTGTGCAACCCCAGTAATGCAGACTAACCTCCCTGTTCCATCCACTCAGCAGCAGTCCCATGCCCAGAGCAGGGCCAGTGGGTCATGGGAAGTGGGGGGAGGACAGCTGTGTAGCAACCCCCATCTGGTTCTGCAGTCCCATTTCCTATTTCACTCTCCTCACTTCCCAACACTGCTGTTCTGACTGGCAGCTCAGGAGGGGTCTGAGATCCCAGCCCCCTCCTCTGTGAGGGGAGAGTAAGCTGTCCAGTGCTCCCCAACTGGGTCTCTGTTTCTACTCTAAGGGGATTTGAGCTCAAAATATTTATTCACAGGGAACAAACAGGCTATCCAAAAGTAGATGTTCCAAAGGCCACCTACTCACAGCACAGTTGACTGAAACAGAGTGACTTTCTGGAATAGATGAACTTCTAAACGGTCAGTAGTTTTCAAAAGCACTGTGGCGGCAAGAAGGCTGATTTTTTGAGTGACTCCTGGGTTCTACATTACAGCGTCACCTTGAGTGAGCGAGGGTCAGGATCTGTGTACTTGGAAGGAACACTACACAGATAACATGTGCTCAAGGTGTCACATACAGAGGCACACCCTGTTCTTCTGTTCCTCACTGGTGAGAGAACATACAACCAGCTCAGTTTTCTCCATATTGCAGAGATACACTTCCTCCCCAAGATGTTTTCTTGGTGTTTTTTCTTTAGGAAGTCATGTGGCAAAGGGTTTTTCCATCTTGGTAGGACTAGCTCATGTAACCTTTTCTTGTTGATGGTCTGGTGAGTTCTGAGAAAAATCTCAGGTAACTGAAGATCAGTCATGCAAGGCAGTAGAGACTTAGGGAAATGCCTTGGGTTTCTCTTTGCTTTTCTGTAACAGGTGTAATTTCTTGGAAGGGCCTGTGACTACTACTTCCTAGGAGACCCTCGAAGACCCCTCATCTCTGCTTCCCTCTTAGGGATCCTGCAGCTTCCTTAGTGGTCTTTATGGCTTTTCTGTGGTGAGCAGAGCTGTTCATCTACAGGCAGCTGCTGCACCGACAGCCACTTTTGATGTTCATGCTGATTCTGCCTCAACACTGGTTGGGTGACCCCCACCGCCTCAAGCTCTCATGAACTTTTCCAAAGGAGGGGTCTGTACTGTGTTGCCAGCACATGGCACCTCTAGGTCTTTGGGAAATGCCAGCTTTTTAATGGCCCCTTTTGAAATAACTCCCTGTCCTCAAATACCCCCCAGACAGTCCCCTGGGTCTGATCAGCACTTGCAGGGGACCGTGACTGGCAGTCATCTCCACTCCTCTCAAGCTTCCAGTTCTTGTGGAGCACCCTACCCCACCCCACCCTGAGAGAGGGGACAAATTCCTTTCTTCTTAAAAATGGTCAATCCCAGAACACTGGGAAGGATGGACTATCAACCCTGAATCCTCATTTCTGGTGTTCATATTCCTCAGTGAGCCACTGGAGACTTCAGTTCTACAGAGATACTATTGTAGAAGGTAGCTACTAGACACCCCAAAACAACTGGCATTCCCTTCATGGAGGGCTGATGAGCCCCTTTTCTGCTGGTCCATGTCATTAAAAAAAAAAAAAAGGCAATTGCCAACATATCTTATTACAACAAGCACATACTCAGTGTGGAAAGTCATGAAAAGAAAATAAAAAAACCAGGCAAAAACAAAATCCTTCACTACAATCCTACCTTCCAGAGATAATATAGGATTTCCTGCGCAGCGCTCCAGGCCCACATTTGGGTTTAAAGTGGAACACGCAGTTCTCTCGAGCTCCTTAACTGCCCTGTCCCCACGAGGGCCAATTCCACCACCCAGAGCCTCCAGGGCTGGTCCCGAAATAGCCCAGACTGGAGCAGGGAAATGGCCTTGTGCCCTGGTGGGGCCGCCTGGCCCGGCACTGCGCAGGCGGTGGCGAGGCCTGCGGGGGCCACTAGGTGGCAGGCGCGCGCCGCGGTCCCGACCCGGCGACGGGGCGCAGGGTGTGGCGTCTGCCGGGCGGAGTCCTACGGCCCTGTCCTGCCACCGTGGGGCCCCGGGAGGCGGCAGTGGGTCGCTGCGGTGTCCTACTTCGGGGCGAGGAAACCCACAGGCGCCCAGGCGCACCGGAAACCGCGCTGCTGTCATCTCTTTTTATCTTTAACCCACAAAGCTGGGCTGTTTTCCTATTTTACGGATGAGGCAAGTGAGGCTGAGAGGTGGACCGTTGCCCCAGGGGGCACACGCGATGATGGGCCTGGGACAGAGCCCAGGGACCTTAACTCCAGGGCTCTCCTTGCCATGTATTGTACCATAGGCCAGCCAGTGCCGGGGGTGGGGGGGTGTCTGGGAGCAGTGAGGGGTCAACGTGCCAGGAGCTGCTCCCTCAGCCCCAGAGAACTTCTCCCAGGCCTGAGGAGGCTCCGGTGGGCACCCTGAGGCGCTGTGGGTCCTGAGGCACCACCTCCCACTGCCCCAGCACCCACCCAGCCTGGGCCCTGCTTCTGTTGATAAGGAAAAATATTATTGAACAGGGAAGCACAATAAAGATCCCACCAGGTGGGCGCTTTCTGGTCTGGTGCAGCTGGCATTCCATTGCAGGGGTAATTACCAAGCTTGCTGGCTTGCAAGGACTCTTGGCCAGTCTTAGCACTCTGAAAACTTCAGAGAGTCAGATAACCGGTCAAATGGGTCTGTCTCCTTGGAGTAATCTCTGGCGCGCTGACTCCCTCCCACTGTGTTGGGTGCCTCTTCCTGTAAAAAACAGCAGTTGCTCTCCACTGGTGGTTTTGCCTGTTGTAAAACGGTATGTGTGCAACCCGTGTTGAGACAAATATGTGTAAAAGTAGCCCCCTGTCTTGGGCTCATGCTGTAGCAGCAGACGGAGGTTATCTGTGCCTGGGTCAACGTGCAATAAAGCTGGGCCTGGCCGTCTCACGGTTCCTGGGTAGCGCTGCTCTTTACTATGCTGGGGCAAATCCAGATTTCTACTGCACCGTATGTGCCCAGGAAAGTGCGGCCCTGCCCTGCGTGTGGAGGGCTTGGCTGGAGGCAGGCCTGTGGGAGTAAGAGCGGGTGAGGTGGAGGAGGAGCACAGCCAACATGCAGGGGCCTGTTTCCTGACTGGTCTGACCCTGGCTGTCCCTGTGGAGGCCCCAGCAAACAGAGCAAGGTCATCCAGGGGGAAATTCCAGCCTGAGCCCTGAGCAGTAACTTCAAGTTTTCCTGATAAGACTCAAAAGGGACACAGAGTGTCCTCCCCACACCCCCCATCCTGTCGGCACCTCCGTTCTTGTGAAGCCTCTGCTGCAGACAGCCTGCCTGGAGAAGAGACAAGGATAGTCTCCAGCACAGATAAGGACAGAGACAGCCAGGGGCAGATGGGGCCAGGAACAGAGGGAGAAGATGGGGAGGGCCAGAGACCAGAAATGGCCCCTGAGTGCTGTTTGCTTTTGAGCCTAAAACTAGGCTCAAAGGTTGGAGAAAGATTCAATTGCAAGGTTTTTTGTTTTTGTTTTTTTCCTAAAGATATGTTTATTTATATGTACAGAACTGGGGTACAGGGCAAAGGTGCAGTGGGCAAAAGGATTCTCCAGAACGAGTGGGGAGCAGCACAGGCAGATGTACTGAAACACACCGCTGAGGGGAGCAGGGGCGGGCCAGGAGAGGCCTGCTGCGCCGTGTGGGCCAGCTCCCTGCTGCAGTGAATGGGGATAGGGGCATACTGCTGCCCTTCCACCTGCTGAGCCACCAGGAAGAGCTTGCAACCTTAAGGTTTGAAATAGGTATTTTTCTTTCTGTGTGTGTGGTAGGAAGATGGATTGGGCATCTCTGCTCTTGTTTTCTGATGTTTGTCAACATGACCTTAGGGCTTCTGGGAAGCCAGGCCAGAGAGGCTGAGCTGCCTAACCCCCCCTCCCCCCAAGACCTGCAGGGCAGGGGGTGGCAGGGGGCCCAGGGACAAAGCTACTGGGGCCTGCCTGTTAAGTTCCTCCTGCTTACCAGAGGCCTGTTTTAGGACATCTCTGCTTACTCTGCAATAGAATATTTGCACCAACACCGCCAGTTTGAATTGGCAGGTACACAAACCTGTGAAGTCACAGCTGGCCTGTGGGTGCCCAGTCACCATGGGCTGCTCAGTCAGTCACAGCTACTTGCCCCATGGCCTGGGGGGCCAGGAGCCTGCACACACAGGCGTATCCACACAGGTACTTACAGACGCATGCACGTGAGTCACAGCCTCATCCTCAGAGCACGTGTCTCCACGTACATGCACCCGGTGCCACCGTTGCCAGAGACACCGGATTCTGAGTTACCTGCAGTCAGCGAACCCAAGGAAGAGCACCACGACTGTGTTCTGCATCCATGTTTAGACACAGAAGCCCAAGGAGGTTCACCTCTGTCCACATGCCCACAGGCTTCCTCTGTACTAGGGGATCCATAAATATCTGTGCAATGAACAGATGGATGAACAGAAGCATAAACACACGTGAAGCGTGGTGACCCCACACTGCCTGGACACTTGGTGAAATCTGGTGGGGTGGTGCTGCAGGGTGGGTCCCAGGTCTCTGTCTGGAGGGAGGAGGGAGTCGTCTTGCTCAAAATATAGCCTCTGTGGGCAGGAGCCAGGGTTGCCTCCCAGACTGTGACTTCACTGGGCTCACAGCCCAGCCTCTGAGGAGTTACAGAAACAGAAGAGGCCCCTGCTGTCCACAGCCTGGGCTGTGTGGTGAGACTGGGACTGGTGGGTGGCTGTGTACTCTGGAAATATGACTTAGTTCAGGGACTAGAGTGGTAAGACTGGTTCTGGGTTGGGCCTCCTGGGCACTCCTTGTTCTGGATGTCAAAGACTGAACATGTAGGAGGCACAGCCCTGCCTGAGAACTGATGCAAACATGGTGTCTGGGCCCCGCGGTGGCTGCCAACTGAGGCCCGTCGAGTGGACCCAGTCTGGGCGTGGCTGCACCCAGGGCTGCCCCTTGAAATTTCCTTTCTTGTTTTGTTTATGATACAAGAACTGGGGTGTAGTTTAAATGGGTTGTGAGAATAATGAATAGAGAGCTAGGTACATACGTCATATGAAGAGAAGAATACTTTGGACTATCAGGTCATATGGCTGGATACAATGTCCAGATGGGTGGTTGGTGGGGTAGCTGGAAGGTCAAGTTGGTGAAATGGTTGGTTAGACGACTGACTAGATGGGAGGCTTTGTGAACTTTATGTTAATGGATGGAAGTGAATGGAGGGAGAGATGGCTTAGCCTCGAAGTCATCGGGGAAGTTTAGTAGACATTGACTGGGTCCAGCCAGACTCCAGAGTTTTGGATTCACTCCATCCCTAGTGGGCCTGGAATGTGCACTTCTAACAGGTTTTCCGGTGATGCTCCTGGTGCAGGGACCACCTGTGAGAACCACTGCCCTACGCTTTGCTTGGGACTGTCTGGCCCCTGCAGAGCCCAGCCGGTCATGCCCAGCCAGGTGGAGGGAACGCGGATGCCCTCTGTGGATCTCCAGCCCTCTGGTCATTGGCAGTGAGGTCTTCAAAGCCGTAGGCCTTAAAGACCGTGACTCGTCTTCTGGAGTTGTAGAACCCTTTTTAAGGATGTCATGGCCTCCTCTGTCTTGCCAGGCTTCTCTAATCCCTACCTTTCACTTTGGGAAACTATTTTAAGTCCGGTACATAAGGTGTGTGTGCTCGATCCCCCCAAGGTGCTCTACCTTCCTTGGGGCACAGAGTAGCCCAGGGCCAGCCCGGAGCGGGTCAAAGACCTTTTCTCTGAGCACCCCCCCCCTCCCTGTGCACCTCAGCAACTGCCCTCTGGCCTCCTGGGAGCCCCTCTCTCTGCAGCAACCCAGGGAAGGTTGAGGGACGGCCCTCAGGCTTCTCGCTGCACTCCAGGGACAGTGCCCAAGCTCTCTGCTTCCTCAGGTATTGCCAACCTCTGGTCTGAACAGGTTCTCCCTCAGGTAGACGTGCTCAAGTCTCACTTGCATTGGGGAAACAAAATTAAAATCCTCTCTTGGCTCCACCTCCCTCTCTAACTGCTGGCCCAGCTCCCTCTCATTCTCAGTAAATTCCTCCACAAAGTTGCTTTCCACATCTGTTTCCTCACGCTGCCCCCCAGTCACTCCCCAACCTCCGACGTCACCCATGACCTTTAGAGCCTTGGTCCACTCTTCAGTGTACTCCTGCTTGTCTGGCACTCTGCAATCCTGCCTCCTTGCAAGGCTCTTCTCCATTCCTCACAGGCCACAGCATTCTAGCTCCTTCTACATCTCTGGCTGCTGCTCCTCCCTTGCCTCCCACCAGGTCTAGGCCAGTAAGCACTGGTGTCCTCAGGGCACAGCTGGCTTCCTGCTCTCACTCCCTCCTCTTGCCTCAGCATCTTCCTCCTTCAGCTGAAATTCCCACCTCTTCTTTTCTGCCTCCCTGAGGTATATCTCAGCTCCTTCCTCCATGAATATCTGATATCTGGGCTCTTCTCTAGGGTTTCTGAAAGACTCCTCAGACACAGCCTCTGTGTCTAAGGCCAACATCGAGAGTCTGTCCCTTCCCCACTGGGCCTGGCCTGCCTCGTCTGCACCATCCCGCTGACAGGCACTGAGTCCCTTGCAGCTGGACAGCTCAGAAACCCCAAGGGGGCCCTTGGACCCCTCTCCCCCAGTCACCATGGCCCGACCACCACCAGGCTTTCCATGTTGGTTGGTTCCTTACTAGCTTTCACCTCTATACAGTTCTCCATGTTGTCACTGTGCCTTAACCCAAACCACTGTATCTGGACAACTTCAATGGCTTCTTGTATGGTCTATGTCTCTCTTGTGTCCCTCCAACCCATTTTTCATGTTGCAGCTACTTCCCCACACTGGTTCTGCCCCAAAGCTCAGAGAAAGGGAGATTGCTTGCCCAGAGGTTGGGCCTGCTGGGGGTCACTTGGGGGCTGGAATCCAGGCATCCCCATTTCCGGGCGGGAGGCAGCCCTATGTGTAGGCTGGAGGCTCAGTAGACACAGACTCAGCCAGGCCTCCTTGGGACTGGAGAAGAGGCTCTGAAATTTGCAGTATCCGATTTCGGAAAACACAGGGTCAGGGTCAACAGAGCAGCTGGTAGTGGGGAAGGCCAGGCCCATCTAATTTCCTGTCAGAATGGCCCAGGGGCCCCAGCTCCTCTCCGGGTTGGCCACAGGGGAGGAGATGCCGGGAATGGCTCACATTCCTCTGGCTGGGGCTGTACGAACCTCGGGGGACCTGTGGGGAATGAGGAGGTGGATCTGCTGAGGCCAAAGTGGGGGCTCTCCATGGGGGACAGTATCTGCTGTCCAGCTCTTAGGCTGGGATGAGGCCAGGGGCTGTAGAGTAGGCACAGTGACACCCTCACAGCTGCTGGGGCTGTGGGACCAGTGAGCCCAATCTCTCAGGCCAACCTTCACTGACGAGGAAGCAGGGACCCCGGCAGCACTGGCTCTCACAGGGTGACCCGTGCAGCTGACTCCAGGCCCTGTGCATGCTCTTTCTTCTAGTCAGCCTGTATTTCCTGGGAGGCCTGGCTTTGCTGAACTGGGGGACAGGCCAGGCTGGGCAAGGCCCCTCTCCTCTTGGAAGGGAGGCAGGAAGCCTTACCTCTCAGGTGGGCAGCCCATGTGCAGAGGTGTGCAGGACCCATATGCCCTAAGTCGGGGTGGGCCCATACTTTCTCTCTGGAGGGGCCACATTCATTCACTCATAGAGAAAACTTTGGTGCAGATCCCACGAGATTGAGCCTTGGAGGTAGGCTCTTGGCGAGACTGGGGGAGAGGCAGACGTCAAGGGTTCCCTGGACTGATTCTCTGCTACCAAGACTGGCCTGTTTGAAGTGTGATGGCTGAGGCCTCAAAACCTGGGTTTTTAAAAAATAAGAAGCTCCACTGGACTTGACTGCATGGCCTTGGACTGGGCGTTTAACCTCTAAACCACGGGTTCACAAGCAGAAGGGCTACTCTATTTCTTTCAAGTTGTACGTGGATCTGACTTGGCACTGACCTGTGCACTGGTGCACAACCCTCCCAGGGCCCCTTCTCCCACCAGCACCCCAAAGGTGCCTATGGCTTCCTTTTGGAGCCAGGGCCTCTGCTCTCCACCTGGCCACCTTCACCCACTCCCCACTCTTGACTGAGGCTGGGTTGCTTCCGAAGTCCCAGCATCCACTGCGAGCGCTCACCCCACCCACCTCCAGGTGCTGCCTGATGCGTGTCTGTAGGCCCCAGGTCTGTCTAGCCCGGCGCCTTCTCAAGTCTGAACAAATGCAATAGCCCCGCGCGGCTCTCCCTACCCAGCTCCCCTGTGCGCGCCTTCACCAGGGAGACCTTTCCGGACTTAGTCACAGCCTGGCTTAGCTTCTTTTTCTTGCCCACTTTGGCCCAGTTGGTGCCTTGTCATGACTCAGCATAAGTATCATTGACTCAGGGAAGTCTGAGCTCCAGAGCTGGTCTAGGATCTCCTCCCATCTTTAGGCCCCGTCACAGCTCTGATTACCTGGGATTTTATTTAAATATATTCATGATATCATCCTTCATTTTTGTACAGTGTATGGTTTCCCCGTGAAACTCCACCGCCCATCCCCGTCCTCCATCTCCATAGTCCCTTGTGCTCTCCCCACCCCTGTCCTGGCCCTTCTCCCTCCTCCCCTACACAATGTCTCTGATCTATAGTTGCCTGATGACTTTGATTTTTACTTTATTATACTTTTCCCCCCCGATTCCTTTTTTTGCTTTCTCTACATTCCTCCTATAAGTGAGACCATTCAATTTTTTTTTCTTTCTGGCTTATTTCTTCTGAGCATAATCCCATCCAGCTCCCTCCATGTTGCTGCAAAGGGCATGAGTTTATCCATTTTGATTGCTGAGTAATATCCCACATCTTGATCCAGTCATCTATTTTTGAGCATCTTCCATAGCTTACCTATTGTAAATTGTGCTGCAGTAAACATGGGGGTGCAGGTGTCCTTTTGAATAAATGTTTTTGTGTCCTTTAGGTAGATACCTAGGAGTGGGATTGCTGGATCATATGGAAGCTCCATTTTTTTTTGCCCTGAGGTTTGAGGAACCTCCACAGTTCTCCAGAGTGGTTGTGCTAGTTTGCATTCCCACCAGCAGTGCAGGAGAGTTCCTTTTTCTCACATCCTCACCAACATTTGTTTGCTAGTTTTTTTAATTTGTGCCGTTCTCACTGGTGTGAGGTGGCATTTCATCATGATTTTCATGTGCAGTTCCCTGATTACAAATGATCTTGAACATTTTTTCATATGCCAGTTGGACATTTGCATTTCTTCTTTGGAAAAGTGTCTTTTTAGCTCTTTGCCTGTTTTTTGACTGGGTGGTTTAGTTTTTGTTGAGCTTCATTACCTCTCTGTAGACCTTTGTGATCAGGCCTTTGTTGTTAGTATTATGATTACATGACATTTTATAGGTATGGAAAATGGCTGGCTTTACTTGGGGTCCAAAGTAGCCAGAACAGGCAACAGCAGCATCAGTAAATGGAGGGAGAAGAGGCCGAAGGGTGGGAGGAAGTCACATACACAGGGCTTAGCTTCCTTGGCACCTCACACATGGGCCCTGGACAGGGAATGCCTAGCAGGGGCCTCCTGCCCACGGGGCCACAGCAGGTATGGCCAGCTCCACCTGCTAAATACAGTTGCCCCTAGGAAAGGTAGATGTTGAAAGAGGCCACCCAAAACAGGCAGGACCGGTCAAGGGGTGGGCCTGAGCCCAGCAGTGTCTGCACGTACACGTTTTTGTCCCTCAGGTGAATATGTGTGCACGTGTGTGCCCTGACACTGTCTGTGGCATGTGCGAGCATCCCTGCTTGGGGCCTCCCGCCCAGCCCAGCCCTCCAAGCCTACATTCTTCATAGAACTCTGCCCTCTGCCTCTCGCCTCTCCTAGGCCATCCCCTACCCATTGTCTCTGTCCTGGGCTCGAGCCCCTTAACAGGTATCGCTGTGGTCCATTTGAGCACTGTTCCCGTTTCCTGTTGCTGCATAAGAAACTGCAGCTATTGGCTTTATTAACAGCCTAGAGACAGTGCAGATTTACACTTAGCTGTGAAACAAGAAATCCCAAATGGCCTCCCGGGCTTGCAGCAAGATGTGAGCAGGGTTATGGTCCTCACTGAAGGCTGTAGGGGAGAATCTGTTTTCTTCCCTTTCCTAGCTTCCGGGGAGAATCTGTTTTCTTCCCTTTCCTAGCTTCCAGGGGCTGCCCCTCCACAGGCCCCCTCTGTCTGCAAAGCCAGCAGTGACTGGCCGAGTCTTTCTTGGAGCTGGTCACTCTGATGCTCACTGTGGGGACCCTCGTCATGACTCTGGCCCACCTGGGTGCTCTCCCAGCCGGGAGAAGCTAGAAGCCTTATTCCATCTGCAGCCTCCATTCTGAGTTGTGCATCCGGTGGCCTGGTCACCAGTTCTGGAAATTAGAACTGGTCACCGGGGGCCATCCCCTGTGCCCGGCAGATAGGCAGCCCCTCCCTCTGGGAGAGAACTTTCTGGGTCTGTGCTGAGATTCCCCACAGCAGAACATCTCTCATTCTGTACAAGATGTTTAGTACATATTTGTTGATTTACCAATAATTTATTGGTAATTAATTTTATGATGGGTAATTTATTGCAGCTTTTTTTTGCTGTTTTTTAAAGATTTACTTATGCACACAAGAATAGTGTATAGGCCAGAGGTGAGGAGGTGAGAAGACTTACCAGAGACAGAGTGGGGAGCAGAACAGGTTGACTGATGAAGTACACTGCTGAGGGGAGCAGCAGGCGGGCCAGGAGAGGTCTGCCACGCCATGTGGTCACCTCCAGGGCAGGCGGGCGTCGACTTCATGCTGCGCTAGCTTCATAGTGCTGTGCTTTCACGCCTGCACCACCACGGAGGCTCTTACTCCCTTTTTATAGGTGGAAAAAAGTGAGACCTAGAAAGGTCAGGACCCGTCCCACACTAGAGAGCTTTGGTGCCCACTGACCCCAGATAAAAAATGCTGACAGTCATCTTTGGGTCTAGAACTCCAGAAGAGAGCAGCTCCTAGACCTTTGGGGCCATGAAGATGCGCCCCAGGGGCCCGAGACTTGCTCCCTGCTGTGCTCCCATCTCCCCTGCCTGTGTTGAGGCCTCAGACTGCTGGCAGCCAGCCCGTGGGCGGGCGGCACCCTTCTTGGGAGATGCAGCAGTCCCCTGACCAGCAATTCTGGTGCAAGAACACCCCGCTGGCCCTGCCGCTCTGAGCCAGAGCTGAAGCCTCCCGCCCATGTGCTGCCGTCCTTCCCAGGACAGCGCCAGCCTGCTCCGCCATCCACTGTTGTGCCCAGATCCCTCCATTCCTGCTCATCATCCCTCACAGGGGTTTCCCCTGGAAACATCTTAAACATGCACTCTTGTCTGGGTGTTTATTTCTTTAAAGTCCAGCAATAACACAGAGGTCTGAGGGGTTGGAGGCGGGATGGGGATTCATGACTCAACCCGAGGGGCTGAGGATGACGCCATCTTGGTTCACAGGGGGGCACAGGTCACCCCTGGAGTAAGAAAGCAGCTCAAACGCTGAATATTTCAGTGGTGGTGACTGGGGAAATTTCCTTGAGGAGAGAAATGCTGTGGCAAGTGCAATAATTCAAGCAATTGAAAATCAAAGGGGAACTTTCAAAACTTGCCTGTTTCCTACTGATGCCATGTAGAGGATTGAAAGGGTCAGCGACAAGCAGTCCCCAGGGAAGTGGGAAAGACACCCTCTGTGGGCAGCAAGTAGAGTGCGTGGCCTGCTTGTCAAGCTGCAGTGAGGCAGGCATGTGCAGATGGGTCCTGGTGAGGCTGGTCTGGAACCCCAAGTCTAAGACGCAGAGATGGGATGGGTGCCGGTGCTGGTGCTGCAGCTTCCCCGGCCCTCTGAGCTGGCAACAGGTACCCTAGTGGGGGCTGCCCCTCTGCTGCGCTGAGGCGTGCTATGGACCCTCGCCCTGCAGGGCCCTGGGCTGCTCCCCGCAGCTGCCCCCACTTCTCCGGGTTGCAAAGGACAATAGTCAGAGGGGGATTTCAGAATACTCTGGCTAGGGACAGCTGGGCCTGAAAGGGGAGGAAAGGCTGTTGTGAAAGAGAAGTAATTGTCACGGCTACTGGAAGGAGCAGCAGTTGCGCCTTGGCTGACTGTGAATGAGACTGCAGTGACTTGAGGGCCCTTGGCTGAGACACAAGACCTCAGGGAATGGGGCTCACACTTTCCTGGGGTGGCTTTTAGAAGTTCGGAAAACTGGACGCTGTCAACACTCAACCAAGTGGAACTACCTGAAGCTCCTTGGCAGATGGGAGACACTGAAAGAGCTGAGACAAATGGCCTGCTGTGAAGATTGTTATGCAAGCCAGCCGTGCCCTGCAAGAGGGGCAGGCAAGGGAGCCTGGCCCATAGAAAGTCGTGAAGATGGTTGAATAGACCACGTGTCCCTGGGGGCAAAAGGGGCAGGAAGCCGGTGAGGGTCTGCTCTGCTCAACATCTGAACCAAAAGAGCAGATGGGGTTGGAGGCAGAGGAGCCATGGTAGAAGTCTTTGTCCCTTGTTCAGCCTCCAGACCTGAGCCAGGACTCAGAGGTGGACCCCTTGACCAAAGAGGTGACCAGGGTTTTAGGAAAAAAGACTCAAATTGCAGCAAGTGCATATTGTGAGGGCTCCTTCAGTTTCCCCCACCAAGGCCCATGGGCATTTATTCGGGTGATTGTTCCTTAGACAAGTGGAATAACAAGACAGCTGAAGACTAGCAGACACAGTTGGGGTTGATCTGAACTCCTCAGACATCTCGTTGGGCTCTTGGTCAGGGCCTGTGGAGGCCAGTGAGTCCTGTGAGGAGCCCACACAGTAATTGTAGAAAGCACCCTGTGCAGAAGAGTCAGCGAATAAGTGAACAAAATGACTTGAACAGTTGGCACTAGGCAACTGGCGCCAGCATGCTGGGCATCTGAGTGGAGTGGGCATGTTAGCAAGGTAGAAGCCAGAAGCTGTACAAAGCCAACGCGGGCCTGTTATAGGGCACCCCAATTCTGTTAGAGGACAGGGGGAGAGGGAGAGAGGCACCACTGAAGCCCCAAACCTGCCTGCTCTAAGTGGGTTCTGCCATCTGCCACAACAAGACAAAACATATAAAACTTTAATGAAAAGGGACTTTAATACAGTAAATATACAATACGGAACACAAAGAATATAACTTCTAAATCAAACACCTGAAGTTACCCATCCCCTCGTGGGCAAAAGTCCACCCAAAAGGGATTGGCCCAAAGCAAGGCCTGAAAGCTGCCACAAGATAAAGCACCTTCTGGCCGGGACCCATGGAAAAGGGTCAGAAATGGCCAGACAGATCTGGGAGGAAAAGAGAAAAATCAAAATCAATATAAACACTGCCATAGTCACCTCCCTACAGGTATCTCACCCACATCTGCCTTAACCAGTCCAGGGTCAGGAAACAAGCCCGGTTTCTTCATCACATGCTTGCTGCTCCATGTGGCTTCCTCAGGTCTCCTTCTGGATCTCCATCCCGCTTCCTTCTCTTCTTCTCTTCTGATTCCTTCTCTCCTTTTTCTCTCTCAGCTCCACCCTCCTTCTGGGTGGGGCAGGGAACCTAGAACTTCCCCTTTTCCTAGGGACCACCCTGTTACAATTCATCTTCACAGGGACAGAGACCTATTCTGGGTTTGCCTTTCCTGTCTGCAGGGCCTCATTCAGCACTCCTGTCTAGGGACTGACAGAACCCCTAATGGAAAGGCTTGGAATCCCACAAGCATAGCTTTGGGCTGGGTGGGTCCCAATTGAACTCCAGTCTATGGCTGTGACCATAGACTGTGGATCCCTGAGTCCAGCAGCCAGCAGAGTGACTTGATCCTGACAGCAGGAGAATACAGAAATGCTTCTACCCTATGGGGGCAATGAGTGTGGAACTCAGGGGATCCCCCTTGCCATTGTGGAAGGACAGGTGCAGTATCCCCACCCTGAGAATGGTTGATTTCCAAGGATTTAGGTTCTGCTTTCCTCCCTGAATGTTTGGGCCAAACCACCCTCCGCTATGGTTGTTGACAGTAAGGGAATTCAGGAAGTAGTGCGGAGGGGGCAGAGGATGAACTATAACTGCATTGAAAAGGGCTGCAGAAAAGGGCTGATGTCCTCCCCAGAGCTGCTGCTGGGTTTCCCTAGGAAGAGAGGGCCAGGGGTCTGTGAGGTGCTGCTCTCTGAGCCTGGAGGAGAAGCAGATTTGTGTGGCGAGGGGTGGGTGGGTGGTGAGAACTATGCCATGTCTCTGACTGCAGGGTGATGGCTTGACATCAGCTACTGATTCTGGAATTCTATATACTGTATTCTGGCTGTGCTTCCCAAGGGCAGCTGTTGGCCTGTGGCCAAGTGCGACCGGGACCCTGGGCAGGCCCGTTCTGGGAAGCCGTGGGATTCCTCTGGTGATTCTCGATGGCTTGGGCCCTCGCACTGAGGTCAAAGTCTCTTGTACCCAGTCAGCTTTCCTTCCTTTTCCTTTTCACGAACCACACCTGCATCATGGGTTCTTGGCTCTTCTAGCGCCCCTCACCCTTGCTTTTCTTCTCATTTGGCGCTGAGTTCTTGACGACTGCCTTTGTTCTTCCTAGTGTGGTCCTTGCACCAGCAGCCTCAGCACCTGGGAGCTCCTTAGACAACAGTGTCAGGCCCCACCCTGACCAACTGCATCAGAATCATTTTAACAAGGTGACTCACATGTGCATTTCAACTTGAGCCCTGGTTTTAAATGATTTGCTACTTTTCAGAAAACCCTTTCATTCTGGAAACTGGCCCTGAAAAAGTAGCCAGTTGGAACTACAAAATTACAGATTATCTGGGTGCTGCATTTTGTAGGTAAAAGCCTAGGAAAGTGAAGAGAATGGTCAGGTTCATACCGTGAAATTAGAAGAGTAGCTGCTCACACCTAGGGCTCTGGCCTCCCAGCTCTTCCCATTGCAGGCTCTGCTGTGAGGCAGCTACTTGCTCTTGCCCTGTACTGCCCAGTATGGTAGCGTTGGGAGTCTGGTTTGTGGTATAATTAAAACAAACAAACAAAAAACAGCAACTGGGGTTTTATCCTGGGTTGTTGGCATAGTATGTCAAAAACCTTTAAAAAAATTCCTGAGTGATGGGAGTGTCTCCTATTATTCACAAGTTCCATTGACCACACCTGTGTTCATTCAAATTATGTGATAGGGTGGGGCCCCAGATTATTTTAAAATGAGGGCTGGTGTCCCAAAAGTCCAAATTTGTGAATAGAGGGTGGGAACCTGAGGGGGGAGGAGGCTGGAGAATGGGTTATAAATCTAGTCAAAGACTAGATCCAGCCATTCAAACACAAAGGAGACCTTTCACTCATGCTGGTGAGCACACAGAGGTGCTGAGGGGTTGGGGTGGTTTCGTGGCACACCCAGAGTGGACAAGGAGGTGCCGTGCCACACCTGTCTTCCTGTCTGACCCCGTGTCTTCTAGTTGGTTGCTGTTGAGTTCTATCTTCATAGTCAATTGGTAAATGTAAGTGTCCTGAGTCCTGTCCTGTGAGTTGTTCTAGAAGACTACTGAACCCAAGGGAGGGGCTAGGGGAACACCCCAATGTACAGCAAGCCTAAAAGAAATACGGGTGGACCCTGGGGTTTGGAACTGAACTGTGGAGTCTGTGCTAACTCTGGGGGGTTAGTGTTAGAACTGAATGGGACCACTGGACACCCTCTTGGTGTCTGTGGGGAAAATGACATGTATTTGTTATGAAAAGTAGTGACAGAAGAAAGGTGACATGGTGCTCTAAACTGTTGTAAAAGACACACTGGGTTTTGAGGACAATATGACAGTTGAAAGTGTTGAAACAATAGTTTGATATACTGGGTTAACTAAAATATATTAAAAACAAGATAAAATATTACTAAAATTGGCTCATTTCTTTTTACTTAAAAAAAAAAAAAATGAATGGGAGCCATGGTGCTGCAGTTGGCATTGTTGCTCTGAGCCCTATCTCTTCTATATGGCTTTATTCTCCTCTGCTTACATCATCTGGCTGCTGAGGGCAATTTCTGTTGCCAGCTTGAGATCGTTCAGCAGTTCTTTATGGGATGATGGGGTTAAGTCTTAAGAGAACTATACAATATCTAGAAATGTCAATTTGCATTGAAAAGCAAAGCCACTGCTAAGTTTCAACTCTAGGCTGGCTAGAGCCTGGAGGATGGAGGGCTAGGATGGGAATAAAGGGCTGGGGCTGCAGGGGTGAGGCTTGGTAGCTTCACCAGGTACAGAAAGAAAGACCTAGTCACAGAGCCATGGGGGTGGAGGGGCTGTCGCGTTTCTCGCCCTAGTCTTTCTTCCTTGGAATCCCCCCACCCCCACAGCTATGCCCTGAGAAGAAAAAACATCCAGATATTCTTATACTCAAATCCTAATTCTAGTTGTTTCCTTCCTAATTGAATTTCAGGGCACAGCAGGGACAGAATGCCAGGTTCCAGTGTCAATTATTAATAGGCACCTGGGACCACTGAAGTGAGGGCTGTTGCTTGAAACACAGGAGCCCACTAGATTGAGGAGTGGTCACTGCCTCATCTTCAGCCTTGTGGCCCTTTACACATGGCTGAGAACTTCTGGTATCAAAAGACTTGAGGTTCAGCCTTCTCTTCAGATGAGAATATGAATTCAAGTGGCTACATGTTCAGTTGTGGCCAAGGTCCCCACAGGAAATCCCAATTAACTAGAGGAAGTACTGAGAACAGGAATCGTTCATCTTTCATTTGTGCTGTTCAACAATTTCTTGGAGCAAAAAAGTATGGTGTCTAACTAGAGCTCAATTTTTCCTGCCTAAAACTCTCACAGAATATTACCTACTACTGTGGTAAAATGTGACCAGAATAGGTAAAGGGCGTACCCAGTTTCACACAGCTTATGGGAGACACAAGGAGGGAGAGATGGCCTTGGGTCCCTCACCTCAGCTCTGAGTGTCATGTCTAGAACCCAGACTTCTATGCCAGCACGGCTAGTCTCTCTGGCTACTTCTTGAACAAAGGGCAGTAGTGACCGTCATAAATCAAGACATGAAATGGGTCATGCTGTGTTTTGAACCTTGAGCTGTCAGTTCCATGTATGAGTCCTGAATGTTGCCGCCGGAGTAAACAAAGGATGCATTTTCTTAAGAAATAAATTTAATTCAAGGTGGTTAGTGAATGTAAGGCATGTCATGCCTTCACGAGAGTTAAAGGAATCCAGTTACAAAAGCACTGTGTACAGTTTCAAATAGCTAAACATACAATGGGCTCCATATTTTACAAAGTACAAAATTATTTCATATACAAAGAAAAAAATACAAAGAATGTGCAAAAACCATTTTTCACAGGTGTCAATTTATAAAATGAAAATGATAAAAAATCCTTCATTCTTCTTATCCCCCAATTTCATATATATTAACAGTTCTATTTCCTAGTATGTAGATAATTTTAAATTTGAAAATCTGATTTAATCTACAAAGTGGTTTCTTATTTTTTAAAAAGGGAATCACTTCATTACTGAAACATGACTGAATCAGTTAATTTTATATTAAATTATAAGCAGACTTGAAAAACAAGGCTATAGAAATCATATATACATATTTTTGAAATATTAGTTTGGTATTTAACATATTAACATTTCAAAACAAACACAATGATAGGTTACATAGGGCTTGCGTGGCTGCAGTGGCTGGAGCAGAGATACTCTTCTGTTTTCTGTGAACAGAGCACATCCCTGGCTCTTAAGCTGAACAAACACAAGGTTATCAAAAGAAAAGAAAATCTAAAAGTTGTTTTTACGTGCAGAAGTGTTGTTTGGGCACCAACCACCATTGACACAGCCTTTGCCACAGGTTATGTCATGAACACCTGGCTCCTGTCTTTCCAACATCTTCTCTTCACTAGGAGTTCAGTGCAAGTGTTTGTTTCAAGTGTTAGTGCATTCAGCTTTTTGCATATTATTCTATGTAAGAAGCTGCCAGGGAGCGGAAGAATACATAGGAAAACAGGGTCTTGGATCCTCAGAGCATCTCTGTCCTAGAGAATTCAGTATTTGGGAAACAATTATTTTTCCTGCACTGGCCTGGTCATTGTTTCATCACCTCCTGGACAACCTTTTTCCCTCAGGATAATCCTGTGTGCTCCCCTGTGCCCACCACTAAACACTGATGGTTTTGCTGTGGACCCCAATGACCAAGCGGGGACTGTGCAAGCACCTTTTGGAGCACCAGAAAACTAAACATTTGAGTACATCTCTGAGTTCAGGGAGTGGCAGTAGAAGCCTGTGGTAGGAACCTATTCTAGAATATAAGACATTTTGGGAAGATTTTGATTTCTGCTTGTCAGGAAACTCTCCAAGGAAATCATGACCTGGCAGAACAGAAGGAACCTAGCTTTCTTAAAGAGCTCCAGTAGATGGTAGCCATTTGTTGAGGGGCTGGAGGGCATCTGGCTCAGGAAGTGTTCTTCTGATCCCTAACCACTAAGACTCTGTTGTAACCATCTGTAAGATGCATGGGGTGCCTGGAACCCTTGGCCAGGCTTGGCTAACACATCCATTCAAGCTAAGCAGACACAGCAACTGCTGAATGGGCAGATTGAGTCGGACTGGGCAGCAGAACCGCAGGCGCAGGGACAACATTAGCTCTTTAGGGAGCCATGTACTTTCTGTCTGGCAGCACAAGTCCCTCTTCTGCTGGGGTTGACCATGGGCTCAGGCATCAGAGATACAGCTCTGGATCCTGTCCATCCACTGCTGGGCACTTTGTCCATCCTGGGCACAGAAGTTATACACACGCTTGCTGGTCTTGAGCTACAAAACCAAATGAAGAGAACAAGGAATGAAGGGAAGGGCTGTTTTATAGCTTTGGGCAAGAAGGCAAATCAATCCCTGTGAACTTCCCCTTCTAGAATGTGTGTATTTCCTCTTCCTTCCACTACCATATGTTATTGCTTTCATAGTCACTTTACTTCTCTAGTCCTCAAAGTAATAGGGAAATGTAAATAGAGGGGTACTAGCAGAGAAAAGAGACATCATGATAGCCTTACTTTGCATCTTTCTGGAGCCTTCCTTAACTAAGGAGGAGAGTCAGGAATGGCTAAAGCTTTTGGCTTCTTCCACATACTGGATTAATACAATAAAGGTGCTACGGAAGCATCTCTGTTCCTGGGAGAAGCCTGGGAATCATCTACATCATGATGAAGTTGATCTTTCTCCTCCCCTTCTCTAGTCCAAAGTCAGGGAAATGGCATAGGGCTCTGGAGTATGACCCCTACTTGTTATGAAGCCTTTGCTCCTAGGAATAGGTAAGACCCCTGTTATGGTTCATAAAACTCCCTACGACACCTAAAGGCTTCTGAAGGTGTTAGGGCAGACAGTCATCATATGTGACTGAGAAAAGTCCTCTGTAGATGGTCGAGCATGACAACAGGATTTGAAGGGAAGCAATAGAGGTTACTGAACTAACAATATTTAACAAGGTTATCTGCTTCCCAATGTGGTTGGACACCTTTTGAGTCCTTTGTGCAAAACAATGAGCAGACTTTTTGAGGTATATGGGAGATGTCAGGTTTGGAGATCAAGAGTGCAGACTTCAGTAGTGCAGCAATGCCCACAGTCGGGCAGTCTGTGGTGACCAGCAATAGTCTGAGGTCCCATAATTCTTGGAGGCAAATCATGTACAGAGCCAGGAAAAGGCAAGTAAGAGCAACTTACATCAAAGAAAGCCTTTTCACTTGTGTGTTTTGGGGCGCCCATGCTGGGGCCAGCAGGAACGACCATTTCTACTTCAGCCAGATCAATGTGGCCTTTACAACTTGTGTCTTCACCTGAGTCATAGTATCGCAACTGGAACAAAAAGGAAACAGATGGGGACATAAGAGACACAGAAAGGGAAAGTGATTTTTAGATAGTATGCAAATATTTTCTTTCTATAATTACTCCTGGAAGAACACACTGGTTGCCTTAGAAGAGAAAACTATGTGATTGAGAGAAAGGAGAAGATATTTTTGGAAATTTGAATGAATGTATTACATATTACAAACATGCAGTAGTAAATAGGTGGCCCTATAACATAATCCTTTTTGAAGAATATTCAATATACTTAATATTTACATATGCAGTGAATATGCATTCCATATTTAAATATTAAAGATCAAAAAATTACATGTCAACTGACAATATATGTAACATACGAAGACAATTTAGAATATACACAGAATTCCTAGATTGGTTAAGAAAAAGATAGTTGAAAAATCGTCAAAGGATCTCAACAGGCACGTTGCAGAAGAAACATCTTTAAACATTTGAAAGGATGAGCAGGAAGAAAAGTCAGTAAGATTTTACTTTTCATTGAGATTAAAAAATACTAAAAATGGCTGATAATGTCTAGGCACTTGGTATTCTCAAGCACTGCTAGTGGGAATATAATTGGAAACTTCTTAGAGAACAATTTGGCAAAAACAAGTAAAATGAAAGATGTTTATATCTACACATACACCTTTTCCACCTCTGGGCAGCTGCACTGCAGGAACATTCCCACACACATGCAAGGAAACATGGATCAAGAGGTTTGGTTCAGCATCAATTGTATCAGCTACAATTTGAAAAGCTGTATCATTTTTTCAACAAAGTATTAGTAACAACAGGACAGTACACCAAAATTACAGAATAGCATATAGTTTTTAAAAAAATGATAGGATATCTACTGGTAGAAAAACTGGTAGAAAACTATGATCAAGATATAGTATATTAAAAAAGCTCATCACTAAATAACATGTAGATACAAAATGATTTTTCAAAAACATAGTAAATTGCTTAACATTTGACTGTTATATGCCAGCATATACCTGATATTTTTTTCTTAAAGAATTATTTATGCATACAGAGCTGGGGTACAGGTACAGTGACAGGATTCACCAGAGACAGTATGGGGAGCAGTGGGCGAGACAGGAGAGGTCTGGTGTGCCATTTGGGTCACCTCTGGGGCCAGGGATCGAACTCATGCTGAAGCAGCTGCCACTAGCTTGCAGAGCTGTGCCCCAACCTGTTGAGGCACCAGGCAGGGCCCTATCTGATTGTTTCACATAACTCATTTAACCCTCTTAGCAACTCAAACTATATACAGTATATGGGACATGCATATATAAATTAACAAAATTATTTAGAGAAACATATACAACTTATAATTATCTCTGAGAGCTGGGGGCACTTTCATGAGATGCTTGAGTTGGAGTAACATTCCTTTTGAAAAATTAGAAAAAAAAAAGACAAAATATCCTAAAAAATGAAAGACTGCTGGTTTTTAAAAAAAAAAAACACCTTATCGATCTGTAGTCTGAATTTCACTCTAACATGGCAGCAATATGTCTGGTGCTTCTATATTGCACTGCTAGCCTCAGACTTTTCTGTCTCTACCTTTAAACTTGGTATAGACAGGGAAAACAGAAAAACTATTCCATTTTAAAGACATCCAAGAGAATGCTCAGCTTGCAAGTATGATTTAACTGTAAATTACAGAAAAATTATACTTTTGATTGTTAATGGTTTAACCAGACATTGTTTATATACTGTAGTAGCTACGATTTTAGAGAAACTGCCCTTTTTTTTTTTTATAGTTTATATCATTTTGTGTTTTCCATCTCAGTTGTAATCCCCATGGGCTTCCCATCACCAAATCACCTGTGTGCCATCACCAGTACACTTCCCTCCCCACACTGTTTTTTATCCTATTCCCCACTCCACCCCCATAAAATGTCTCTGGTATATAGCTGTTCATTATTATTATTTTCTCGCCTGGTCCGTTATAGTCCTGCTATGAGTGAAACCAAGTGGTATTTTTCCTTTTCTTTCTGACTTATTTCATTAAGCATGATCTTTTCCAGCTCCATCCATGTTGCTGCAAAAAGCATGTGTTTATTTTTTTTTTGGTTGCTGAGTAATATCCCATTGTGTGTATGTACCACATCCTTTTAATCCACTCATCTACTTTTGGGCATTTGGGTTGCTTCCATGTCATTCCAATTGTAAATAAAGAAGCAATAAACATGGGGGTGCAAGTATCTTTTTGAATCAGGGTTTTTGTATG
>NW_004567116.1:33027837-33045795 GCF_000260355.1 Condylura cristata | reverse complement strand
ATTAGCTGCCCATAAACCTGTGGGTTTATATCTGGGTTTTCTATTCGAATCCACTGGTCTGTGTGTCTGTTCTTCTGCCAGTACCATGCAGTTTTGATTATTATGGCTTTGTAGTACAGCTTGAAGTTTGGGATTGTGATGCCTCCATTCTCTTTCTTCTTAGTCATGAGAGCTTTGGCTATTCGAGGTCTTTTGTGGTTCCATATCAATCTCATCAATATTTGTTCTATTTCTTTGAAAAATGTCATTGATAATAGCATTAAATCTGTATATTGTTTTGGTAGGATGGCCATTTTGATGATGTTAATTCTCCCCATCCATGAGCAGGGAAGATACCATTTTATGGCATCTTCTTGTATTTCTTCTAATAGGAAACACTGTTATTTTAAACTACAGTCTCCAGTAAAAGCTTCTATTGCATATTTGAAAATCTCTATATCCTTTCACAAAGACTCTGTAAGCTTTATGAAACCCATTGAACAGAAAAAAGGTGAATCTTCATTTGGAAGGAGTTTCCTAGATGCAAATCCAACCAGAGCTTTGTGCAGGGCTAACAGACCTATACTCCATTTTAGAGATGAATACACTGAGAATCAAAATGTGCACCCCTCAGTCTCAATGCTAGCCAGCTTAGTAAGGTTAGTAAGGTCTGTCGTCAGAACACAAGTGAAGGTTTGAAAGGGGCTGGGTTAGGGTAGAGTCCTCCATTGGGGTCCCTGGAACAAGCATTATGGGCACTCAGGATTGTAGGGGTCACAGCAGAAGCTAAGGACCTAATATTGGGCAAAAGACTTTCTGACGTGCTCAGCAAAGTCTAGTCTAGTACATGCACAATTTGGATTCTAGGTTGGATAAAAACTTCTCCTTTTGCCTGTCCTAGGATCCCCCTTCCTCTGTTACTGCCATCTTTGAGGGACAGTGATGGTGCTCTCGGTAACCAGTAAGAGATGGGCACAGAGAAGAGGTTCAGCAAATGTTTGTCATATCAGTGAATACTCTGTTTTGAATACTTAAGCTGTAAGGATGAAGGTGATCTGTACTCTGTGTGCTCACAAGCATAGGCTAATATACTGTGTGGTTTGTAAAATGCCAATGACGGTCCTTTCTTGGCCTGGGTTAAAGACAGGCAGCAAGAGATATTTAAACATTAGAAAGCAGAGTTCTTCACTTAAAAAAAAAATACTTCTTTTTATTGACTTATGCATACAAGAACTGAGGTGCAGGCACACCAGGCAGATCTGCTTAGGGGAGCAGTGGGTGAGACAGCAGAGGTGTGCTGTGTCATGTGGGTCAGCTTCCTGGCCTGGGATCAAACTCAGGCCATGGTAATGACAGCACTGAGATGTAGCCTTCAGGCTACCAGGGAGGACTTCTATTGCTCTTAATGGTCTGGACTCAGGGGTCACTACCTATGCCTATAGAGAGCAGGCAGACCTACTTTGGAACTTTCCTCAGAAAGCTTCTTACCTCACTCAAGGACACAAAGGGTCCTCGAGGAGCCCCCAGGTAATACCTTGGAGACCTTAGGAAAGCAGTTTGTATGTGAAAGATATATCTGCTTGTTGATATTATGCCACTGCAGGGACCGGGACAAAAGCACATAAATAAATGACTTCTTTTTAATACTTCGGTAACAGTGGTTTACAGCTCTTCAGATGTATGTCACACTGCATACCACCCATCTTCTGCACAGTCCACTGCCCCTCCCAACCCTGCACTTTCCCCTCCCATTCCCCTCTGGTAGCCTCAATTCTGTATCAGATCTGTAGGGTTGTTACTGGTTTGCCTTTATCTGGCCCTATTTTTTCTCTATATTCCACATATAAGAGAATTTAGTACATGTCTTTCTCTTTATTTCACTTAGCATAATTCCTTCCAGTTCCATCCATGCTGCCACAAATTGCAAAAGTAGACACTTTTTTTTTTTTTTTTAAAAGCTGAGTAGTATTCCATTGTGTGTAAATATCATATCTTTCTCATCTACTCATCTGTCCTTGGGCACTTAGGTTGTTTCTATAAATTGGTTGTTGTAAATAGAGCGTTGTTAAAGGCTTTAAAGTGTTACCTGATGTTTTGTTACATCCAAAACGAACCAACGGGGCTTCCAACCTTTCAGCAAAGCTCCTCTTTTGTACAATGTTCCCTCAAAAGACCTACAAGAAATGAATTAACGGGGTAGTTAATTTTGAATTTCCATTTATAAAGGGCTGTAAAGGAGATGTTTGCTGCTTTTGTTTGTCAAGTCTGTTTACCCCAGATAATGCCAGGCCAATCAGAATTCTCCCAGGGACTTTTCTACTAGACTTTTAGAGATAGTCTGCCTCTTTGTGCCAGGATATCAAACTTGTGAAGTTTGGAGGTCTCAAACCTCAAACATAGCCATGCCCGCACCATGCTGAGATTAATGTACAAGCAAAAGCAGAAACTGTGTTGAGACACTGGCACAGTTTGAGAGTAAAGTCCTTGCATAAGCTGGATCTGTGTTGTCTGTCATGGAGTAAGTCTTGACTAACGCACATTCCCTCAGAATATCTGGCAGACATGAGATAATAACAGTCAGGACTCAAACACAAATAACTACAACCTCTTGGCAGGGTTAAATGCACCTAGTGCATTTAAAACAAAAATAAAGAATTACAGCAGATCCATTTCAAGTTTACAGAAGGCTGTGCCACAGGAGCCTGCGGTGTGGCCTTAGGCAGAGTAACGTGGCCTTTCCCACACTCCCAGGGGCCGAGCAGGTCCACCTGTTTTCCTCATTCTTCGACGTGTACTGGCTATACAGGGTGGCTGCTCTTCGGTCCACTCCATTGGATGGAGAGATGCCGGCATTCTGCTCCTCTCCCACACTGCTATCTGGGAGATGCAGCACAGACCTCTTCTGATAGGATGGTAGGTTGGTAGACACAATTCCTGGAGAGCCCACAGGATATCTTGGGGGCTGAAAAAGAGAACTGGAGCTAGGAAAGTCTTATAAGGACTTTCAGCAACTGATCTGATAATTTCATTAAAAATACTTATCCCAAGGCAAAAACTGGGTCAATAAACTTTATCCTGGAGTTGTTTATAACGACTAAGTCTAACTGTGGTTGGTGTGTGGCTGGTATGATAACAGCTCCTGAATTGCTATTTGATGGCGAGGGACAGTGCCTGAAGGATCATCCTTCTTACCATCAAAGGCTTCTTCATCCCACTGTCCTCGACCCTCCTGACCTCTCCTTCCTGAAATACTCTTCAGAACACTCATCTGTTACAACTTTCTAGTGCATCTGGAGCCAAACTGATGTGGGTTTAACTGGTGGCTGCACCAACTACTACCTGTGTGATTTCACATAGGAAATAGGACACCCCCTGGCTGCGTCAAACAGGTTGCTAGTGTGTTAGTAAGTATGCTTGATAAAATTTCCCAACTTGGAAAAAAAAAAAAAATTCCCAACTTGGAAAAAGGAGTGTGAGCAGTTTGTTTCAGAATATTTATTTTCTCTGATTAGGCATTTTCCTCCTACCTCATGTGGAGATCAGCTGAAACCACAAAGACATAGATAGAAAAGAACCCAGTAATTTCCCTGGATATGGGCCCCAAAGCATATGTCACTGTGGTAAAGTGAGACACTCGGGAAGTATCAGCTATTTGGAACTTTCTGCCTTGGATCCCCAGTGCATGGCCCTTCTTTTTCTACTCTTCCCTTTGCCCATAGTTCCATCTGGGTTACCTCTGACAGTGTGCCCACCTGATTTAGCAACCTCAAAAAGCTCAGAAGTAGTTCCTCAACGGTCTTATAAACTCACATGATCGGCTCTGGATTCTTCTTTAATATCCATAGTTACCCTTTCCCATAGTTGCTGCCACTTCTCTGGGGTTTGGTTTAATTTATGCTCCAATTGTTCAATTTCCTGTAAATTAATTAAAAGGAGTTTGGACAGATCAGTGTTTCAAAGAAATCACAATAAGCTAAAGCCACATTTGCTTTGGGAGCAGAGAAACAGCATGGCCAGAGGGCAGCTGGAGAAAGTGATAAAAGCAGGAAGAGTGCTGGGAATAATATAATACACTGTGGCAAAGATGATTTATTAGCAACTATAACTGTTACCAGGTTTGAAATACACATCTCAAACACCTTCAGCCTTGGCCTGCAGGAATCTGATGGCCACAGCAATAGGCCAAGCACTGGGCTGGTGTCCTTACCAACAGCTGAGGTAGATGAGAGGTCTGCCCTTACACTCTGGTAATTCAAGCCAGGTGTGGAAAGACTGAACCTACAAATCCAAGAAATGGAGGTTCCTTCTCAGAGGAAAGCTAGAGATCCAAAAGTTGCCTTTGTGACAGTGCTTTCATTGAAGCATGTGCCTTTGGCTATAAAACTAGGTGAAGAAAACTTCAGGAACTGTCTTACTTAGACCAGAGCTCAAACTCTTCCATCAGTGCTGTTGTTCTTATCAGGATGCTTTCACTCCAGTATATCCCTTGCAGAAAACAGCTAGCAGTAATCCCATGGGGCCATTAGCTAACCATATTTCTGACCAGAGGAAGAAAAGCACCCACAAAGCCATAACCCATGCTGACTCAGGCTGCCTGGGCAGCTATTTGAAATAGCTGAGACACTGCAAATTGTTCAGTTTGCTTGACTACTTTCTCATAATGCCACAAAACTCGTTTTATTGAGACTTTTCCAGGAACTGAGTCTGGTTCCCCACTGATGCTGGAGGGAAAATTTAGTTTCTTAGAGTGCTACCCAGTGTACTGTCCAGAGTAAGGAGAAACATGTTTGGAAATTTGTGAATGAGTCTTGACTTAGCCTGGTTCTGAGGTGATGCCGCCAGGGCCCATGGTGCTCTAGGTGTATGGCTGACTTACACGGAAGAGGTTGGTGAGCGCATCAGGCTGAGCACAGCTGACATCATCATAGCAAGGCCACACTGTCTTCCTTCCACTCTGGGGCCCAGCTCCTCCGGGTAGTTCAGAGTCCTCTGAAGGTAGGTACTTGGGGGTCAGCATCATCCAGTCATATGAAGGCCCTGTAGACAATGTCTCCTCTATGTAGTAATCCCACTTCTTGAGGTTAGAGACATTAACATTGGGCTTCAGGGCCTGTTTAAAGAAAATTCTGAAATATAGTTTAATCTTAACCCTAACGTAACTCAAACTTAATGGCAGCCCAGCCCCTAACATTTACAGGGCTCAGGGCAGGAGTATGAGCAGAGGTTTATATACCATATAGCTAAATATTTAAATCTAAGATAAACTATAAAATAAAATATTCTATCCTCCCATATTGACAAATATAACTCAAACAGAAAACTCTTGGATTCCTTGAAACCCGACACCAGAAAGCAGGAGCACTAGGGAGGCTAGTCCCAGCTCCCAGTCCTTGGCCTAATCCCACTGCCCTGTGGGCACCCCTCAATTTTCTCATTTCTGCCCAGTTTGGCTCTGTCCTGTATTCTATATGCTGGGGTCTTTGTGAATGTGTGTATATATCATGGCCTTCACAGGTATTCTATCTACTCCCTGTCAAACAACTACTTCTTAAGTCATCCTTTGGGCACTGGCATCAGAGATACATGGAAAAGTGTCCTGGTGAGTAACTCAAATTTGGAGGTCTTAGAGGATGATTTAGCTGACAGAGGTGATCTAGGCACGTATCCTTGCTTTCTCTTACTCCTCACGGGAGGATGGTGTAGTGGGAAAGGCCAGAGTGGCACTAGTGTGGGTGCCCCAGGGCAGAGAGGCCTCCTCACTCCTGACTAAGGTAGACTCTATCCCGTTTGTCTCATTCCTGGGCTTATTTCAGACAGATGTGCATGGCAGAGCACAACTGCTCCCGAGAGGTCGTCTTTAGCTGGGTTCCAAACACTCCTTCTTTTCGCAGGGGTACTTTCATGGCTGTGGTTACCAATGGACTTATGGAAACCTAAAGTATTTAAAAATTTTTTTTGGCTTAGATGATGTGTTGAGGTTTTAAATTTTTTTAGTTCTTCCTGAGGAAAAAATGCCTGCTTTTATTTTCATGACGTTACTCTTTCTAGGCTCCTAGTTTGCGTGTCTAGATTTTGGGAAACAGTTTATTCCATCATGACATAAATCAACAGTGTATCTAGTCAAATATTTATAAAAAGGTTTAATAAGTTTATAAACACTTATTTTGTTTACAAAGTAAACAACACAAATTATTCAGAAAGTGCTTTCTTACTGTACCTCTATTTCCACTGGAGAATATAAATAATTAAAGAAAACAGGACTCCTTTTGTGCATTCTATCAATACACTCCCAAATACAAATCCCTTTTTTGGTATGCTTGTCTCCTTTATCATCAAATAAAGTTCCTGTAAATCCACAAAAAAAAAAAAAAAAAAAAAAAAATCCAGTAAAACCAAAGTTGCATGCATGTAATGGACAGAAAGTGGATTATTTCTCATGGCTTTAGAAATAGTATTGTATGTACAGAAACTTTAGATAATAATTGCTAAAGATAGGAATATCCTTCACAGCTATACATCAGCTATGGTTTACCCCAAGCATTTAGCAATAGTATATCATGACTCTCTTCCAATCTACATCTCTATTTAGATTCACAGAGGTCCATGCCATGAGATATTCCACACATTTTTCAAGAGAAAATGGAAGAATTGCTTTGATGGAACTCAATTATAAAGATAACTTTATGTTTCTTTTGTAAGTCACTGTTATAAAGTCACTTAAAAGTGTTTTCTTGTTTAGTAGTTTACTTACACCACAAATCATGGTCAGGAGCCTTATATATCCTATATTCTTGGGTGACTTTAAAGCAGAATTTAGGGAATTCAGGGATTCTCACCCAGAATAATTAAATCAGAATCTGTAAGGCTAGGCCTTAGGTAGTAAATTTAAGTCTTCCAAGTGACTCAAATGTAACTAATTCCATTTAAAGGCTTCCCAATATATATGTGGTAAGAAATTAGTTTGACTGGGATGTGTGGAATGAGGAGTCTAAGAATCAACAAAGGTCTAGTATAAACAGGGTGGGAAATGGTCTCATCAGAGATGACTCCCTTACCACAAGTACAGAATCTCACACTAGACAATTTCAATAGCAAGCACTGAGAAGCATTTATTTTTCTGATTGCATATTTTAAACTGGGAATATGTCAATATTTTCTTGCCACTCAAAAGTTCTCTTTAAATATTTAGGTATATATACTGAAAGTAGCTGCTTAAAATAAAAAACAAACAAACCTAACAACCATATATAATATCCCCTCCCCTTTCTCTTTTAAAGATTTATTTGTACATACAGAACTGGGGTACAGGCCAAAGGCTCAGGAGCGGTGAGAGGCTTCACCAGAGACAGAGCGGGGAGCAGAACAGGCAGATCAACGAAGTACACTGCTGAGGGGAGCAGCGGGCGGGTCAGGAGAGGTCTGCCGCGCCATGTGGTCACCTCCGGGGCAGGCGGGAATCGAACTCATGCGGAAGTGGCTTTAGCTTCTCAGTGCTGTGCTTTAACCTGCGCCACCAGGGAGGGCCTCCCCTCCCCTTTCTCTTTAACGACAAAAGGATGATGCAAATCCCCTTGGGAAAGGTTTTCACAGGGCCAGGCTGAATTTTACAATCTACCCTTTACAACAATTAGCAGCTATTAAAAATTAAAATGATGATGGTGATATCTAGAACTTACTGAATACTTACTATGTGTCAACAGCTGTGCTAGTATTTCTAATCATGGCCTCAGAGAGTGGAGACTGCTATAGTCCTCATGGTAAAGAAGAGAATACTTTGAGATTCAAGATAATCTGACTGGCCCAATGTACTTAAGTGGGTAACTGGGGAGTGTTAGCATTTAATGCTGGGCTATTTGCTCCAGAATCCATGACCTTTACTGCTATTCGAACTGCCTGGAAGGGCAGGCACCTTTCCTCCCAAAGTGTGGTAGGGATGGAAAAATGCGGAGTCAGACAATTATCCTTAATGATACCAACTTGAGGCATTAAAACAGCAAGCTGATCTAACTGCTCAAAGATGCCACAGCAGTGACCACTTTTGGTTCATAAGCGTTAACACAGTATAAAATCTCAGAATCTAGGCACTCATTCATCTCTATCCTACATTTATTGTGCAAGATCAAACCTGAAAATGTCCTGGCTACACTTGGAGGTAGCTATGGTGCTGGAGTTTTTAACTATAAGTAAGCATGCAAAGCTAAATAAAAAGATGGTACAAGGACAGGCAAATACATACCATGCTCTAATCTTTCATAGTCTGAGTCCAAGAGAAACGTTTTAAATCGATTAGATACATAATGGAAAGCCAAAAACTTTAAGTAGTAGAGATTGAATTCAAACTCAGTTGGATACTGGTTATGAACCTGAAATGTAAAAGGCAAAGAAAAGAGTAAGAATCAACTTGAAATACACAGCAGATTGTGAGGTAACTCATTCAACTAAGTCCCTATTGCTGAGTAGAGGAGGGAAGGGGAACCTTGATGAACCACACTAGGAGTTTTTCTAAACAAAGTTTCATTTAATTTTCACAATAACAAGACACAGGTATGTTTTCCCAGTTTCTGGAGATGTAACTGATGTAATAGAATACATTGTTGGAGTTTAAGACGAACAGTGAGACGCTTTAATAAGCCTTCTATTACAAATAGATGACCATAAAAAGGTTAGTTAATACCTCTATCACCTCACATAACTGCCTTTTTGTGTGTGTGGTGAGAACAATTAGGATTTACTCCCAGGAATGTCATCCACATCATGACTCTACAGGATTTTTCTCTTAAAACTGGAAGACATCCCTCCTGACCAATACTCATACCTTCTTCCACCAGCCAAAAGATCTGAGTTTGACTTTTAGCTTTTCTGATTGAGGCTATATAGTACTTATCTTCCTTTATTTCACTTCACTTAGTATAATGGTGTTAACATTTGTCTATGATGTTGTAGATGGCATTTTTTTTTTTTTACTGGCTGAGTAACATTCAATTAATATCATATATATTTAAACATTAAAACAATCTATTCAACTGTGGGCACAGTTGTTTCCATTGTGAATAACACTGCAATGAAAATGGGAATTTAGATAGCTCTTTGAGATAGTGATTTCATTCCCTCAAACAGATATCCAAAAGTGGGATTGCTGAATCATAAGGTAGTTATATTTTGTTTTTAGATAGCTCTAAAATTTAATGCTCTTTTCATAATCATATCAACTTAAAGTCCCACTATCAGTATACAGGATTCTTTTCACATCTTTTTTTTTTTTAATTTATTTATGCATAGAATTGGGGTACAGACCAGAGGTGCAGGGGGTGAGAGGATTCTCCAGAGACAGAGTGAGGAGCAGAACAGGCAGATGTACTGAAATACACTGCTGAAGGCAGCAGGTGAGACAGGAGAGGTCTGCCACACCATGTGGGTCCCTGGGCAGGGATGGAACTTGTGCTGTAGTGACTGCAGATAACTCATAATGCTGTGCTTTGATCTAATGTGCCACGAGAGGGCTGTCTCTTCACATCTTTGCCAATACTTTTATAATAGCCATTTTAACACTGTAAATGATGTCTCACTGTGGCTTTGATTTATAGCCCCTCTGGTAATTAGTGATGTTGAGCACATTTTCATATAATTAGCTACCTGTGTTGTCTTTTTTTGAAAAAGACCTATTCACATCCTCAAGACAAGTTATTACTATCCCCATTTTCAAATAGGACCAACAAGATTAGGCTCCTAGGTCTATGTGCCCCATTCACTATCTTACATGGTTTAGGAACCTGCCAAATATAAATTAGCATAAGGTATGGTTCTTGCGTTCCAGGCACTTGTGGTGTATTAATGTGTAATGCTCTAATTGTACTTGAGGAAGTTTGGCAGTACTGAGAAGGTGGTTGTTTAGGAAGCTAATAAGACATGTTTTCTGGTCAAAAGAAATGAGTGCTTGTCTGAAGGCAATGCAAAAGGAGTCAATGAAGAGAACAAATGGTGGAGAAAGCTGATAACTAAGTAAGGCACTAAGAAAGCAAGAATGAATGAGGGAAAGGGTGCAGAAATAGGGAACAGCCTTGGAAAATGAGGAGAGATAGAAGAGATTAAAAGTGTTCAAGTGCCAAAGAGAAGAGTTTACCATTAACCTTAATTTTTCATTAGTAAAATAAACAATGAGGTCACTGAACAAATGAATAAGGATGAGGAAATGACTTGGGAAAGAGGAAGCAAGGCAGAGGTTGAATGGTAACTGAGCTGTAGCAATACTTCTGCAAGATGAATGCCGTCTGTGCAGACTAATCTTACATTGGCAGAAGTTAGGTTGATGACTTGTAACACTTTCCAATTCACCTAGCATTCACCTCCGTATTGCTCAGTTAATCTCTCATGATCAGCGAGAATTTTTGTTTGGTTGAGTCAAGTTCCATCCATAATTGTACTCACTTTAAAAAGTTGTTCCAAGTGAATACTGCAGGCAGGTTGTCTAAAAATTAGTTTTGTGTTTGATTTGCTCATGTGGACTTACACTTGGTTAGCCAAAGTGAAAAGCTATCTCTGTAATATGCTGACTGTCCCATAGAACTCTGGTAATTTAACATGATGACTAGATACTAGTGACTTATCAGTTTAATTATGTGATTAGGAACCTAATTTTCTGTGATTATGAAAAGTTTTTCTATATGCAGCATCTTACTGGCTTTTTGAGTAAACTAAAATTTTTGCTCATAAGTAATACAGAATAAGAGTAATTTTAGGAAGACATTTGCAAAGCATTTTACTTATATGCAATAGAGATGCTTCCCTGGCTCAGGCCACTGTCTGACACAAGCTATGCAATGTCTATCGTCCGACAGATTCCGGGTAGATCGGGAAAAGCTCTGAAAAATCAGACTTTCCATTGCTAACTTATGTTATGACCTCCCTTTTTTGTATAATAGTAATATCAAAATGTTCTGAGCAACTTTCAGCTTATAATTGGATTGCTTCAGCCGCATAAGGCCTGCCTGCTCTGACAAGCAAGCACTGCACCAGGGTGAGAAATTCCTCTGAAGTCAAAAGTGACTTGACAACTGGCTGATCAATAAAAGCAAAAGGGCTGTTTCATCAAAGTCTCTCTCACTGCTGGATGGAGGAAAACCCAAATCTTATCATTCTACTATCTCACCTAGCTTTCTATTCAGTTTCTAAAGAATTACTCAAACTTCCTACTGTCTGGCCTTTAGATGAGGAAATTCATCCAGGTTGCCTGTTTTAGAGCTAGTCAAGTTTTTTACCGGCTACACTTCAAATCCACAAAAGTTTCCGGCTAGTCTTTCAGGATTCTACTATCTAGTCTTTAGATAAGGAAATTCACCTACTCCTATTCAGAGCAAATTATGCCTTTTACTGTCTAGACCTCAAGGGAACTCACTTAAAACCTTTTAGCAAGTTTCTTCAAAGAACTTTTCCGAAATTTGATTTGCAAGAAATTTCCTCTTCCTACTTCCCAGGATGTCTCAGGTAGAAAAAAACCCCATCAAGTAGTAGATAAGGTTTAAGGGACTTTATTTTAATTAATCCTCACTATAGTAATATTAGTCTTAAACTTTGTGCACCTATGTACCTGTTTTTTAACCTTGATTGATTTTAGAATGTTATAATCTCAAGTAAAGGTCAAAACGACCCCAGACTATTCTTAGAAAAAAGGTGATTGTGATCTCAACCCCTTTCGTATGCTAATATCATCCCCCTGCCTGCTTAAAATGTTTAAAATAAACCTCTGCTGAAGACAGAGCAGCAAGATTTGCACCCAACTCCCACTCCCCTGTTTTCTTCACTCCTGCTCGCCTTTACTCCCCGACCTCAGCCTCTCAACAGCCTGAAATCGGGGTTGGTCCCCAACAACTGTCCTTGCATTAGGGTCCACAGGACAGGAGGCTTTACGTGGAACAGCTGTGACATGGCTCTGGATAGCTAGATCATGTGCCATGTTCCAGGTTTTAGACCTCTAACCACATATATTATGGATTTTCTTATCAGTGAAAATGAAAGGATTACACCATATGGATTCCCTGTGATTATGCTACATGAGCAACTAATTATATAGGCTACTGATCAGCAGTTATTGTTTTGTGCCATCATAACTGGGCATGAGTGTAAGTTCATGGAAGTGGCTATTACAGTTGTCGTCTCCTTGTTAGCCCTCTGTCTTTGTGTCAGCCATGAACTGTCTTCTAGCACAGCAGTCCTTCCAAGTACTTGTCCCTGTTGATACATATACACACACCAGAAGACACAGACACTGGGTCTGACTCTATTAGACCTGGTTTTCTGGTGTTCCTCGTTCTTTTTTTTTTTAGCACTGTTCACGTTTCCCCTCACGACTTGTCCTTCTAGGCCACAAAGCTCTCTAGCTTGAGTTTCTAGTTTGGAATCAATGTTACCCAAGGGGTCACTGTCTATATGATGGAAGTTGAGGGGACTCAGATAGTGAATGATAGGGCAGAGGAGCCAAGCCCAAGAGGATGGAACTTGGCTCCCTACCATCTGAGAGTCTCGGGGAGGAGAGTCTGCAGTATGTTCAGCGGGGTAAAAATCTGAGTCCTTGGAATAAACCGATGCCCTCCTACCCCTCCTGTTTTAGGGGGAAAAGTATAGAAGTGTTCTGGGCTATTTCCACTGATTCAGTTCCCATTAAATTCTAAAAACTCTTAAAAACTTTTATTAAACAAATAACCAGAATAGTACATCTCTCTCATTGACTATTCTCCATAGAAGCCACCTGCCTCATATGTATTTCTATCTTTTCTTGATGATTCTGATACTCACTATTTTTAGTATACAGTTTTGAAGACCCATATCTGAATAAAAATGATAATGAATATGACCTTAAGTTAAACTTACAGACATTTTAGGGTGATCATGTGCTAGGACTAGAAGCAAAATTCCTTTACAAGTGGAAAAATGCTTTCACAGCCCACTGTACTGAGTGACTGGCCTCACCACAAACCTTGTATTATACAATTATGTTAGAAGGGTTAGGCTCTTCTCAAGGTGTTTAGTTAGCACTTACCTGCTTAACTGGAATTGGTGCTTAGAGAACACTGGGTATGAGGGCTTTGGGGACAAGTGAGTGTTTGCATCTGGGTAACACAATGGCACCAGCAGTTGCCTACTGCATGTGAGAATTTCTCAATGGGAAAAAAAATCGGATTAACCGGAACAACTTAGATACCATGCTTGGAATCTGACATTAAGACACAAGGAGCTTTCTGAAATATCTATTTTAAAAAGCAATGAATACTTGAATGTTTTCACAAGACAAAACTGGTGCAAAGAGTTCTAGGAAAAAAAAATACATTTTCTCCATTTAGTTGAACATCCCAGGGACTTGAGTTTGTCTAGTTCATTGGTTTCTTTGCCCCTTTAATGGGGCCGTAGGTCCCCTGCCACAGCACGCCAGAGTGGTCTCCAAAGGGCTATCTGTTTTCTTATCATTGAGTTCTGAGAATTCTTCAGCAGACATGATTTGCAAATATTCCTCCAACTCTTGATTTACCTTTTCATTTTCTTTAGTGATTTCTGAGGAATGAAAGTTTCAGTGTCAAGTTCTTTAACAATATTTTTAGGTTTCCTTCATGTCTTTTGCTACTACTGTAAATAAATAAATATTTTAAACTTCAGTTTTTCACTGATTTTTTTGCTATTATGTGGAAGTACAATTAATTTCTATGTTCTGGTTATGTATTCTTCAGCTTGTTAAACCTCACTCTGATTTTTTTGGGTAGATTCCATTGATAGACATGTTGCCTGTGAATGAAGACAGTTTTACTGGTTTTCTTTTGTGGGTGTCATTATTTTCTTGCCTTGCTTCATGGCTTCAGTTGAATGAAATTGTGAATTAGACATTCACATTTATTCCTGATCTAAAGGAAGAATCGTGTAGTCTTTCGGTAAGCATGATCTTTTTTTTTTTTAAAGACACTATCTATAGTTTGAAGAAGTTTTCTTCCATTTCTATAATAATAAAGAATGGGTGTTACATTTTGTCAAATACTGATCTACTGAGATGAGTATATGGTTCTTTTTTAGTTTGTTAATATGGTAATTACATTGGTTGATTTTTGAACCATGCATTTCTGGGCTGAACCCACTTGACCATGGTACTTATCTTTTTAAAAAGTTGAAGTAACAATGATTTATAACGTGAGTTTCAAGTATACAACATTATAATCTAACACCTGGCTAAACTACATGATTGCCTCCAAAAGTCTAGTTTCCATCCATCACCATACAGTTGGCAACATTTACCCCTTTCACTTACTCCCCAACCTCCCTTCCCTCTGGTAACTAAGTCTGTTCTCTGTTAAGAGGTTGCTTTTGTTTTGCTATCTTTGTTCATTTGAAGTATACCACAAGTGAAAGCATATGGTATTTGTCTTTATCTGACTTACTATCTTTAAGGTACATCTATGTTGCAAATGGCAAGATTTCATTTTTCTTATGACTGAGTAGTAGTATTCTACTGTGCACACACATATGTGTATATCATCTCTTTTTCATGGGAAAAAATTATATTTAGAACTAACCAGCTGAACTCAGCTTATGACATTGCTAATATTGATGGCAACATCCAAAGTATCATAATCAGAAGTCAGTTAACATAAACCTTCTAGCCATCATATTTGATCAGACTTTGGCCACATCAATGTCTTACAACTTTTTCATAGTGCTAGTTGGTCTTGACATCCACATGAATTTATCTTTTTCATACTGACTCAGTGGTTGGGGAAAACTAATGATGGGACAGATGGCTAAGCTTGTTTCTCCTGGGGGCATGTGATCAGATATTTGGGATACCTATGGAGCAGCAGTGTTTTGGACTGCTTGAGGATGGGTGTTATGAAGCAGTACTTTGTGGCTTTGGACACCTTCTAGCATTGTTTTCTTGGTCTTCAAAGCTTCTTGGTTTTGGTAGGAGTAGGGGCTTTTGTTTTTGCTTTTGGCACCATCTTTGTAAAAAACGGTTTATACCACATCTTTATCCATAGACAGATTGTTTCTGTATCTTGGCCATATAAATAATGCTGCAAAAACTGTTGGGAACTTACGGAGTGTTTTTTATTCTTTGGATGAATATTCAGAAGCTGAATAGCCAGATCATCGGACAGTTCTATTTTAAAATTTTAAAAGGAATTTCCATGCTATTTTCCATGATAGCTGTCATGGAAATTTTTATTCCATCCAGAGTATATGAGGGCTCCCTTTTCTCTAGATCCTTGCTAACACATTTTTTCTCAGATTTATTTACTTATGCATATAGAACTGGGGTACAGGCCATAGGTGCAGGGGCGGTGAGAGGATTCACCAGAGACAGAGTGGGGGGACAGAAAAGCCATACTGACTAAAATACACTGCTTAGGGGAGCAGTGGGCAGGTCAGGAGAGGTCTGCCATACCATGTGGGTCAACCTCTGGGCCCAACGCATTATTTCTTGTCTTTTTTCTTTTAAGGAGCCATTAAACAAGAGTGAGGTGCATTTCCATTAATAAGCAGTGATGTTGAACATCTTTTTTTTTTTTTTTAAAGTATTATTTATTCATACAGAACTGGGGTACAGGCCAGAGTTGCTGGAGCAGTGAGAGGCTTCACCAGAGACAGAGTGGGGGGGGGCAGAACAGGCAGATCAACGAAGTACACTGCTGAGGGGAGCAGCGGGCGGGTCAGGAGAGGTCTGCCGCGCCATGTGGTCACCTCCCGGGCAGGCAGGGATCAAACTCATGCGGAAGTGGCTTTTGATTCTTAGTGCTGCGCTTTAGCCTGCTGGGCCACCAGGGAGGGCCGACGTTGAACATCTTTTATGTGCCTGTTGTCTAGTCTTCCTTGCAGAAATGTCTATTAAGGTCCTTGGTCAATTTTAAAAATTGAATTTTTTTGAGCTTTAGGAATTCTTATGTATTATTGATACTAATCTCTATCAGATGTAAGATTTATAAATATCTGTTCCCACTTAGTAGGATGTCTTTTCATTTTGATAGTTTCTTCAGTGTGCAGGAGCTTTTTAAGTTGATGCAGTCCTATTTGTTTAGTTTTGGTTTTGTTTGTTATTTATCTTGTAAATTTCTTAAGAGTCAAATTTACAAAATATTACCAAGACCAATGGAAAGGAATTTACCATTAGGTTTTCTTCTATTTTATGATTTCAGACCTTATGTTCACGCCTTTAGTCTATTTTGTGGACGTGGTGTAAGGTAGTGGTCTAGTTTCTTTTGTATGTGTCTTCCCAGTTTTTCCAACATGATTTAACTGAAAATACTTTCCTTTTTCCATTGTATTTTCTTGGCTCCTTTTGTAAGTTAGTTGTCTATAGATGTTGTGGGTTTAGTTTCTGGCTCCCGATTCTGTTTTTCTATCAATACCCTTCTGTTTTCATTATTTGAAAAAAAAAATAAATAATAAAGCTATTTATTTATGCATACAGAACTGGGGAACAGGCCAGAGGGGCAGGGGCGGTGAGAGAATTCACCAGAGGCAGTGTTGGGAGCAGAATAGGCAGACCGATGAAATACACCGCGGAGGGGGCAGCAGGTAAGACAGGAGGTCTGCTGCCTCATATGGATCACCTTCCTGGCCAGGGTTAGAAACTGTGCTGAAGTAGCTGAGGCTGAAGTGACTGAAGGCTGTGCTTTAACCCTTGTGCCACCAGGAAGGGTCCTTGATTACAAACTGTATATAAAGCTATAGTAATCAGGAAACACAATAACCCCAAGATTGCCTTTGTTCTTTTTAGTTTTTTCTCTCAGAATTGTTTAATTCTTTGTGGTCTACATAAATTTTGAGCTTTTTGTTTTACTTCTGTGGAAAAAAAAATGGGATTTTGCTAGAGATTACATTAAATCTATAGATTGTTTTAGGTAAGTGAAATTTGCTTATTCTATATTCAAAAGGGCAGGTTTATTATAAAACAGGGAAAGAAAAGAAAGGATGCCTGCATACCCACAAGCAGACAGAAGAGCAATCCCTTACAGGGACTGTTTGTGAGGAGATGTCTGCATGGTCACAAGCAGCCAGGATTGGGAGAGAGCTGCCTCTGTTGCTTTGCAAAGAGAGGGCTGGAATCATCTGCAGAGTCACATGTGGTCAGGAAAGCTGTGTTTGCAAGTTGAGTTTAAAGAAAGAGAGGTGGGGAGGCATATCTGGGGAGCAGTGCTACTGGGAAACGAAATTCAAAGAACATTCATAACATGGACTATCTTTCTATTTGTTATCTTCAATTTCTTTCAACAGTGGCCTGTAGTTTTCAATGTACAGCTCTTTCACCTATTTGGATTTACTTATATGAAAGCATTTATGCTCATTTGTTGTTAATGTATAAAAGAGCAACTGATTTTTGTATATTGATTCTGTACCTTTTCTATATAGTTCCAAACTATTCACGTATATTTCTAATAGAGGTGTGTATGTGTGTACATGTGCACATATTCTTTAGGCTTTTTATATATAAAATCTTGTTATCCAGAAGTAGTGACAATTTCACTTCTTACTTTCTAACCGGATTCCTTTTATCTCTTTTTCTTTCCTAATTGCTCCGGCCAGGACATCTTCCTTGTCTTGACATCTTGTCTTATTCCTGACTTTAGAAGAATATTTTAATGTTGAGTACCACTGTTAGCTATAAACTAGTCATCTATGGCCTTTATTGAGGTACAATCCTTCATAGCAATAGTTTTGGAGAGTGTCAATTTTTTCCCTGTTTTCTAGTGAAATGACCATGACTTTTATACTTAAAAAAAAAAAAAAAAAAAAAGACAGGAGAGGTCTGCCTCACCACGTGGGCCAACTCCCTGGCCAGGGATCAAACCCTTCTCTTGGGCTGGTGATAGTCTGATAGTGCTTGCACCATGAGGGAGGCCTTATCCTTTATTTTGTTAACGGTGTTTATTACATTGATTTTCAGATGCTGAATCCATTCCCTGAAAGAATTCTATTTGGTCATGGTGTATGATTTTTTTTTTTTTT
>NW_004567116.1:32923440-33027112 GCF_000260355.1 Condylura cristata | reverse complement strand
ATCGAACTCATGCAGCAGCGGCTTTAGATTCTCAGTGCTGTGGTTTAACCTGCTGCGCCACCAGGGAGGGCCCCAAATTTTTTATTTCTTCCTGATTCAGTCTTGGTGGAAGGTTGTATACTTCTAAGAATTTACCCAATTCTTCTAGGTTGTCCACTTTGCTCCATATAGATATTCAGGTTAGTTTCTTGCTAAGTCTAGTTAATATTTACCTGATCAATGAATCAGCTTTTAGTTTTATTGATCTAAGAGTTTTTTAGTCTCAAATACATTTATTTACACTATGACCTTCTTTCTACTGACTTGGGAATGTACAAGATTAGTTTGAGATTTATCTTGTCTAGAAGTAGGCCTCCATGGCTAGAAACTTACCTCCTAGGACTACCTTCCTAGCATCCCATACTTATGTATAGGATTTCATGTCTTCATGTGTTTTTTCTGTTGATTTTTTTTTTGATCCAACAGTTGTTCAGTAGCCTATTTAACCTTATTTTGTTAAATTTCTAGCTTTGTTCTTATAATTAACTTTTAGTTTCATACCACTGTGGTTGGAAAAAAAGGTTGATACTTAATCTTTAAATTGTTGACTTAGTTTGTGTCCCCATATATAACTGAGTCTTGAATATTCCATGTGCATTTGAGAAGAATGTGTATTCTGCTTTTAGATGTTCACCTTTGTCTCATCTATGTTGGCTAGAAGTCTATTTTAAGTATGGTTATATCTGCTTTAAATATCACTACTCACGTTGAACCTATGTTTGACTTTGAAGTGAGTCTCCTTGAAGGCAACATATATTTAGGTGTTTTTTAAAGATTTATTTCTTTATGTATACAGAACTGGGGTACAAGCCAGAGGTGTAAGGGTGGTGAGAGGCTTCACCAGAGAGAGTGGGGAGCAGAACAGGCAGACAGACGAAGTACACTGCATGTGGATCACCTCTGGGGCCAGGGATTGAACTCGCTTTGAAGTGGCCTTGGCCAACCTGAAATGCTGAGTCCCAATCCGTTTTGCCAGACCCAAGGTAGCTTTTTAAAAAAAAAAATCCATTTTATTTACACTCATGGTGATTACTGATATATGACTTAACTACTACCATTTTCTATGATTTTCTCAGTATCCCTTTTTCTGTTTCATGTCCTCACTCTAGATTATTTTCATGGTTACCATGAGATTTATAAAAATATCTCATAGGTAACAGTCCTTTTTTCTGTTGATGACATCTTTTCATTTGCCTATATTAGTTTTGCCCTTTTCCTCTTCCCCTTTTGTTTTTGTCATGCAAATCATCCAGTATGCTGTGAGTTTGTTACAAACTGAAGTAGCTATTGTTTTTAATGTTCAGCTTTTATGGTGTAATTGTTTAATGCTCTATTCTGTAACAGCTGGAACTCATCGATTCTGTTTGCCTACTAATCACCTCATTCAGTTTTGTGTACTTGTCTTTTCATTTCAGATAGAAGAGTTCCTTTCAACATTCCTTGTATGGCAGGTCTAGTGATGATGAGCCCCCTCAACTTTGTCTGGGAAATCCTTTATTTCTCATCCATATCTCAAAGATAACTTTACTGGATAGAGTATTCTTGATTGGTAGCTTTTATCTTTCACTATTCTGAATAGATCATTCTATTCTTTCCTGGTCTGTAGAGTTTCTGCTGATAACTGTGCTAATAGCAATGACCCTCCCACCCCCTGCCCATGTCTTTTATAGTCCTTGAGTTTTAATACAATGTGTTTTGGAGAAGGTATTTTTGCATTCTGATAATTTAGGTGTTATATTTATGGATTTGTATATATAATTTCTCACACAGTTTTGTGGGTTCTTATAGGGTTTTTGTTTTAAAAACTCACATAATAATTCTTAGTTTTTTTTCTCCTCCAATCTCTCAAATTCTGTTTCATATGGTCTACTTTATTTTCACTGGTTTCTAATGTCATTCATCTTATTTATTGACTGCTTTAGCTCCAGAATTGGTTGTTTTTAGTTTAATCTCTTCTGTATTGTACTTTTATTCATTAATTTTATCCCTGAGCTCCTTGAATTTGTCTGAGTTTTTTTTTTTAAAGATTTATTGATTTATGCATACAGAACTGGGTGGGGTACAGGCCAGAGGTGCAGAGGTGGTGAGAAGATTCACCAGAGACAAAGTGGGGAGCAGAACAGACCGACTGGCAAAGTGCACTGCTGAGGGGAGCAGTGGGCAGGTCAGGAGAGGTCTGCCATGCCATGTGGGTCACCTCTGGGGCAGGCATGGATCGAACTCATGCTGAAGTGGCTTTAGCTTCTTAGTGTTGTGCTTTAATCCGCTGTGCCACCAGGGAGGGCCCTTGCTGAGTTTTCTTATGGCTTAGTGAATTTTTCATGACTGCTATTTTGAATTCTTTATCAGTTATCTTTTCTGACTTTATAAATCAGAAATCAGTATATAGGTTATTTTAGGAGATGTGTTAGTTTCTTTTTGTGATCCCAGATTACCATGATTTTTCATGGTGTTTGATGGGTGGTTCTTCTGCAGGTGCATTTGAAGTAGCAAGTAGCAGTCTTGCTGAGTGAAAGCTTTATTTCCTTTGACTCTATTGTTCAGCAGGCTAATAAGATAAACTTTTCTTGTTTTTTTTTTTTTTTAGTAGATGGCAGTATAACACAAACTCTCCCCCCCCCCCATCAGGGCTGCTTCTGGGTATATGAGTTGGACTTTTCACCCTTTAATGCCTCTACCAGTGAAGTCATCAGTATGCTCATTGGCACTTTTTGTGCCTCAAGGGTTGCTGGTGACTTGCTGCTCCTGATGTTGCTATAGTTGCAGTCTCCACAGCTGTGGTAGGGAGAGAAGGGTGGTTGGAGTTATGGGCACTGTCTCTGCTGCTGCCTTTTATGTAGGGGACATGTGCTGCCATAGCTGGAGCACAAGCACCACTGCAGCTATGGTGAGGGTTTTGGAATTACAAGTCCCACTGCCACTGCTGGTTGACTTATTAGGAGCAAGGACTCTGTCACAGCTCAGATGGCAGTGAGGTAGCTTTGTAAAATTTAAATGCTGGCTCCATAGGCTGCAACTGTAAGTCCTACTGCTTCTGTACTGGGCTCACTGGACTGCAGCATCTGCTGCTGAGGCTGGGGTCAGTCATGACACTACTCTCCACTGTTCCCTGCTGCCTCTGTATATTTCAACACATCTACCTTTAGCTGTACCAGTGTGTGGATCTCTGTTATCTTGATGTGTTGAGCAGAGGAATCTTTAGATGTCACCCTTTCTCATGTTTAGTATTGGTAATTTATGTCTTTTGTTGATCAGTTTGGTTGGAGGGTTAATTGATCTCACTGGTCTTTTCAAAGTACAGCTTTTGGGTTCATTTTTTTGTTGTTGATGCCACAGATTTTGGAAATCTAAAGCCAAGCCTGCTTCAAAAGTTTTACATAATAAGGCAAAATATCAGTAATAGGCATCTCAGACAATAAATTAAGTCTTTAAGAATTTCCTGAAATATGCTTATAAATAGTTTTTAGATCTCTCATGTATCATCTGGATTATGTTCTGTATTTCTCTGAACACCATAAGATTAAAAAAAAAAAAACTAAGCTGTGTGAGGCATTTTAGTTTTATTTTCCTTTATGGATTGAAACTTGCCAATTTCATTTATTTACAAGAAGGCAATCTGAAATGGAATTTAGAGAAACATGAATTTATATGGTCTTATTTTTTGTCTATATGCCATTAAGTACTTTGTGAAATTGAAAGGGCTATAAAAGTAAGCTATGACTCAAATCTCATGAAAGAACAACATTTTGGGGATAAAAGGTAATAAAATTGGACTTTGCTTTCAGAAATTACAATCATTAAGATATAGCCCTATATAGTGGTGCCAGCACTTGAAAAACTGTACATATGGCTAAACACATCCTTGAAAAATAAGCAGCTAATAGTAGTTTTTATTTTACAGACTGATTTAATAAACATTAATTGTGTGCAAGTCACTTTACATAAAATTAAATTCTCTGAGATGACATATACAGAGTGACCCTTGAACACAGTGGCACCTTCCTTTGTCCCCCCCCACCCCCGCCCATGCATTTGGAAATATGCGTTAATTTCTGGGGAGGAATCAAAAGTTTAACTACAGTTATTCCTTGGAATCTGTTGGGAATGTGTTTAAGAACAACAGCTGTGGCTGGTAGAATTCATGGATATGAAGGGTCAACTGTATCTATTGAAAATAATCTATGTTTAAGTAGACTCACACAGAAGCACTTTGTTAAATATCAAAAATGAGTTTTCTCTGTAAATTCAGATTTCTTTTATGAGCTTACATATAAAAGCTTTAGTGTAATACATAGTTGTAAAAGAGCTGGGATTGTCATATTTTGTCAGTTTTCAGCTGAATGGAAAGCAGGCAGAGACCATAAACTCCTGGTCATACTGTGACTCCATTAACTGCAGCTATTTTGCCAATATTAATGGGTAAGTCTCAGAGAAACCAAGCTGTATGTGAGGGGTTTAGCTCCTTACATGTACTCACATCTTCAAAAGGCAAATGGCTGCTTTTTCCTTTGGAACAGGACCACGCATAGTGCTGAGACTCTTATCACAAAGCTAGATCAGAGTATCAATTTACAATATGAGTAAATTTTTTTTTACTTTAAAGGTAAATCTTTTTTACTTTGAGAAAAACAAGTAGTAGTTATTGTCTTACCTTTAAACTAGGTAATATTGAAAAACTTCTACAATGTCCTAAAAAATGTAAAGGTGCTTTCTTATACTTCATGTTTTCACTTATATTGCATGTATTTTCCCCATAAAATAAATTTCAGGTAACGGTTTGCATTCTGGAGATTATCCTTATTTTTCAAGGATGTGTTTAGCCATATGTACAGTTTTTCAAGTGTTGGCACACTATATAGCGCTATATCTTAATGACTGTAATTTCTGAAAGCAAAGTCCAATTTTATTTTATTACATTTTATAGCCCTTTCAATTTCACATAGTACTTAATGGCATCTGGACAAAAAAGGTTTGCATTCTGGAGATTATCCTTTTGAATTTGGTTCAACTATTTTAAGAAAAGGAAATATGTAATGATATCACTTGAGCTAAGCCAATTTATTTTAGAAGCAACAAAAATCTGCCAGATGTTGCTATTATGAAACAGTGATCTAGCATTTATAAATTCATCTGACACCTGGATATACTGGCATAAACAATGACTTTTTATATCATGAGGCTGTTCTAATTTAGGTTCAGTGTTTCATCTGTTTTCTTTGTAACTCTATTAGTACTACTAGACAAGCCCAGGCATATTTTATGGACTGCCTTTGGGCATTCAGCATGTTAGAAACAGTTAATAAGGAGTGAACACATTCCACCCAGGAAAGTTTTGATTGCTGCTGTGCAACTTAGCATTTTTCTTATTTTAATGTTGTTAGGTCTAGCTGTCTTCTGTGTCCCCAAGAGACTGAAGATAGCACTAATTTGAATTGCTTGGGGAAAGTCAAAGTCAGTCATGTAAAGCACCACTGTTCACTTGAAAGGTAATTTTCTCATGTCTAAAACCAGTATATAGGAGATGACGAGACTCTACCTTATATAATTATAAGAGTCAGAAATGCTATTTATCTGTGCTTTTCTAGTCTTGTTTTGAAGGAACACTCATTCTTCAGGACAAAATAATTTGCTTCACCAAAGCAGATACCTATCATAGTCAAGCATTCTTAAATACTTCAGTTAAGGTTATCAGCTTGTTTTGCCCTGACTTTTCTGTACTCAGGTTATTATATATGAGATGATAAGTAAAAAAGGTTAACATAACATATATTAAATATTAAAAACTTGTACCATATTGAATTTAATTAAAATATAACTAGAAAGTAATATTGTTCAGTGTCTAGAGACCTGATTTCAAATCTAGAGTGTGAGGTATTCACCGACAAATAATTATCTTTCATTAAAAGTAAACCTTCAATTTCAGAACTGTTTATATAGAACATTTGACATTTACCTCCTCATTTAAAGTAAAACAAGAAATGAAGCAACTGGGAGTATATCTCTTATATGTACTTTATATTGTTTTACCATCTATGTATGGTAATGTGATTTATACTTCAAAGAGGTACTCATAGGACACACATTACTTTCTAACATTTTAAACTACTTACTCCCACATACTTCATTCCACCCACCCAATAACATAAAAGCATTACACTGCAACAAATTATTATTTGTACTTGGGACACAATACTGAACATATATTTATATTCCCATCTGTTAGGACAGTATTTATGATTTATATGAGAACCTTCTACCCCTCACTGTCTGTCAGTTGATTCTTTCGTTGACTATAATGCTATAGGTGTCTATAAATCTGAACACAGGCATTTAACATAACAGTGCATTTAACTGAAGCTAAGTTTATCCAACCAGACTCAGACCTCTGCCCCCAATTAAAGGAATTGTTAAAAGGTTCAAAAAAAAAAAAAAAAAAAGGTGGGCGGAATAGAAAGGGAAAAAGTAGCAAGGCAAGAAAATTCAGAAACTTTTGAAGTTAGCTATTACTTATCAGTAAGATACTCTTGTTATGAAGCCTATGACTGATAATAGTATGGAAAAAGTTAAATATCTGCACACTTTCAACTGGGATTCCCTGGAACTACTGCTAGTCCTTCTTCTAGAAAGTAGGGAGTTAGGCACCTGACAAACAAATTCTTGTCTGGAAAAATGAGATAGCTGCTGTTTTCTTCTAAAACTCCAATTTACTGAGCCTTACTAGCTTTGGTCACTGTGTAGCTGTGCCATCACAGTCAGGATTCAGAACAGTTCCCTCACTCTAAGATGTTTGTTCATGTCCTTTCCCTGACCATTCTTCCTAGGCAACCACTAGTTTGTTTTGTCGCTGTAGTTTTGCTTTTGGTAAAATGAAATTACATAGTGTGTAGTCTTTTTATGTTTTTTTTTCACTATTCACAATAATTTTAAGATTAATCTATACTGTTGTATATATCAATCATTCCTTTTGTTTAATATTCAGTTGTACGACTATAACAAAATTTGATCATTTGGTTTGTTTCTCATTAGAAATACAAGTAAGAGGGTCAGAAAAAGGTTACACAGAATTGCTAAATTGAATATAGTGTTAAGAATAGTTCCTGGTCCACAGTGCAGTCAATAAATATTGGTAATGATTGTACTGTTGTGGTTTGAAGCAAAGAGGCAGGACATGGCCTAGTGCATTTCGTAAGCATCACTTAATAGTAAGTCAGATAGTGAAGGCATAATAAGTTCTTCATGAAAGCACTTGTCTAGAAGTGGGAAAAGATACTTGCTTCCCTTTTTTGGTCTCTGTTAAGCATTCTTTCTCTGAGACCATGGTCTATAACCTTCTCCTTATCTATTTACCAAAAGAAGTACAATCAAAATATTAATATTCTAAAAGGAAACAAGATTGTTTGTTGCCAAAAAATCTGCTAACGGTTATGAAGTTTTTTTTGAGTGATAGAATGTTTTAAATTGATGTTAATTGCACAGCTAAATATACTAAACTATGATTTACACACTTGAAACACATAAAAAGAGATCAAGTGACTAACAAACAATACAGTCATATACCAACTTACTTCATCAGAAGACCTAGTTTCTGGTAACATTTCCCACCTTTTCTTCCAACAGGTATTTGAAGGTCAATGTATTTCAGAAGCTCACTGTTCCCACAAATATGTTTGTCACATCAGAACCCATTCATTGTTGTGGTACAGATGAACTACTTTTCCTAGTTCAATTTAGCCACTGACACCAAAACTTTCAACTTGTATACCCAGGGCCGCCCAATCCTGCCCAAGGCCCTAAGAGGAAGTAAATGTTTGATGCCTGAGATGAAGGTAGAAGGGAATCTAGAATACTCACATCTCCACCCCTGAGTCCACTGACTAGGTCACCCAGTTGAACTAAGTCAGTGTTTTCATGGACCCTTATTCTTTCTCTACCTTTTATATTCCTAGGCACAGGCAGGGGTTCTCTGAAACTGGGAAGATCATGTGCTCATATTTCAGGCACTTTTATTATGTAGGGACTTTCCTCTATCCTAGGATAGAGAGAATAAGCCTTCTTCCTGGTGGCTGGCAATTCACATGGGCTCAATAGCAGTTCACCTGTCTTAGTTTCTGAAGCCAACAAGATCTGTTTCTTCTCTACTCCTAGGAATCTACTGCTATGATTTCAGTAAGTCTTTCAGAGGAGTACAACAGAATTATGACATAAAAGGTACCTGGCACAACACTTCAGTGCTCAATAAGGCTAGTTTCATATCAAGTCAATTTTAAGTTGCTCTACTTACCTGGTGTACACAGTCTAAAAATTGTAGGAAAATTGGAGCAAAACCGCTACCCTGACAGTTGAGGGTCAAACTGCTCCGCTGACTGAATTTATGACCAAAAGAGAGCCACTCTTTTTCAACCAACATCCGGAAGCCTTCAATGGTCCTATAAAAGGGATCACTGAGTAACTGAACCAGGGATGTCACCTAGGGCACAAACAGAATGGAATCTTCTTACTTTTAGTCCTGAAAAAAAATTTTACTCCTAAGACAAAGCACTTTCTTTTGATAATAGCTCGTTTACAAGCAAAGTTACCAGAGCAGCAAATTTTCAGCCAATCAAATTAAATTTTACTGTAAAGTATGAAGAACTTAACTTATTCATTTTGGTCACATTTTCTTTCAGGGAATTAAGATTTTAATCTTTACTTTGCTGGTGTGATAAGTGGCTTTTTAGTCTAATTAAGAGAATCAGTTCAAACTTACATCTTTTCTTTTAGTAGGCCTTACTGTACTTTATACACATTTCTTTTCACACTGGAATAAAGCAGAGGCTTATGGAGAGCTAGGGAAAGTGACATAGGACTTTCTGTCAATAAACTTATTAGTTATTATATAAAAGTTATTATATAAAAGATACACCTGCAAAACTTAACTGAAATACAAATACAAAAATGGGTAACAGTTTACTTGTGCAGTGATGTCCCAGCCTTCTTCCAAACAGATCAAAACTGAGGAACCATTTTCAAGCACTTCTGACACAACCAAAGCCAGCTGCATTATCCTGTGAAGCTAAGAAAAAGGAAGTCACAATGAGACCAATTGCTCTCTAGCATCAGGAACAGAGACTTGCTATTAACCTTAGATAATCAAACAAGTTAGGGATTGAATATTCTGGAAAAAAATAACCACATAATGTTTTAAAGTTCTTTGCCAAAATTAGATCAATGCCCCATTCTAAGTGTTCAAGTGACATATAATGAAATAGAACTTATATGATTGTCCCAAAAGTAAAAAAAAAAAATTCGAAGTGGTCTCCAAACATGATTATTTGGCTTAAAAATTATTTTTCTGTAATAAAGTCTATTTCAGTTATATTATCTGGAATTTGATAGTATGGCTGGTTGTATAACTTTGCAAATATACTAAAAACACTGAATTATACTTTTCAAAGAGGAAAAGTTTCAGGGATTTTTACAGTGTATTAAATGGAAAGAAAACTTATATTTGTGCTGAACTTTTTTTAAGTCAAGTAAATGGACATAAGTCCCAAATGAACAATTAGGATATAAGCAAAACAAATACATTTACAAACTAAGTTTGTGATATTCTAATTAAAAATGTTAAGCAGTATGGCATAATTTGTAGAATGAATTTCTGAATTAAAAAACAAAACATTGCTCCTTTCCTTATATTTTAAGCAGAGCTAGGCTATTTTACATAAGGAACAAAGCAGAGGTCATCCTCTCCAGCAATGGAAATCTCCCATTGTTTCTATAGCATTGTTATTATTGGAGCTAATTCCCTTGGGCTCAGCATTTGCTCTAAGAATTTTTAAAATGCCAATATCACAAGTGGAACAATATTTTCAATTATTTTTAGTCCCTAACTTGTGAACTTGTGATATGGGTCTACTATTTTGGAGTAAAGAGCAGAGAACAGAATGTACCAAAAACACATAGGATGGGTTGTGTGGACAGTTTGGAGTAGGAGCTCATCCATAGCTAAGGGACAGAAGTAGGTATTGATCAGTTCCTTCCATGAGTAAAGTGTCCTGAATTTCTTTAGTGGTAATTGACACACCCTGATACTGACTTAATTGTATATGTGGCTGTGTTTTTCCATAGTTTAAGTACCTTGAGAATTGTCATTGCTCTGGGTAACCATATCAGTTTCTGTTTGTTTTGGTGCCTTTTACTCCAATGTCTTGAGAAAAGGGGGTTGTTTCCCACGAGAGGCAGAAGACTCAGAGGTAGATTGGGGTGAGGCTAGAGGGGATGAGAGGGCCTAGAGGTCCTACAGAGGGAGAAGGAATAATGGACATAGCACGAGTGGTCTAAAAGGCAAGGCTATCCTACCAAGGTGCTCTTGGTCAAATTCTGAAACATGCATGTCATATTTTTCTTTTTGTGGTTTTTAAGAAGTGTGTGTGTGTGTGTGTGTGTGTGTGTATGTGTGCTGGTATAACCATTTCCCCTAAACTTCTCAACAGAAGTTCAATTAAAAACATCCCAGGTTTGACTTAGCTGAAGATGATGACACTGGTTTTTCCAGTATCTGTATAACTTTTAGGATATCTAGACATACTAACAGAGACAAATAGAGGGTGAGAAAGGGAAAGACTTTGAGTCATCTAAAAATTGTGTCTGTTCTTGATTCTTTCTGTGCTTACAATAGAGCAGAGACCATAAATGTAGATAAGTTATGATATATCAGGAAGGTTCCACCTAACATTATCTTCTTTGTAGCATCCTGTGGAAACCAAGCTTTCAATTACAGAAATTCTACCACCTCATCTCTTGTATGAAAGGCCTTCATAGAGGATACACAATAAAGGGAAGAACCAGGCAATGGGGGAAACACATTTTTATCTCAAATGTCAATTCTGTATATTCACTTGGGCTTCCTTTTCCTTGAGTTATAAGACAAATTCCTTCAGACGTTACCTGTGGGAACCACTCAGAGTCTCCCAGGGCTTTCAGGAAGGTCACTTCTGAATCAGTAGGGATGGTACTTGGGATACAAGCCCTCATTAGCTTTTTAAAACTGGCTTTCACTTGTCGGATGTCATGAAATTCAACAGGAACAAATTCACAATTTAAAGCAAACTCTAATTTGAAGTTCTGTGGGTGAAAATGCAGAGAACCATAGGACATTATTTTCAATGAGCAATATTTAGTGATATATAGTTATATGAAACCAAATAGTTGCAGAAGGTCTCAACAGATATGAAAGTCAATCTTGTGTGGTAAATGTGTCAATCTTGTGTGGTAAATGTGGAAGAAGTCAGTCAATAGGTATAGTGGTTTGAGTTGGCTAGCTGTAATTCTGATAACTTTAAAGATGTACAAGTAAGCTGGGAACTGGTGGGATTTACATAAGCTGAGAAAGGTCATAAACCTGGAAGTCTAGAAAGTATGATTAAAGTATAATAAAATATCTAAGACATATGTCATGTATTAATCATGTTTTCTAGACTGAAGTCTCCCTAAGGTGCACATTATCAGTAAAAATTTTAGACATACAAATATTAAGTAAAACATTCATTGTAAAGTGAAAAAAAGTAGAGATGACTATTGGGAAGAAAATAAACATCATGATTTCACTATACTAACACTGGTAACTCTTATTTACATAAATTCTAGCTTTGAGGCAATATTTTTTTCACCCACTATGCCACATATACCTATTTTAGCACTTTTATCATTATATCTTTAAATAGTGCTAAATTGATAGCCCACTGGTATGTATGTTTTACTTGGATAATCTGGATGCCTAGAGTTCTGACTTCTGCCAAAAAAAGAATTTTCTCCTCTTTCCACTCTTCACATTCTGCCCAAATTGCTGGTTCATATACTTTTCTAGTAAAATGTATTACATGTTTTGCAACTATGTGACTGTTTTATTTTCTATGTAATATTGATAAGAAGGTAAACATTCACCACTATATATTAAAATAGTTATGAAGACTATTATACACATGGAAACATGATGTTACATATTCTCCTACATTCTTTCTCTTGTAAGTCCTTCCTTTTATAAAACTTAGATAAAAGGCAGTTTACTTTTCAGGTAAATAGATTCCTTTCCTAGTGTTGAGACACAATGTTAGGTCACAGGAATGTTACTCAGTAATAAGGTACTACTCAAGGTGTAGTTTAAAAAAGGCCAATTCGATTATTTAGAATGAGTTACTTATTTGCATTCCTACTAGGATAAAAGTTGTGGAGCTGCAATTAAAGAGTACTGTGCTAGCTACAATGTAACACATTAGCTGTAAAATATAATAGCTAATACTTTATTGGATGAAAGAAAGAAGGGAGGGATGGTCAATCTTATTCATGTATACATGATCAAAGCACTAATCTGAAGACTTAGATGTGAAAGGAATGGCAGGTGAATATTCAGGAGCTAAATCTCAGGGAGTGATTCAGATCAGAAACAAGTGGTGTGTTCAAGTGTGGAAAGTCTGTGTTCTGGACAAGATATTGATGCCAAGGCAGCTGTGTAGGCAACCCTGCGTTGCTACTGTCTGCTGTATCAGAAGGCCAAAGTGTGCACATTAAAAAACTAAGCACCGACTAGCAGTTTCATACCCTTTGCCCTAAATGCTTGATGACTAAGTGATTGCAGCAGTCTGTCCAGTGGGAGGAGAGACAGCAAAACCAGTATGCCACAGGGGAGTTCTGTCTGTGGCTTCTTCGGGGCCAAGCATGTGGGATCCTGTTCACAGCCTCAGGCTCCACAGTTCAGTTGAAAGTCTAGACTGTCCAGTGTTGATGGACACTGGACGACTTCTGAGTAAAATACTTTTATTTCCTATACATCTGTCAGTAGTAATGAAACACTGATATTTTGTAACAGTGCCAGTTGCAAAAAGACTGTTGCCTTTGGAGGAAAAGACTATAATTTATGAGATTTAAGCATAGTGAAGTTCTTTGGCATAATTATATTTTGAATTTTCTGATAAGTATCATCACATGTAAATACAGTCTTATAAAGATTTAAAGTATAGAAAACATAGCCTTGGCCTTCCCTTGCCTCTACCTATAGTCAGGTTATTTTCTTTTCACTCTTCTTTCTACCTTCCCAAAGTTTCCCAATATTTATAATAACAAAACCATTTGTTTTGTTAGTTCAGCTTCCATGTGAATCTATACTAAGACTGGAAAACAAAGCCTGAATAAACCTTATTTCTTTTTCGTATGCATAAGTCTTAGCATGCCTGATGTTTATGCTGACTTTTTTTTTACCATATACATATTATATTCATTGCTAATAATTATGCATGTAATACATATATAAACATATGCAGCAAATATACATACAAGTTAAAATTCCTTTGAGATGAGTTTTCTAAATTGTAAAGTGTATCTACACAGTTTCTAAGTTAGAAAAAGAAGTCTTACCCTAATTTGTGACTTCTCACCAAATATATAAAGGGCGGCTTGGCGTTTCAAGAGCTGGTTTTGCAGATAGGCGCTGTTACTAATGGAGGCTGAGTGATCCTTGCCTGCCAGCCGGGCACCAACATCAATGAAGGATGTTGGAGAGCTGATCAAGCGAGTGCTGGAGCGAAGACTTGCCCAGACACCTTTACAAAAGTCAAAGTAATTGAGTGAGATAATCTAATTTGGAAAGACCATTGAAGGGAAAAAGATGCATGCTCTGTAGATACAGTTCTAGAGGTACTATCCAATTAAAGTAATCGGTCATACTGCTCACTTGATATTTACTTTTGCAATATTAAAAGCATTATTCATTAACGAATTTCAAAATCACATCATCTTAGGCTCAGAAGTCTATTCTATTTCTGTCGATTCTATTTCTGTATTTTGATGTAAATATAGTATTTATAGTAAATGTGAAATCATAAAGAGTTCACCATTAGTGGTGGAGGCACTAATGAAGCTGAGGGAGAATAACAGCAGTAACTCAATTTCTCAGGGCTTTATTCAGTTTATTCAATACTTTCTCAAGAAATAAAGCAGAAATATATTAAACCAACTAAAAGCTGAGGCTGGATTTAGAATTAAAGTGTATGCCAAAATGATGTAATTTTGAACATGATTTCTATTACTAACCCCCCCAAATCCATGAAAAAGTGAGAAATTATGTTAACAATGTGCATTTCATTGCATGTGAGGAGGTTTCATTTAAAGTTTATAGTCAAAAGCAAATGTTTTCTAAGGGAAAGGCCAAGCTAAGAAGCTCATGTTATAAATTAACCTTAATAATATTAAATAGAGTATTTTCTATATGCAAGTGAAACTTAAGTAGCATAAGTCTTGAATTTGACAAGTTCTATAGTAGACTCAAAACAGAGCCTCTTATAAAGAGCCTGCAAGTTGTAGTGTTCATCCCAGTGAACAGTGGTCATCATTTTGCCAACTGCTTCCCCAAAGATGGGTTTCTTGTCTAGATTTGGAAAGCTTCTTTGAAAAAATTTTAATGTTTGCTAAATGTTAAATGAAGCCATGTTTCTAGGTGACTAGAAATCACCATAATGTCACATTTGCTTCTCTTTATATAAGCATTTATATGGTCAGGAGACCAGTTCTCTAGAAAAGATTTATAGATGATAACTGCTTAACATGGATGAATCTTTCTATATAACACATGAATTTTCTTAATATTATTTTTTGGTAAGTGAAATCAGAAAATTCAGAATGTAGATGAGAAAAAAGGATAAAATTTGACAAACAAATGTGAAAAAAGTCACCTGTATCACATATGAAAATGGTTAGAAAGAGTGACACATCAGGACAGATAATACAGTACCTTCATTATGGACTCTTCCCTTAGTTGAAGATTTGGAATTTGACTGAGTAAAACATTTATCTCTGTACCCATGCACTGGTTGGCAAGATTAAAGACAGAAGGAGGGATGAAATGTATATAGCAGCAAACATCAGAGCAAATTGTGTAACAGAAGAATAGGTTATTTCATTTTGTAAATTAAGTTAGCATAGGGGAAAAAGTAAACGTAATAAAAGTAAATGATTTAATTAACCAAAGCCACACAGTAACACACACACACAAGATGAACTGAGTGCCTGTTAAATGAAATTTCAGCACCAGTTTATAAATATTATAAGCACAATGAAATGGACAGCACAGCAGAGTGCCACTAAAGAATTATACCAAATGGATTAAGCTTTTAAAGATTATCATTTGATGAAAAGCAAATTTATATAATAAAATTAAGAAATTGGGGAGGGTTAATGTTAGGAATTCACTGGCCTAGTATTTAAGGAGGCAGATTGGTAAATGCTACATATTGTACAACACACTTATTCTTTGAGCACAGTTATCACACCAGAAAACAATGAAGTTCTAGCAACCATTTGGAATAACTAAGGGCATTTTTTGCAGTAAAGCATTAAGCATTGCCACACTATTTTCATTTTATACTTTACAGAATTTACAGTTATTAACCATACTATTATAGATAGTAAAAAGCAGCAAACATTTGTGGTCCAGTGACAATACCTAATGCCACAAAGAATATAGCTTGTGATGATTGATGATTTCTTCCAAAATTCCTACTTTACCAAAATGATCGGCAGTATTAGATATGATACTTTTGTAATTTGAGTAATAGTTTTTTTTCCCCCAACAGAAAGAAATTGCTTCATGAATATGGCAAATTTACCTGGTAGTAACAAAAATAGTGAGCAGAAACTATCATCTATTTTCGGAGCAAAGGAATTGCTCTTGTTAATTAAAGAAAATGACTCCATATTCAGGATTAAAACTTTGAAGCCAGTATTAGTGAGCCACACATTCCAAAGTTACATAAAATATGACATGACCTGCCCTGCTGCTATGGAAGCAGGAAGGACATTGATGGCTTTAGAGGTCAAGGGAAGCCAGAAAGGATGCACAGCACTGGCTGAATGCACAAGAATGCAAAAAAAACTAGCAAGACAGAACAAACGCCTGGAAAGACATGGCAAAGGCACAAGGCCTCCTTTGTGCTAGCTGACTGCTCTTCTTCCTGCCAAGGTTTTGAATTTTCCTATTGTAATATGGCACATATTTAAGAGGTTGCTTCCTGATTCTCAGCCACTGTCTCTTAAATATATCATACATTTTTATGCTAGCCCTTCTTCCTGGAATGATTTCTCCTAAATCTTTCGTCACCCAACAAACTCCTACTTATCCTTTAAGATTCCAGAACACTGTGAACGCCTCTGAAAAGCATTCCTTATTGTCCCCAGAGTTGCAGGGATCTCTATTTGAACTCTGATCACACTGCACTGTGATTATTTCCACATTTTAATTTTACTAGATTGTATACTCCAAAGGACAGGGCCTTAATCACATTTATTCTTGTATTTGTGCAAAGCCTGATAGTATAGGTACTCAAAACATTTGCTGATGTTTTCTTTTTGAAAATACCTTGTAAATTGTTGTGGTCCCTACTGCATCTTTAATTATTTGCTCAGAAAGAGTATTAAATTAAAAAACAATTAAGCACTTCCTCAAACAGAGGCTCAGTAGTGAAAAAAAATGCAAAGTATCATGTTGCAGAAAATCAGCAATGAGAAAATGGTCTGTACTGATTTGGGGTTAGGAGAGGCCTTTGAGAGCTATAACCCTATGTGGCAGTCATGTTAACTAAATGCTTTACATTACTGCATCAGTAGCAGTAATGTCTACTAATCTTCCTGAAGGATTCTTAGGTGTCAAATACTAGTTCTGAACATGTAACACTGAACTGGAGTTTGTGTTTTTCCAAACTGCAGGGTCCTTCTTAGTGGTCTACGAAATCATTTTAGTAGATTCACTTTTTTTTTTTAATAATGATGTAAACAGATTAGAAATATAGATGCATATAGATGATTATAACCCTTCTGAATCATAATGAGTATGTATATATACATAGATATATTTCTTACTTTGAGCCATGATCACAAAGTTTGGAAAGTCACTGGCCTAGACCTAGAGGCTATGTCCTCTAGCTTCTTTGGCCAGGGAGGAGCAAACCAGTTTAACTTGAATTCAAATGTAGACTTCTAAAATTAATCCTGATGCCTAATACTCTGCTAAAATAACCATAATAATAAAAATAGAACTGAGAGTATTATGAGCCAGTTTATTTGATTTACTTGTCTCTATTTTAGAATTTACAGGTTGTGGTTTCAATTTGAATGTAATGAAATCAAATTCTCAGTCTTTTGTCATTTAAGCAACCAATGGTCGGTCCAGCAGGAACTAGCTAAGGGGCAGTGCTTTGGGGAAGAAGTGATGAGTAAGTTCTCATCAGGGGGATGTTCAGAGCATGAGTGTTTAGTCCTAAACACTGGAGATATTCATTCCACTTTGTTCAGATTGAACAAAGGAGAGAAAGTAAAGAGATGCTTAGGTTGCATGTTGAAATGGGGTACTATTATCCATGTGTCTTTATGTTCAGCACAGTGCATGAGCTACAAGTTATGTTTAGTGATCACTGAACTGAAATGGCCTAATCCTAGCCAGTTATACTTCTGTTTGCTAAGTGATCATGGCCAAGTCACTGCTACTCTTAAAACCCCTTAAGATAAATGCTCTAGAGGTTATTTCAAGGGTAAATTAACAAATGTAGAAGAACTCTAAGCACCATGGAAATGTGAAGGATGAAAGTTAAAAAGCTAACTCCAGTGGCTGTTTCTCAAATATACTCTCAGCTACTATATTTTTCTATGTAAGAGGCAGTATCAGTTTTTCCATAGCATTTTTCTACTCAAGAGAATATTTCTATATGTGCTTTCCTAATGAGTCTCAGAAGTTATTTATTTTTAAGTGAAAATGTGATCTATTTATAACTACTGGTTCTTGTGTAAAAAGGTTGCTTTCCCTTCCTTAGTAACACATTAACATATATGCTGAATGCAAACTTATCACCCAGACTGAAAAAAAAAAGAAAAAAAAATGGTGAAGGTCAATGTAAACTCTGTCTTGGAGTAAGAAAGGCACATGCACAAATAATGTAAGAAGGAAACCGTAGATTCTATGACAATGAAAGGAATGAAGAAACTTAAAAAGGGATGCTGACGACTGTCAGCAACTATTGGAACCCTCAGAAGGAATTAATTCTATGAAACCTTAATGTTGAAATTCTAGTCTCCAGAACTGTGAAGCAATAGTTGTTTTAAACTTCTAGTTTGTGGCTCTTTCTTAAACAGCCCAAGCAAAGTGTTCTAATGATAAATCCTGAAAAAAGTAATTAGAGGAATGAAGGAGGTTGAAAGCTTTTAGGCAATTCCACAATTGCAGAAAGTTCTGATGAGGTAGGGAAAGGAAATCCAAAGAACCAATAAGATTGACTACCAGAAGTAATAACTTGGTTTTTTCAAAAGGGAAGAATGTGGATTTTGTAAAACATAACCTGTATTTTTATTCTGAACCAAATTCTAGAATGTACTGTTAATGAACTATTTACAATTACTTAGGAAAATGCACTAATTGCTAAAAACTTTTGTGATACAGAGTTTGAATCCAGCAAACACTGGATTACAAAGAGACTGAGAAATGTGGGCCAGGAGAGTTTTAGAAGAAATCAGCCAGTATAAGTTAGCTGGGCGTTTCTTTCTTCAGAAAGGCTGATGTATTATTTTGATGCTGGCTTTTGCCCTTTGGCCTGTTCAACATTGTTTCTAAAACAACAAACCACAGGAGAGTAGTGATCAAATCTATGAATGACAAGAAGCTGGAAAAACAGCTTCTTACTGGTATTATCCTACTGGTAGACATGATCAAAAGTTTGAGAACAATAGTCCATATTAAAAAAGATAAAACTTTGAAGGTATATTACATAGTATATTACATAGTATATTTAGGTCCAAAAATCAACCTTCAAGGCTAGTATATTGTTAAGAACAATAGGACATATGAAGCAGGCAAAAGGACCTCAAACAATATTAACTGAAATACAGATTAATCTAGTAAAGTGGCTATTTCCCATATCTAATGAAATCAGCCTGGTACAAATTTCAGTTCTTTGGAGAGTCCACAGAATGACAAGGATAGTGAGGGACTGGGACTGTAACCATTTTAATTGGGGATAGAATAAACTGAAGTTCTCAAAGAGAAAACATAAAAACAATTTTTAAATGTAAGGATTGTAGTAACATGGGATTAGAAGTATTCTTTAACTTTGGAATGTTAAGGTAGGGCCAATAAAAATTTATACGGTAGTATATATTTTAGATCAATGTAAGAAAGCTTTTCTTTTAAACCAGGACTGTTTACTATTTTTTTTTTTTAAATTTTAGGTATAAATGTGGAATGCAGAATAACAAACAGATAGGGTTCCTTTTTCTAGAAAAAGAGTTTTCTAATAAGTTGCTATAAATGCAAGAGACAACTTTTGGAAGAAAGGAATTTCTTATTACTGATGATGTGCTAACAGAACCATAATCATTCCCTTGGTGTGTTTTCATGGGGATTCAACACTGCATGGGAGTGCAAGGAGAGTCTAAGATTCTTTAACTTTACTGTGAATCACTAGAACTTTACAATCATAATTAACTGGTGTCTGGAATTTCATTTGAAAAGTAAAGGAATCTCACATAAATCTCCAGCAGTCAAAGCAGATCATTGGGAGCAAAGAGAGCCAACACAAAGCCTATATTTTCTCATACCAGCAGCCACTCCAGAGCAGAAAGAGTGGTATGAATATGATTCTCTATCTTCCATATTACCATTTCAGGAAACAGGAGTTGAAAAGGTATTGGAAGCAAAGCCCATGCATCTAGGATCACTTCTCCCTAACTGGTTATGTTTCTGTGATCAGTCCTGCTGCATTGCAAATCAGAAGCATCATGGAGTACTACTCCCAGGACTGACGCACCTTTTAAATGCTTCCCCCTCCCCACACCTCCCAGTACTGCCAAACTCATTAGTATGTATGATTTCAGCAATGATTATACCCCTTGTCCCATAAGGCCCAAATTCATCTATGACCATACTAGCAATAACTTTGATAATTTATTTAGAAAAGGGTAATCAAGAACAATTTCAACCATAATTAGTTGATTTAAGGTATCACTATCTAGAGGAAGTTATCTTTTTTTAAAGTTGAATCAGTGCTCATTTATAAAATCAGTCTTACTAACCTCCTCGAGCAAAGCTATTGGATGGGTTTACATCCAAATGTCCTGGCACTACCTGCTTAAGCACAGTGGACACTCTTGAAGTCCTCCTTTCAGTCCCTAAAGTCAGCCAAAAAGAAGAACAAAAACCATGTCGTTTGGGTTAATATTACTCAAATGACAAAAAGTTATCTTCATGTGTAGCATGTCTAATTGCTGCCAAACATTGTACTTTTTAAGTACCCAAAGCTTTAATAGAGATAACAAAGCACTGTTACTATTTCCTCGGAGATACACACATTTGCAAGATTATAGAGAGTTAGGTTTGGCAAGTGCAATCAGAGAATTTAATGATAAATGAAGCAAGGCATGCATGGTGTCACTTTTCAAGAAAAGCCACTTCTGCTTATGTTGAGCTAATTCAAATAGCTGATTAAGCCAAGGAGACCAACTTTTCAAGTCACATGCTCCTGTGTCTGACACATTAGGGTTACCTCTATATGAACCCTTTGGGGTTCCATCACATGATAACTGAAACAGAATATTAGTACAAGTCTTAATTGCTTTATCCAAATCTAGTGAAAACAAACTGTACTGCAAGTTATAAAAGGCTGTGGAAATTTTGGGAATTTCAAACTTATAATTTTAACAAATATACAAATTCTAGGAGAAAAACAAAAATATGGTTTTATGTTCCCACCTCCTCCCCTGCTCTTTTAAAAAGAAAATAATTATATCTCTAATTTGTTATTTATTAGAAATTAAGTGTTGCTCTGATTTTTAAGTAGAAGGAGCATCATGGTGAAAGGAACAGAGCAAATAACTGAAGGGACTAACCCTACGAATAAATCAGATTTTTTTTATAGTTGTCAACAAGAAAAGTACTGTGGAATCTTACCTGGAGACAGAGCAAATGCTGGCCTGACAGTAAGAGTGTTACTGCCATTGAGTTTTTGATGGACGGAAACTGCATTCAGTAAGGCTTGCAAGTACTTTTCTTGTTCTATGCTACTGGAGGATTCTAGAGAGGAGGTAGGAGCTATAAAAGGAAAAAAAAAGAATAAAACAAACTCTGTTAATAAAACAGGCATATATTCATTCTTCCAGTATGTAATCTTCGAGTACCCCAAATATAGAAACCAGTACTACTTAAAGCTCTAATCTGTTATGTGGCTAATCCTCCTTTGTGACTGATTTCAACACAACTACTACTACATCATGCTCCCAGAAAGAAACCAGGTGTGTAAGTCAGCATGTGCTGTCCTTCCATGTGTAGATGCTTCTCATTAACCAAGTAAGTCAAAATGAAGATTCATAAAATACATCCCCTTGATGATCTTCCCAATCCTTCTGACCATGCTAATTTTGGGGAATATAGGACAGAGAGGGTTCTTTTAGGCAGTCAAGATTTTCCCCAATACACATTTTATTCCAATTCTGTCACATAGGCCTGCACAGGGTACATGAACTTGTAGGGGTTATACAAGTAGAGTGGGAGAAAGACGGGGTGAGATATGAGTAGTTATTGTTGATCCCTCTAAAAGAGCGGTAAACAGTAAGCCTCAATAGAAACAACTGAGTAATTCTGGGTGTGGAGTAAAAGAGGCTCACTACAACTAGTCCAGACACTTTAATAAAGAGGCAGCAAGCGGGACTTTCTAGAAGGACAATAGACAGTAACAGATTTTCTTACCATGAGAACAGGAGATAAACAATTAGCATTATTATATATGATTTTAACAACTTTAAGATGCTATCAGTATAAGATGCACCATTATTTTATGTACTAAGGATAAAAAATGCTGTTAAATATCTCTGGTTTGTGGAAATGAAAACAGCTTAGAACCAAATAATTTAATATGCTAATTTTTATCAGAATCCACACATAGGTGTATTAAGTAAAATGTCAAATGCAAGGCAGCCTCTCATACTGTCAAGTGTATCTGAAGTTATGGATGTTGTACACAACACAATGGAAACGTCTATGTGTGAGACAAGGCTTGATAAAGGGCACAACTAGCACTCCCAGATTTTACTGCCTTTATTTTTAGGAATACTCTGAGGTGAAAGAATCATAACCTTGACATAGAGAGATGCTTACCTGACTGAGGGGAATTCTGAGATTTGAAAAGACCAACTACTCCCTTCCCATGGAATCCTCCAGATCGGAGGAGCAGGGTACTGCTTCTTGAATTTTTCCAACAAACAACAGGTAGGCGATTGTGTCGATAGCAGCGGGCTACTCTTGGTAAACTACTGTCCTGTACAGATTGAGGTACAACTAAAAGGCCAGGGTAGCTTCAGAGACATGGAAGAGAGAAAAAAGAATGATTTGGGAGGGGGAGGAGGAAGACAGAAGAGACAGGAAAATAAATGGGGAGAGAATGAGAATATAAAAATATTAATACATAATTTTCTGACTCAAAACATACTAGTTGAGGGGTAAGACATATTTTCAAACATTGGTTTAACTCAGTTTTCCAGGGTTTTAGAAGAAAAGGTCTAGATGGTGAAAACAGCCACCTTTTGAAGTATTACTTCAGTAGTACCAAAGACTTGCTGAATAAACTAAACTCAGAAAATAAAATGTTACCAGTTTCACAGAGTCCTTTTTAAAAATTACCTTTGCCTTATACACTACTTTTCATGAGCATGAAATAAAGAATGACAAGTCAAACTGTCAAGTCACTATGTTGATAAAATGACAAGAGTAAAAAGTACACTAATATTAAAATTGCCTGGGAAGGTGAAAGGATTGAAAATCAAAACCAAATAATTTCTGTTATGAGAACAGTATGTTTAAATGTCAAAATGAGTGTAAATATTTTAATACTGCATGTTGATATTTATTTTCAAAATATGAACTCGTAAAGTTACAGGATATGATTTTGGGAAAATAAAAAATAGACAAGAGTACCTTGTTTTTAATAAATTAGTAAGTGTAACAAGATAGATGGGTTTCAGTCTTATTTCATTTATTTAGAAATATGAAACTAAAGAGATTTCATATTAATAATCTCCCAAACTTTAATCTCATTTGTGTGTGGTAAAAGATACCTAACATAAAACCATTTTTAAGTTCTTTCATAATATTGTGCAATATTAAAACTAGAGCATTTCAAAAGACTACAAATGGATCTGCCATCTGACCTAGCAGTTCCTCTTAGGCATCTATTAAATAACACCAACAAAATACTAATTCAAAAGGAAACTTCCACTCTCATTTTCACTGCAGCCCTGTTTATAATAGCCAAGATATGGAAAAATAGATACCCAAAAATAGATGAATGGATTAAGAAGATACAGAATATATCCATACAAAATATTTACCTACAAAAAGAATTTTGTTAGGACAGAGAAGTCCACAAAAACTAGTACATATTCAGTAAATTCTCAATGTTTCAGTACTTAATAAAACATTTGTTTTTCAAGTTTCATATTGGTATTTGTAAATTTAAACTGCCATTTAATAAATGATTTCTATGGTTCTTCAAGAACAGTAACATTAAGACAACTTTCTAAACATTGTAAATCTTAAAATTCACAAAATACTTTCATTATTCTATTTAATTAAGCCAAAATATATGAAAAAAACTTACTGGAGGTGAGAATGCTTAAATTTGTAAGCAATGGAAGTGCAGTTTAAAAAATATAATAAAGCATGAAAAAGGTTTTAACACATGAAAAACAGTGAGCAATAACAAGAATATAAAGAAGAAATGTACTCTTTAAGTAACATCGCTTATAAAAATAAGTATCACCTTCTGATCTAATAAAGTCAGCGATGTAATTATACTTTGGAGATACAATGAGATGGTTGTTCATGCTGTATAAAACTGTATCTTAAATATATAACCCCTGAAGACCCTGTTCCTATTTTTTTGGATACAGATAACCCATTCAAAACTCAAATGGAAAGAAGGCCTCTTTTGGGAGCCCACTAGCAGACTTACCTCCGACAGAGTGAATACATCCTGTTGGAGGCAGTGATTCGAAAATACTCTGGCCTTGGGCGAGAAGAGCTGCCACTTATGGTTCCCAAACCTAAACGCTGGTAGTCTCTGAAACAAGCTTTTTCTACTAACTGTTCCATTGTAGACTTCTCAGAAGCCTTCAAAGTGGTACTTGCGGGGAGCTCGCTATCATCTGAAACTGATGGTGAAAAAGATTTTGAAGAATGGCATAGGGAATAAAAGAATGAAGAAAAAAAAATCCTCTTCAGAAGGAACTTTTCTTCAAAGATTTATTTTTATTTATACATACAAGAAGGCCAGGGGTGTGGAGGTATGAGAGGATACACCAGAGACAGAGTGGGGAGCAGAACAGGCAGATCTACTGAAATACACTGCTGATGAGAGCAGCAGGTGGCTCAGGAGAGGTCTGCTGTGAGATGTGGGTCAATTTCCTGGCCAGGGATTGAACTCAGGCCTCAGTGACCTATCTCAGCAATGGGTGCTAGCATTGACAGCACTGAGATTTAACTCATACGCCTGAGGGGATTCTTAAACCAAGAGAGGTTTATATTAGGGCTATAGGAACTATGTATATCACAAATTAAATCATGTTACTTATATGGGGAAGTCATTACACAGTAATGATTAAACAAACATAAAATATCAGGAGCTCAATTAACTCAAGATGTCAGGGAAATTATACCATAAAATATACCTAACAACAATGTAATTTTAGAATTTTCCATATTTTTGTTTCATTCAGGCATGCTTACTAATACTAAATAAAGTATAATGGTTCCCACTTAGGACTCTAAAATAAACACTAAATAAAACTTTGTTATAGGCTAAATTGTTAGTAAAATTTCTTTTACCTTGATACGTATCATCTATGTATCGGGTAATTTTTAGAGCATAAACTTTTGGGAAAAATTTCTAGATTCACAGAAAAGACCTTTTCTTAGATAATTAAGTTACACCTTTTTTTTTTTTGGTGTACATCTGTACATGGGAAACTCCCTGAGTTTTGCAATCAAATCTTAGAGTATTCTTTAAGATTTAAATATGGATGAATTTACCAAATAATCAAATATTTTAGGGAGGACTAAAAAAACACCAACATTCCTAAATGGCACTGAGTATTCTAACATAAAATTTCATGATAAAAGCTGTCCTAATTGACTTATTTTTAAAAGATAAAATCTGGTGGCTTAGGGGTTAAGTGTCAGTGTTACCATCTCCAAGGCCTGAGTTTGATCCCTGGCCAGGGAGCTAACCAGCAGACCTCTCTTGTCTTGCCACCTGCTACCCTCAGCAGTGCATTTCAGTCAATCTGTTTGTTTTGTTCGCTGCTCTGTCTCTGGTGAATCCACTCATACCCTACACCTCTGGCCTATACCCTAGTTCTTGTATGCATAAATAAAAAACCTTAAAAAAAAACAAAATCCAGCTTATTCCTATAAATAACATTGTCTTAGTTCGTAAACCTCACACTGCAAATCTATTATGAGATACCAGTCTTGCGTTGGCCTTCTATTTTCAGAGGAGCAAAGAGCATTACATAATCTTTTGGTGGAATAAATATCATAGACTAACAATTTTTATTCTATGACTACTTAGAGGAGCTAATAGTGATAGGTACTGGTAATTTTATGGTTTTCCATATGACTGTGACCAGACCTGGGATCCAACAAATGATCATTTCAGTAATGTAATGCAGGCCCAGAGGCAAGGTGTTACATACACATTCTGAAATGGAGTGGCCAGTGACCTCTTTAAAAGACTATTTTCTGGGGCCTCTCTGGTGGCTCAGGGGTTAAAGTCTCATAGCTATCAAGCTACTGCCAGTCACTGAGCATGAGTTTGGTTTCCTGCCAGGGAGCTAACCTATATGGTTCAGCAGACCTCGCTTGTCTTACCTGTAGCATGTCAGCAGTATATTTCAGGAGACCTGTCTGTTTTGCTCCCCATTCTGTTTCTGGTGAATCCTTTTATCCCCTACATCTCTGGCTGAGACCCTAGTTCTTGTATTCAGTTACATGCATAAATGAATAGAATAAATCTTTAAAAAAAAAATCGCTTCCTGTCTTCCATTGTAAGAGTCTCTCCAGTGTTATTTTTTTAAAAGGTTTATCTATGCATACAAGAGCTGGGGTGCAGGCCAGAGGTGTGGGGGTGGAGGAGTGAGAGGACCCACCAGAGACAGAGTAGAGAGCAGACAGGCAGACCGAAATACATCTCTGAGGGAAGCAGCAGACAACACAGGAGAAGTCTGCTGTGTCATGTGGGTCAGGTCCCTGGTGGGGGATCAAACTCATGCTGCAGTGGCTGTGGAGAGTTTCATAGAACTGAGACATAACCTCTTGTGCCACCAGGGAGGCCCCTCCAGTGTTAATTCTACCAAGCATACCTGAATAGGACATAAGACATTTTGCTATTGACTTTATTTTCTTTCCATCATTGTTCATTTTTGTACAGTATTTGCTTTTTCCTCTCAGGTTAGTCCCCATAGAATTCCCACCACCAATTCATTTGTGCAACATTATCATAGACACTTGTGTTCTTCCCTCCCCTGTTTTGATCCTTCTCGCTCCATCTCCCCAGAAAAATGTCTCTGATTTATAGTTGCCTGTTAAGTTTTTTTTATTGCTATTTTTTCCCCCAGTCCTTTATTTGGTTTCTCTATATTCCTCCTATAAGTGAACCCATCTGATAATTTTTTTTCCTACTGACTTATTTCACTCAGCATAATTCCTTCTATCTCATTCCATGTTGTTTGGGATGGCATGAATTTATCTTTGTTGACTGCTGAATAGTGTTTTTGTTTTCTTACTCTTACACTACTAACAAGGTACAGGGAACTACTTTTATACTTAAATTTCCTAGTAGTGGGCTTTTTTCTTTCTCCCCTTAATGAGACTGATGTAAATGTCAGCCGATTTAGGAGTTACAGAAGTATACTTTAACAAGATCATACCTAAAAAATGGAATATTTGGGAAATCAGTATTTTTTCCCAGTTTTGAGAAGCTGATAAGTGCTTCCAAACTTAAGAACTTTGGTTTTTGTGAACCAAAGATTAAGCATAGCTATATCTTAGTATCTTACTCAAATAAGAGGGATAAAAATGGTTCACGAAGGAGAAAATGATCTGGACATACCAGATATGTCATCATCTTCATTCCATCCAGGACGATTCACTCTCTCTTCCACAATGGTTCCTGTCCTCCTCTTCAATAAATACTGCCGACCAATTGTCATTTTTCCTGCCCTTTTGGCACCTTTTACAATTGTCTTTGAAAAGGTGCTACAAGTCATAAAACCAAAGAGAATGGCAACTTAGTAAGACAATATTATTTATATATTTTTGATACCTACATAACCCAATTTTTTCTTCTTCAATTCCACAGCCAGACCTCTCTTTTAGATCACTTTGTACATGGCAGTAAGCTAATTTCCTATAAAACACTTGTCAGGAAAATGCTTTAGGCAAAAAGTACAAAAACTTACAGTGGGATACAAAATACTTATTCTCCAATATCTAAATTCCTTGAATCTTATTTTTTGGTTTAATATACCTCTAACCCACTCTGGTTATCCATGCTACTGCCTCCACCATAGTGCTCACAAACTATACTTGTGGAAGTCCTCCTGCATGGAAAATTAATTAGCCTTTACCTTTCTTTGATTCAAACTCTCTGCTAACTCAGTCTTTCTCTGAGATGATAATTATGGTTGGCAACATTTTTACTTATTACATAGATATGTATACGTGTGATGTCTTGCCTCTAACTAGCTGTCTTCTGAGCTGTAGAAAATAATAATATAATTGTCCTTTTTGAATGAAGAAAAATAAATCAGAAATTTCAGTATCCTTTTGAGACTGTTTTAATTACAAAGATACTGGTATGAAATCACTTGGACCTGAAATTGCTCATTTAAATAATTTACCTTTTCTTGCTGAATACAGAGTAATTATAAGCTAGAGAACTAAATATATAACTTATTTACTGAATAACCATATTAGATGAAGACTATTTTATTATGTTCTTCTCTACCATAAAGAACAAAACTTTTTTGTGTTTTTTTGACATTGGGTAAAAAATGATATTCTCTTATAATCAAATAAGACTATTTTATTATGTTCTTCTCTACCATAAAGAACAAAACTTTTTTGTGTTTTTTTGACATTGGGTAAAAAGTGATATTCTCTTATAATCAAATTTTATCAGATTCTAATTTTTGTCATTTGAAATGTTAAGTCTGGGAGTTTTGAAACATGTTTTAGAATGTTGTTAGAAATTGTGAAATACTAGAAATTGTAAAATACTTCAAAAATCAAACCTATAAATCAATTCAGGGGCTAACAGTCTATTTTTTGAAAAAAAAAAAAAAAAAAAAAAAAAAAATTTTTTCCCAGCTAGATCTATACTTTTTGCTTCATATACTCAGATAATTTTAGGATGTTTAAAATTTTAAACTGTTAAATCTGTCTCTGTTGCAGTTGGATAGACTACACTTGATATAATAAGCCTGGGTATATGAAACACAAAAAACACATTTCTTTTCTCCTCTAGTAGTTTTTAAATGTAAGAACCATGCAAAGCTTTCTTTCTTCCATAGAGGGCTGTAATAATGAGTCTCACAGACTCTGCTGTGACTCATAGTACTAAGACAAGATGTTTGGCTCACCACTGTAAATACCTAGGAGGCTACTCCTACTTTAGCAAATGCACGGTGTGGTCTCCTCTGCTTACTTGGTAACAGCGGTGCCGGTATCTAGCTATACAACTGAGAAGTGATAAACTACAGAAGTGTGAATATTCCATGTCTCTAGCCTATCCATGTATAGACAAAGGAAAGGCCTTTTCTCCAAAATATTCCCTAATATGTAATTTGTACTCATAAATGTCCAAATTCCAGGTGACTAATGATAAATGAACTGAAATTTAAGCCCCTCTGATTATCTATCACTTGAAGAGAATTTTAAAACCATTATTTTGTAGAAACTGAAATAAAAAATGTTTCAATATAAATTACTGAAACCTTATCAGAAAATAAGGGTTCCTATTAAAGAAATATGACAACTAAATGCAATGAGTGATCCTGGATTAGATCGTAATACTGGGGGTAGGAAGCATCTTTAAAAGATTATCAACAAAAATTTGAAGGTTAGACAAAAGTTTTATAAAAATTAAATTTCCTGGTTTTGATAACCATACTTTGGTTATCTTTGGTTGTCTTTGTTCTTAGGTAATATATACTGATTGATTGCATTCAAGGATAAAGGGATGCTATGTGAATATCTTAAATGGTTCAGAAAGAAAAAAGAACAAGGGAGAATTATAAAGAAAATGAAGCAAAACGGGTAAATCTGAGTAAAAGAAATACAAGAGTTCTTTGTGCTAATGTAACTTTTCTGTAAGTTTGAAACTGTATCAAAATAAAAATGATATACAAAAGGAAAAGAAAATAAAGAAGCTTTATTAATATAAGGCCAGGATATTAATGAGAGCTGAAGGGACTGATCAAAGGCTGCAAGAAAGTGATCAATATGGGGAAAAGGAAAATAGAATTTCCCATTTTAAAAATGCACCATGGACAGTGAACATGATAAAGTCCCTTGTGTAATTTTTAGATGTTGGAACTTTGTTAGTTATATCAATATTTTCCATAGCTTCTGAACCTGGTAGAATGGGCTTGACAGAACGGCAGATAAAAAGAGCAACTACTTATACACTGATCCAAAGAATCGGTCATTTTCCCAACAATACAGGAGGGCTGAAATTAAGAAACCAGACTTCTTTTCTTACCGAAAGGAAGTGTTCTTTTCCTTCTGCTTGGGTAAAATTATTTGAGGGGTAGTTTGTCCAGCAGCAAAAGCAAAGGTGGTAAAAATAGACTGAGGATAACGAAACTTCATTAGCTGCTTCTTAAAGATCTCTACTACTTCTGGACTCACTTCTTCGTCAAATGCTACTTTAATCAACTAAAGAGAAAAGAGATTAAAGACATCAGAAACATCAAGGATTTTCAGATAACATCCCCTAAATTACTGAAATAATAGCAAGTATCAATACTAAATGGCAAAAAACTGGAGGTTGAGGGGATCTTAGATATCATGCAATCCAATTTCTTAATTTTAAGAACAGAAAACTGAGGCTCAGAAAGGGCGACCTGCCACGACTGGTTATTTGGCAAGGAAAGTCACAAATCTTGAATTTGGGATTCTTTAAGACTATCTTTTCTATGATGGGATAGGGAAATTACAATGCTCTAACATACAAAGCACTGTCCTTTTCATTTCTCAAATATTGGTTTTACATAGGAAATTCAGCCTAACAATGTCCTCATACCCACGAATACTAAAAACTGAGGAAGAAAAAATTCATATTGACTATAGATTCCTAACCAGAATAGCCAGGCAGTATTTTAGGCTTTTTTTCTTCTTCGCAGTTGAAACAGTGAAGAAATCCATAGGAGGTCACTGCTCTTAGGTGATGGAAGAGTGTAGGTAGCCTCCAATTTCACACAACTAACATGAAGTAACTAAGGAAAGCTTCCTAATTAGAAAATATAGGACAGGAACTCTTGGAAACCTAAGAAGTCAGAGATAAGATATTAAGAATAGGCAGAGCAAAATATAGACTGAGAGCTGTAAAAAGGAAAAACTAAGAAAAGGTCATTTTTTTTTTTTAGTGTCTGGATCCCAACAGTAATTACACAAATTATGTTGTGCTCAGAGCTCTTGGGAAAAATTTTGCTTTATCAGGGATTATTTAGTTATCAACAATAGTATTTTAGCCCTAGCTATAAATTCTGAGTTTTCCTTCTTTCACAGGAGAGCCAGAGGGTGTTTCCTACCCAAACAGTAGCCAAGAGAATTGCTTTCTACCTAAAGCCTTTCTTAAGCAAATACAGAGGTGTAACTTGGTAAAGAACAAGAGCCAATTGTATGTGTCTGAATTTCTGAGATCATTAATATTGACAGATAAGCTGTTGGATCTCGAGTTGGCTTCAATACTTGGGAAATGAGAGATATCATCCAACATTTTCATGTGTTCACTTAGCTGGAGATAATTCTCTCAGACCCTCTGATCCTTCTTACCCCCATCCACTAACTTCTGATTACATGACAGAAGATGGTCACTAGAGAAGAGACATAGGCAAAATGTAACACCATGTAATTACCCAAGTTTGAGGGAACACAAAATCATCTGTAGCAAACTCTTTACCAATAGAATGACTACCTTTCTGAATACCTGAAAAGATGCTGATGTGATCTGCAGTCCTTCCTGCATGTTCTGCTGCAGCTGGTTCTGTATTGTGATCTTCTTCTCTTTGGTGATGGAGGCAATGGGAAAACTCCGCACAACTGTCTGCTCACCAACTAAAGAAGACAGGACAGGGACTCAGCAACAGTACTTTGCAGCTCATTTTCAGTCTCTGCTGCTCATTTCAACAGTCTTGACTGGAGTAAAATTTACATGATTCTAGAATGGCAGTATTAATGTACTTCATGGCATTTCACTTCCTGAGACACAATACTTTCCCAGAGTGAAGAAACTGTCACAGTATGTCTGCCTTTGTTCTATTTCCCCATGTATTTTGTGCCACACAAGATCAACCAGTTTAAGGTAATCTTATAGGAAGGGAGGGTTTTATACAGAAAAAAGTAGTATCTTCAAATATTGACAAGATATCCATGATATAAGAAAGACAAAGAGGAAAGGCTTTTAAATAAAGTATGTTTCTATTTGTAGTAAAAATGGCTATTATTAGGTATATGCATGTCTGAAAGACTTTGACCCAAGTTTGTTAGAAGTTTAAGTATTAAAGCAAGAAAAGAAAAAAAAAATTTACTAACTACCTGAGATTACAAAGATGAGCATGTAGCAAAGTAGCTGCGTACATCTGCCTCCCTTGGAGAGCTTATAGTTCACCATGAGAGGAAGCGTATGCAAAATAAAACAACATATAATTAGCTGCTTAGTTTGAAGGAAAAGGCCTTAAATATTTCAGAAAGGGAGAAGATTTCTTTATAGATAACTTGAGAATAATTCCTGGAAGTGAGAAAGGAGATGAGCAGCAAGGAAGTATTTGCAGCCAGGAAGAGGGAAGACATTCTAGGCACTAGTATGAGGAACAGAAAAGGAATAACAGTGGGCAAAGGCCTATGAGTTAGTAAACCAAAAGGGTAATATATGGATTAGGATTATCTGATGTAAGAACTCATATATTTATCTACTTATCATCAGAATTCTTCATTCACTGTATAGTTTTGTTTAAGAGTATACTTGTTTGGGCCTCCCTGGTGGCTCAAGGTGTTAAGTCTTAAGGTACCATGAAGTAATCTCAGCTGCTGGCAGCCACTGCAGAATGAATTTGATCCCTGGCCAGGGAGCTGACCCACATGGCCACAGCAGACCTCTCCTGCCTTGCCCGCTGCTCCCCATTCTGTCTCTGGTGAATCCTTTCACACTCTCTCCCCCCAGCACCTCTGGCCTACAACTCAGCTCTTGTATGCATAAATAAATAAAATAGAAATCTTTTTTATTTAAAGATTTATTTATTTATGCATAAAATCCTGGTGACAGGATTCACCAGAGACAGAGTGGGGAACAGGACAGGCAGATCTACTGAAACACACTGCTGAGGAGAGCAGGGGGGTGGTCAGAAGAGGTCTGCTGCACCATGTGAGTTACCTCATAGTGCTGTGCTTTAACCTGGTGCACCACCAGGGAGGGTCCCCAAACAAATCTTTTTTTTAAAAAGAATATACTTGTTTTCAAATACAAATATAATTTATGTATAATAGTATGACAGGAGCTGAGAAATTTTGCTCTCTTTTTTACTTTTTTACAATGAGTGAAAAACTTCCATAGTTTTTGTTCACTGAATTTTGAACTTCTAGTATGTGGTGAACAATCTTTTATGACAAAGATACTAAGCCATCTTGATTGTATCCAAGCAATAACTTACACAACTGTGAGATGTGAAAGGTAATATATTTTATACACCTGAATTCCACTGTCTAATAAAAAGCAACATACAGAGTATATACTCATCAAATACTACTCCATGAATAATTTCAGGTAAGAAAGGAATCTGATCATTTATCTCAACAGTTCTCAATTCTTACTATGTCTAACAATCTCTTTTGGGGCTTAAAAATGCAGATGCCTGGTTCTCTCCACTCCCAAAATCCTGTTTAAGACTCTTATTTGTTTGAAGGTTGAGTGTAAAGGTTGACATTTTAAAAAACCCTCTAAATATGAGTCAAGTTTGAAAAACACTTGAATCATCATCGAGCCCAATTTTCTAATTTTATGAAAGAAGAAACTGAAGCCCAGAGAATTTAGGAGGTCTTACTTAAGATACCAAGATGGTTCAACAATAATCTATATCTGAGCATTTTGATTTAGAATCCAACAGTTTTACCTGAAATTTTACATACTTTTCCCACTAGCCACAATATTTTATATAGAGATTAGAGCGATTTAAAAAAAAATGAGATTAGTTCTTGATAGGGAATGCTATTTCTTTCTAATACTATAAGATTGAGTTATAGAAAGTAAAAATAGAAATTGAGGGTATTTAGTAAATAAAAGCTATATAAAGAGAGAACTGGGGTTAATGGGATGAAAGACAAATACTGGGTGATTTCACTTATATGTGGAATGTAAAGAAACAAAACAAAGAAGCAGACAAAACAAAACTAAAACAAACCCTAGAAATCTGATGCAGAATTGAAACTACAAAAGGGAAAGATGGAAGTAGGGGGAAAAGAACTCAATGAACTATAGCAGAGGACTATGGGTGCTTTGTGGTAGGTGCTGTATGGTAACATACACCTGAAGAGGTGTGAAACTATACCTGCAGATGTTCTAGGTTTGTTACCACAGTAAAAAACAATACAATTAAAAAAAAGGGAAGTAAAGGAGTAGGCCTAGTTAGTACTATACAACCTGTCATGCTGAGCAAATTCTCCTATGAAATGCATCATGTGTCTGGAAGACCTACACCTTAGAGTTAACTCTAGGACTCGGAAAGGTGAGGCAAATCAGCAGTAGACATTTTTAGTAGGTTGCTACTATGAATATCTAGAAGTTAATCTTGCCTCATAATATGATTGTTTCAGTGAATAAATCCTTGATTTACTACTTAGAAGCACCCTTGGTATTTCAAGTAAGAATCTATGATCCAAATTATCTTTAACTTTGACAAACAAGCATACTCTAAAAACTACCTATGTAGCAAAAGGTTTACAATGAATTTGAAATGATCTTCAAAATCACTGTGCACAGATAGAGTAAGAAATCCCAAGAGCACATAGCTATTCATCTTCTGAGTACACTATGAACCATACCTAGCTGATCATGGGGAGTTCCTCTGAATAGAATTCTGTATGTGGTGAGGAATAAAGCTCCTTCTGCTGGCAAGAGCTGAGGGCCTCCAAGAAGGCCTCCAGTGGCTTCTTCTCTTCCATCAGGATCCAACAGGACTCGAAGCCCTTCACAAACAATTTCTTCTCCTGGCAGGAGAGCAGGCCTAAGAATCTTGGGCTAAAAATAGAGAAATTATTTTAAATACTATTTTGTGGTTTCCAAAATTTTGACCAAGGTTATCTTTTCAATTGCAGATGTTCCAGGTAGCCAAAATGAGAAAAGTGACCTATGAAGAAGCAAAAATGAAGTTTCTGAATTCAAATGTGGAAAGATTCTTTGCAGTATTGCATATGAACAGTAAAATCATTGGAAATTATTATAAAATGTTTGAAATATCTATTCAGTAGAACATTTTGCAGCCATTAAAAATATATGTCACTGGGTCTATAGGCATTAACATAAAAAGAAAGCCCAGACTACAATGTTAAGTAGAAAAACAAATTGCAAACCAGTAGATATATTATGATCCACTTTTTAGAAAAAGAAAAAATTGTAAAGATACAAACTAGACATTAAAATTAAAAGTGGTACTATCATAGTTAAGAGTAAGGTAGAGGTAGGAATACCGTGGAGTTTTACAGAGGAATTTTTCCTTTGTAAAATGTGTATTTCTTTAGTATTTCAATTTTATACAAAGAGCACTGTTACTTTAAATATTGAAAAACAAGTACTTAAAAAAGGACGTATTTAGGCCCTCCCTGGTGGCGCAGTGGGGTAAAGCACAGCACTAAGAAGCTTAAGCCACTTCCGCATGAGTTCGATCCCCTCCTGCCCTGGGGGAGATCCACATGGCGTGGCAGACCTCTCCTGACCCGCCCGCCGCTCCCCTCAGCAGTGTACTTCGTTGATCTGTCTGTTCCGCTCCCCACTCTGTCTCTAGTGATTCCTCTCACCCTCTGCGTCTCTGGCCTGTACCCCAGTTCGGTATAAATAAATAAATAAATCTTAAAAAAAAAAAAAGATGTATTTAAAAAGACCTTCCTGACCTTTATTGAAGATTAACACAATAAATGGCTAAATAACAAACATCTATATATACCTTGGGAAATAAGGAACCATACGATACACGCCACTGCAGAGTTCAGGGCTAGAAAAAGAAATCTAACACTCCTAAATATCTAACACGCTTATATTTTTTTCACTATATATTTTATGTATACGTATTTTACATAATTGTTCACGTTTTTACAGTTTGCTTTCTCCTCTCAGGAGTAGTCCCTATAGAATTCCCATGGCCAGTTCACCTGTGCACCTCGCCATAGGCCCTTGTGCTCTTCCTGCCCTTGTTCAGATCCCTCTCCATGTCCCTCCCCTGCATTGTCTGATTTATAGTTGTCCATTTATTTTTGTTTTGTTATGTTTTTTATTGTTATGATTTCCCCCCCAATGCCTTATTTGGGAAATGAGAAATATATTCCTCATGTAAGTGAAACCATCTGATATTTTTCTTCTTCCTTCTAACTTATGTCACTGAGCATGATCCCTTCTAGCTCCATCCATGTTGCTGTGAATGGCACTAGTTATCTTTTATGATTGCTGAACAGTTTTCCATTGCAACACACTTATTCTTTAAATCTACCAATAAATATTATATAAATCAGCACTATCCTTTTTCCTAATACTAGAAAGCTCAGAGCTAAATGTAAAGTCAAAGTGTGATCACTGTTCTGAATCACAAGTGTGATTCAGAAGTCTAATAGAATTGCCTTTCCTATCCATCTGACTTCTAATTTCTCCTTGAGTTTATTTTTAATAGTTTATTCTAATTTCTCTTTGAGTTTATTTTTAATAGTTCTGATGTAAAAGTAAGAGAATTCTGAATCTTCATCCACACACTGGTGCCATACTAGATGCAATATAATCATCTGGTTGGCTGTTAAAATACAAATTCCAAATGAAAAATGATGTAAAAAAGACACATAAAAAATTCTAGCTGAGGCCCTCCCTGGTGGCGCAGCGGGTTAAAGCACAACACTGAAAAGCTAAAGCCGCTTCCGAATGAGTTCGATTCCCGCCTGCCCCGGAGGTGACCACATGGCGTGGCAGACCTCTCCTGACCCGCCCGCTGCTCCCTCCGCAGTGTACTTCGTTGATCTGCCTATTCTGCTCCCCACTCTGTCCCTGGTGAATCCTCTCACCCTCCGCATCTCTGGCCTGTACCCCAGTTCTGTATGAATAAATAAATCTTTAAAAAAAAAAATTCTAGCTGATAAGACTCTTAAGCAATTAAAGTTGGTGGTTGTTTAAAAAAAAGAAAACAAACTCCTAGGCTAAGTTCCAGAGTACCCCTAAATTGTGGTACTCTGTAACTTAGGAATTTCTTTTCTTTTTTTTTTTAAACAACCACCAACTTTAACTGCCTAAGAATCTATCATCTATTTTAATATTCTTTTTATGAGAGTTATATGATAAACTCTTCTGAAAGCTTAATGTACCATTAAAATAAGCTAGTTTCGGACCCTCCCTGGTGGTGCAGCGGGTTAAAAGCACAGCACTGAGAAGCGAAAGCCACTTCTGCATAAGTTCGATTCCAGCCTCCCCTGGAGGTGACCACATGGCGCGGCAGACCTCTCCTGACCCGTGCGCTGTTCCTCACAGCAGTCACCTCCATGATCTGCTCCCCACTCTGTCTCTGATGAAACCTCTCATTGCCCCTGCAACTCTGGCCTGTACCACGGTTCTGTATGCACAAATAGTAAATCTTAAAACAAACAAACAAAAAAAAGCTAATTTCTGTAACAGGGTAGGAGAAGGTATTTTCTGGGGTACAACAGACTGCTGTTGTTTTTTTTAAGTAGAGATGTTATATTCAAAGGTATGTAGCCTAAGATAATTACCTTCTGAATAGGTGGAAGTCTTCTACTCTCTCGATGCACTGCTTCTAGGGTCTCAATGTGCATAGCTACAATTCCTAGAATGAGTTAAGAGTATTCAAAACAAAAGTTCAAAAACAAATTGTGAATATTTTAAAATTATAATCAGTTTGGCAGACTCTCAAAAAGTTAAGCATCAAATTACCACATGACTTCCCTCCTAGGTATATAACCCAAATAACTGCAAATAAGGTCTCAAACATTGATACTTGTATGTGAACATTCATAATAACACTATTCACAATAGCCAGAAGTGTGGGACAACTCATGTGCCTATCAACAAATGAATGAAGAACAACAAAACATGATATAGCCACACAGGAATATTATTCAGTCATAAAAAGGAGTGAAGATCTGATACTTGCTACAACATGAATGAACCCTGAAAATATTATAGTAAGTTAAATAAGTCAGATACAAGAGAATAAATATTACATATTTTCATTTACATGCAATATCTAGAGAGAAATTACCACAGGCTAACAGGTAGAGAATGGGGGCGTATTAGTGAACACAGAATATCTGTTTGGGTAATGAAAATTTTTTGTAATAGTGGTGATGACTGCACACACTGTGAATTGTAATTAACTCCACTGAATTAAAAATGACTAGAACAATACACAGTACAAAGCAGGAAGTTGCACTCTTGAAAATTTATACAGTATTGTAAGCCAATAATAAATCAATAAAATTTTATTTAAAAAAATCAGAATAGAAAAAAACTGCATGGCTAAACTACATAAATAAAAGTATTATAGGTCTTATGCTACCAAAATTAGAGCTACAATAACTTTTTACTCAATTATTTTCAATATTCTGATACCCTAATAGCTGATTACCTGGTATCATGCAGTGAAGACTCTTGATGTGATCCTGCGTAACTCCACTCTCTGTACAAACCTTGTCAATAAATCTGGTAATGAAACGTACCACAGAATTGGCAATATCATTATTCTCTGAATCTTCAAATCCACTTTCTGTATCATAGCTCTCAGCTACACTTCCTGCAATACTAAAAATGTCAAGGAAAGAAATCAAGGTTAGTGTTCAAATGTAACAAGTGATTACTATAATGTGACCCACTGCCCTGGCAATTTAAATCTGTGCAAGGTGTATATTCAAATAGGAGGCTCTTTTAGCATCTTGATTCCTTTATAATATGTTGATGAGACATGATATTTATTCCAATTGCCCACATTTGTAAGTTACTGTCAGGCCCTATCCTTTGCATATGTATTTGTTTTTGTAAGAAGTATCTTCTACCATTCCTCTAAAAGGAACCCAGAAACTACAGAAAATAAAGCAAGAGTCCCTCTAAATAATTTTTATCCTACCAAGTAAATTACCAAAGAATATAACAAAGTAACATGGTTACCTTTGGCCTTTGGCAACTGGGGACATAGTATCTGGTAGGATAATTTTTTTCAGTGAAAAGGATGTTATTCTTTTGTATGAAGAGATAAGTTTCCTATGAACAAACTCCTTCTTTCACCAATATTTCTCTTTGAGTGAATCTTAATCCTTTTGGCTACCTTAAGTCATCATTCTTCTTTCGTAGGTGACAAATCAAAACAAACAAACAAACAAACAAACAAAAAAACCACCACAGACTAAAAGGAAATAAATTTGGAATGGAGTGGATGTAAAAGCTAAAAACCTGCCCTTGTTCTTATTCAATTCCCACTATTCAGTGAATACTTCAGTCTTGTACACTTTATTTTTGACTGTTGATAATAGAAAACACCCATTTTTCTACCCTAACTATTCAATTCTCTTTCCTTCAAATCCAATGCATGAACTAAATTGGAATTAAAGTAAACCTAAGCTGTCAATATAGCCATCATCCCAGAACAGTAAAATGGCCCTGGGGCCTTCAAAACTCACCACGTAGACTCTGAAAAAGCAGTCATTGATTATTGCAACTCTAAAAGAGTCACTGGTGATGATTAACACAGAGCAACTTGGTTGGCAAAAGGAAATAAATGAGGGGATGTTTAAGGAAGATTTTAAAAATCAAGCAAATGAGTCTAGAATTGGTGAAAAGGATTATAAGCATTAAAAAATATGATTAAGTGTCAACTCAGGAAGATTCCTTTGGCAACAGGACACGTAACTGAAGAGAAAGAGAGAGGAATGAAAAACAAACCAACCAGAAGATTACTGTAGTAGTTATGGTGAGAAGTGATGAAGGTCTAGGCTATGTTGTTCACATAAATAAGAAATAAGGGATCTGAAATAAGTAGACTATACAGTGCAAAATGCTAATTCTAAGTTAGCTAGAAGACTGGAAGTTTTTTTTTTTTTCCTCCAAGATTTATTTATTTATGCACACAGAACTGGGGTACAGGCCAGAGGTGCAGGGGTGGAGAGAAGATTCACCAGAGACAGAGTGTGGAGCAGAACAGGTAGATTAATGAAATACACTGCTGAGGGAACAGTGGGTAGGTCAGGAGAGGTCTGCCACACCATGTGGGTCACCTCCAGTGCTGGGGATCGAACTCATGCTGAAGTGGCTTTAGATTCTTAGTGCTGAGCTTTAACCCACTGCACCACCAGGGAGAGCCCTTTTTTGTTGTTTTTTTAAAGATTTATTTATTTATGCATACTAGAACTGGGGTATAGGCCTGAGGGTGGGAATGAGAGGATTCACCAGACAGACAGGGTTGCTGAACAGGCAGATCTACTGAAATAACACTGCTGAGGGGACCAGTGGGCGGGACAGGAGCGGTTTGCTGGCCCATGTGGCCCCTGGGGATCAAACTTGTGCTGCAGTGGCTGCAGATAGCTTCATAGTGCTGAGATATAACCTTTGCTCCATCAGAGGCCCAAGACTGGAAATTTTAAAAAACAATGAAATATCTGGGATAAAAGAATTGAAAGATTGTGGCAAGAAATGTAGGCTTGTATATAAGCTCTCCAAGAGTGTATGAAGAGCCTTGCAGATGGAACAAAAATGGGGAAAAAAGAAACTGCCCGAAAGAGCCTAAGAATTTTAGAGCTTGAAAAATTACCAGAACTCTGCAGCAGCACTGATGACTAAGGATAGAATTTCACTACCGTTGAAGTGTTTATTCATTTAATCATTTGGTGAAATATTTTCTGAGCACCTACTATGTACAAAGATACAAGTGATACAGCAATGTACTTTCTATTTCTACTATGGAAGAAAGTAACTGAAGGATTAGATAGTAGTGGCTGAGACATTTGAAAAATAAGTAGGAACTGGAAGAGAGTATATGAGGTGATTAAAAATATTAAGGTAAAGTGAAGGTTCTTTTTAATAGAGAATAAGTCAGTGGTGGGAAATTTGGTTAAATTTTTGACTACGCTACTATTTTGTTACACAGAATACTTTATTTTCTCTGTTAAGTCCAGCTTAGCCCAAGAAGAGGAGGGTCTTTGTATGCCCACATTTCTGTACCTGTTTGTGACAATGCTGTTGCTTCCACTCTCCCAGTCTCCTGGAGCTATTGTTCGTAGGAGCTTGTTTTTACTTGTGTCAAGTGGAACTAGCAGGTTGACCATGAGGTTAGCAAAATGAATGGCCTGACTGAAGACAGTGCTTTCCTCACGTTGCACCAGCTCCTGCTGAACTGATTTGCTTAGAGTAGGCCAAAGGCGTAGCTGCTCAGCTGCCAGATCCATTGCTGTCTTCTCCTGATATTGACTATCAGGAAGCTTATCCTAAAAATAAAATAACTCAATTCAAAGCTTCATGTAAGCTTCAAAATATACGGAAACTGTTTTAATAACTCTCCTACTAAATCTCTATCAGCAATAGTGAGCACATATAAACAAAACATACTAACAAGAAGAAAACAAAAATCTAGTCATCTTTGTTCCTCAGATCCAGCAGTTCTTACGGAACCATGTAACAAATCGAAGCAGTAGTGAAGCACAGGTGCATGTATTTCTCATTGCTAACATTTCACTGAACTGACTTATTTCTATTTCCATCCCTTTCAAATTAGCGGTTAAAAAAAAATTATTGCTCTGAAGTTCCTATAAATTCTCAGGTATAGCATTTGCTAGTAGACTAATATGTTTTTTTTTTCTTCTACTCTTTGGGAGGAGATGGAATGGCCAAAGTCCTAAAAAATAGATTTCTCTGAAAATGTGTAAATCAAACATTGCCCGTATGAGTATGTAGGTGCCAATGGAATTTTTCAAAAAAGATTTTATTTATTTATGCATACAGAACTGGGGTATACACCAGAGGTGCAGGGATGTTAAGAGAATCCACCAGAGACAGAATGGGGAGCAGAACAGGAAGATCGATGAAGTACACTGCTGAGGGGAGCAGCAGGCTATATAGGCGAGGTTTGCTGCCCCATGTGGGTCATCTCTGGGCCAGGGGATTGAACTTGCACTGAAGCAGCCATGGCCAGCTTGTCAGTGCTGCCCTTCAACCTTCTGTGCCACCAGGAAGGGACTGCATGTGGAATTTTTAAGAAGGGACTATAACTCATAATTGCGTAACACTTTACTACTTATCAAGAGCTGATATACCTAGTCTCTACAGATCAAATACAGAAGTAATGATATATATTTGCTCTATAAATACTTTTGAAACATCAGTATCTCCCATATCACAGCTATGGACAGGAAGCTGACCCACATATGGCACAGCAGACCAATCCTGTCTTGCCCACTGCTCCCCTCAGGAATGTATTTTCAGTAAATCTGCTCCCCACTCTGTCTCTGGTAAATCCTTTCATCTCCTGCGCCTCTGGCCAACACCTCAGTTCTTCTATTAAAAAAACAAAACAAAAAACAAACCCAAAAAACAAATATCAAAAGCACCCACCGGTGCAGTTATTTCTGGAACATGGTTTCAAACAAATAATCTTTGCATCTGCTACAACTTATCCTTTAGCTAAGTGTATTTGGTGTTTCGAAAGAAAAATAGGATTTTTAAAATAAATTAAATAAAAATTCACACTAATAGTATAGGATAAAATCAGAATAATAGGTAGATGTCAGATAGCCATACTTGCTAGTGGAATTTCTCTTCTTATCATATTCAACAATAGCCCATAATATGTTCAAAATTACATGATGCATTAAAATATTTGAATATTACTGTGCAGTTTCTGTTAGATACATAGGTTCACTTATTCCACATAACATATCAACAATTTAAAGTGTAGGATAATGGAAAGGATCAATGGCAATACACGCTAGGTAGAATTAAATATTAAAGTGAATCAACAATCATAATTAATTTTTAATGTTGCTTTAAATTGATTAGTAAGGATGATTATTTCTAACATTTAATATTTACTGTATATAAGGCATTTTTTAAATGTAGATATTTTAAGTTTGTTCTGTTTAACTTTCTATAATTGTTTCCAAGAAATTCTTATTAAATTGATACAATTCAAGTGCTAAAATTTATATTAAGAAGTTATTATGAAAATATGTTAGAAGTCAAGGTAGAAAGGATGCTGACTATTGGGCTCCTAAAATACCCAAATATACTGATAGAAGTGGCTAGACTTCCTCTTGCGCTGGAATAACCATATAAGCTTTCTTGGAGGGTGGGATCCCAGGCCCCACAGAAGTAACTTTTTTCTTTTACCTTCTGCTTCATGTACAGGGAGTGATTGTCTTCCTTGGCTGAGAGATACAAAGAGCGAACCTGTTCCTGCACAGCATTGTAAAAGGTTGTCTCCCAAAATTGCTGATTCGTCCAAATGGGGTGGTCCTGGACACAGGTGTAAGCAAACTGGCTGACTCCAGGAGCCAGTTTCTGTGGGAGCAAACAAGATATATCACATGGTGGCTGACACAGTTATGAAAGTCAGAAGTTAAAGAGGTCACAACTATTTCCACGTGCGTGTGTGCACATACGTGGGCACGCAACATGCAAAATCAAAGGATTTTTATTTAAACACTATCTTATGGCAGGATTAACACTCATTTTTGACAGATAATTTTGGGCTTGCTATCAAATCTTTGTCACTTTATTAAAATTGGCATTTTAGCATTAGCTAGAAATCAAAGTTATTATCTAAATTTGGGAATATATGAAAAGTACCTAGCACTGCCCCATGCACACAGATTTCTCTACAGTCAGTAACTCTAATTGTAACATATGATAAAATCCAGCACAACCTACACATAAAACTAGATAATTTAATGTTTCTTCTACGTGGCTTTACAGGATATTTTGTACAGTACATTAATTAAAATGTGTGAGTCGGGCCCTCCCTGGTGGCGCAGCGGGTTAAAGCACTGCACTAAGAAGTTTAAGCCACTTCCTCATGAGTTCGATGCCCGCCTGCCACGGGGGAGATCCACATGGCGTTGCAGACCTCTCCTGACCCTCCCACTGCTCCCCTCAGCAGTGTACTTCGTCCATCTGCCTGTTCTGCTCCCCACTCTGTCCCTGGTGAATCCTCTCACCCTCCCCATCTTTGGCCTGTACCCCAGTTCTGTATGAATAAATAAATCTTTAAAAAAAAAAGTGTGAGTCTAGAGCATGGCCTTATACACATATTAGACAATATTATGCATGTGAAACTTAGTAGGACTTGTATCCTCCCTAGTGATTACTCTAGCCCTTTACTTCCTCTCCCCACCAAGGCTTATTACAAATTCACAGAGCTTAGACATCTAAGAGTGTAATGAAGTTCTTTCTATTTTAGCTTTTTTTTTCACTGATGCTGTTTGTTCACTTTCCTTGGTACATATCAATAATTATCTTCCTGTGTGTTAACAAACTAAAAGTAACTATGTAAAAACGCCTTAAATGTTTTGATGAAAGTGAACTATATAACAGTCCAAGGGAGACAAATCATGTAAAACAGAATGACAGAAAGTCAGAACCCATAGTTTATGAACTGAGAATTGTATCAAGGTGAAGAATGTTAGAATAAACTTTTTTTGGTGGCAACACAGTCACAAATGACTATGGCATCTGATAAATGCATAAGAAATTATTCATTCTCAAATACTTCAAATGCTGTTAAATTTCCAAACATGAAATTTTCCTCCTATCTTTGTGATTTTCGGCTTTCTTCTCAACTGCAAGCAAGGAGCACTGTGTCCCTCACAGTTAGGATGGGCAGGACCAGCAGGCATGCTCAAGACCAGCAGAGGGCAGTAGCATCTTATGCACCCTAATTCTATCAAAGTTGGAGGTAGAAACTGCAAAAATGTAGATATGCAATATGGCAGATCTAGAAGGTAGTGGTGATGTGAATACTGTGTGTCCTCACTGTACATATGAGGCCATATAAAGAAAATATAATTTGTCCAAGGTAACATAGCTAGAAAAGAAGATAACAAGGTGTTTTAATGTTTTACTTTGTTTCTGTAAGATATAAAATTTAAGATATTCCCTAAAACAAAACTATAATTATCTAGAGAAAGATGTAAGGAGGATGTTTAGGGTTTAAGGTTCAGTACAACCTGTGACAGCAGCAGTGGTTTCAGTAAATAAAATAAGTACTTATGGATAACACCATCTCCTGAAAATCCTTCTTTGGTTTGAACATGTTTTCTTAAACTGACCTATGTATGCCAGTTTCCTGATCTTTTATTTTGCACAAAGATGAGATTCAATACAAACGGAAGGTGTGAGGATGGTGGTGGTGGTAGGGAATGCTTTTGGCATTGATATTTGATATTGATATCATCCTTTTTTGTCAATGATATTTACATATCACAATAATTTTTTTTCTCTCTGTTCCAAAGAAACAAGTGATATTTTGTCATGCAACTTATGAGGTGTTTGAGAATGTGTTGACTTCCTTCTTTATCTAGAAAAAATAGCCCTGAAGGTACTAGATTAAGCAATGCCATTCATTTTCAACAAGACACTCAAAAGAAACCCAGGACGAGACAGGATATGGAAAATAAACTTACAGGGTTTACCAGCCAGCAGGCCAAATTTAACTCCAAATAAATGGACACAAGTCATCAAACTGGTCAGACTGAAAGGTTAAGATGTCAGAATGAAAAGCTTGTCTAAGGCCTGTCTGTCTAGACATGTTTGCTCTCCAAGCTCAAGGTTCCAATTAGGGACCTCAGAGAGAAACCAGATTTCAGAAGCAAAAGTGAGCTGGCAGGACTGATTCCATAAATATGTAATGGTCTTAAAGAATAATGCAGAATACAAAGATTCACTGTTTAAACTGCTGAGTATTTCCTATCCAGTTCTGAACTGTGTAATACAAGTGTACTTTATGCAGTTAGGGATGGTGCCAGCCAGTCTTTTATAATACTATATTGGCCTGACCAAGTCCAGGTATAGAGTCACTTTAAGAATTAATTTCAGGCCCTCCCTGGTGGCGCAGCGGGTTAAAGCACAGCACTGAGAATCTGAAGCCACTTCCGCATGAGTTCGATTCCTGCCTGCCCCGGAGGAGACCACATGGCGAGCCAGACCTCTCCTGGCCCGCCCGCTGCTTCCCTCAGCAGTGTACTTCGTAGATCTGCCTGTTCTGCTCCCCACTCTGTATCTGGTGAGGCCTCTCACCGCCCCTGAGCCTCTGGCCTGTATGCACAAATAAATAATTAAAAAAAAAAGAAAAAAGAATTAATTTCAGATGATTTCCTAATGAACTTTGGAAATGCTTAGTCTTGAGAGACAATCAAAAGGAAGCTAGGAACAGAGAAAATGTATATTCAAAACTTGTCTTAATCTCAACCAAATCTTAAATTTTCTTTAAACATTTTTTTTAAACAAAGGGTACAAAATATGATAGATTTGGTTTGAAGCTCACTGTGTACCTCTCTTGATCTCATTTTCCTTCCTATCCTAAAGTAACAATGATTATGAATTAGATATTTTCATACCAGTACATAACTATCGAGAATGTACATGTTTATAATTTTTACCTTTCAAGATGTTTTTCAAAGTATACAGCTTATATTTCTTTAAAAATTTTAAAAGATTTATTATTTATGCATTCAGAACTAAGGTTCAGGCCAGAGGTACAGGAGGGTGAGAGGATTCATCAGAGAGAGCGCAAGGAAAAGGACAGGCAGATTGACTGAAATACACTGCTGAGGGGAGCAATGGGTGTGTCAGGAAGAGTTCTGCCACTGCCATGTATGTTTACCCACCCTGGTCGGGGATAGAACTTGTGCTATAGTGGTTGCTGAAACCCTATAGTGCTGTGCTTTAACCTGCTGTGCCACCAGGGAGGGAGGGCCCTATAGCTTATATTTCATTGATTTATGTAAGATTTAATGCAATGACATAGTTAATTGAGACCAAACACAACATACAACTCAGAATAGGCAGTAAGAAAGTGGGCTATAAGCATTAGTTGGTAGGTTTTACAGAATGGTAAGCAACCTAATTAGTTAAATGAAAGTGACTATGAGAGTATATAGTTTTTTCTATTCTACAATTTGATACTCTGGTTGCACAGTGCAAATAACCTCAAATTCATAATGGTCTAAAATCTCTTCTGGATTGCTCAGAAGAGCCAGGTACATCTGCAAGAGAAATATGTTTATTCAACAGCATTGTCCAGTATTCATTTGATGTGCGATATTAATAGTTGGGATGACAGGGTTCAATACCTAAACCACTTATCTTTTTTTTTCTTTTTTTTTCTTTTTTTTTAATCCACTTTTTTTTAAGTAGCACTTAATGCCTTTTTTTTTTTTTAAAGATTTATTTATTTATGCATATAGAACTGGGGTACAAGCCAGAGGTGCAGGAGTGGTGGGAGGCTTCACCAGAGACAGAGTAGGGGGCAGAACAGGCAGATCGAGGAAGTGCACTTCTGAGGGGAGCAGAGCTGTGGGCCAGGAGGGGTCTGTAGCGCCATGTGGACCACCTCTGGGACCTGGGATCTAACTCACACTGAAGTGGCTGCAGCTTGCCTGCAGTGCTGTGTCCTAACCCATTGCACCACCAGAGAGGGCCCACTTAATCTTTTTAATGATTCTCTGTATCAAGCTGTTTAATAAATATTGAGAGATGAGAGGATAATCAATTCCTTTTATGATTCAAAAATCAATAGAAGTCAAATAAAAGCTTGTTATGTCCTTTTTCTGGATTTGGTACTTTTCTCTTTTTGGAAAGTTTTTAAACTTTATATAAATGACACTTTATTGTCTTATTTTATGTTGCTAGATTTAATCAGTCAACAAGAATAAATCATAACTGGTACTAAGCTCTAAGTAAACTCGTCAACTTAGTTCTTAGAGAAACCTCATGCACTAATGAGATAAATATAAATTATTATCCCTGTTTTAAATTGTGGCAGAGAAAATTTAAGTAACTTGACCAAGTGTATACTGACAGAAAGTGGTGGGATAAGAGCTGGTAGTTAGCTAAAAAATCTAGTTTCTTAATTACTGTACAATTTAACTATTGTATGGAATTCTACTTTATATAGCATTTTCTTGTTCCTCTTAATGGGCATTTGTGTTGTTTCCAACTTCCTCCTACTATAAACAATGTGCATGAATATTACCACATGTCAACTCTCAGCTTTGATTACTGTTTCAGTGCCTATTAGTAGTATCTATAAGGACTTGAGAGGGGCCTAAGAAATAATTCCCATCGTTATCTGTACTAGTAAATATATATTTTTTAAATTGGCAATATGTTTCTAATATAAAATATTTCATCTGTGGTTAAGATTTTAATTATCTCATAATTAAAACACTTGTTTTTGGCTTTTTTTTTTTAAAAAACGCATTGCTGAGGATCTCTAACTTGGCTTACTTTTATAACCAGTTTAGACATAGGAAGGATCTAAATAAAGTCTACATGTAACCATTAGTTTATCTATCTGAAGTCAGTTTAAATCTCTGTTCCTCTCCTCTCTTCTACCCACCCCCAATTCTCATCCCCACTGGTAATCTATTTGTGGGAAAAATAAGGTAATTTACTCAACAATTTCTCCCAGTCTGGTGGTTGCCAAATGCAACCAAGAAAACTATGTGATATATTCTTTTGTCCTCTGCATTTTCTGCAGGTAGAATTAGATTGAGAGGCTTGGTCAAATATAGGCTTGGTAGGAATTTTTCATGGATGTTACTTTCCTTATGTGTGGTTAAAGGTAGTGGTACAATTCCTGAATTCATTCATCATTAGAAGTGCTAAAATAGCAATATACTTATTCTAAAATACTTCCTCTTATGAACTGAAATATTTCATAAAACGAAACTTTCCCTTATCAGCTGTTTGGTGACCTAAACAAAAACCTGTATTAACAAGCAGAAAAAAATACATGATCTTATCCCTTCATTGTTTAGTTTTAAAAAACAATGAATTCTTTTTCTACATTCATCACAGATGAACAATTTTCCTTTTTTACTCATATTTTTATGAACTTAAAGATTTTTAGTCATATCTGAGTTAATTATCTTAAGACTGTTTAGAGACTGATAAAACAATTTGTTTACTGTAATCTTATGTTTTTTAAAAATCAGTAACAAGTACTATTGGATTCCTGTCTACAAACTACATATAATCTGCATGGGGAGACAAGATTGCCACATGTGATGATTGATGAAGTTAATAATGTTCTTTATAATAGCACTATAAACTGAGAGGGTAAAGAGGCTGGGAAAACATAATTAGCAAAAAGACTAGTAGATACATAACAAATTATTGTCTCTGAGGACTCCTCTCTGAGAAGTTAAGTGTAAAAGGAGAAATGAAAGAAAGTTTTCAGTGGATCCTGGCACAGGAAATGAAGGAATTTGGTGAAGCTTAACTCTGATGATAAATACCTGCAAATGACCCAAGAGTTCAACAAAAATATTTATTATGGCATTATCTTTAGTAACTACACTCCCTCCAAAGTTAACAATTTTAATGTTTAATATAGAGAAGAAAATGATGCACATTACTACCATAAAAAATGTTATGCTGCCACTAATGTTGTTAACCTGATTATGAATGAAGAGCTTATATTACATTTCAGAAAACATGCCAAAATGCTATGATTATATCCACATGTATAGAAAGACTGAGAGAAAAAGGAAAAATGGAAATGAAATAAGGATATAACAATTTTGTATAATTTCTTTTCCTTCCTCAAAAATAACTGAAGGGGGCCCTCTCTGGTGGTACAGTGTGTTAAAGCACAGCACTAATAAGCTAAAGCAACTTCAGCATGAGTTTGATCCCTGCCCCGGAGGTGATCCACATGGCGTGGCAGACCTCTCCTGACCTGCTCACTGCTCCCCTCAGCAATGTACTTCGCTGATCAACCTGTTCTGCTCCCCATGCTCTCTGGGGAATTCTCTCACCACCCTGCACTTCTGGCATGCACCCCAATTAATAAATAAAGAAATCTTTAAAAAAATAACTAAAGGTGATATTTTATTAAATGTGTAGACTGAGTATTGTTTTGTTCCCTGAATCCTAGTGAAAAGATAGCAGAGGGAAAAAAATGTCAAAGACATATAAAAAAGAGAACGAGGAGACAACACTACATCAGCATTGTTAATAAAATTGTGCAAATAATAAAAAATGCACTTTATAAATTAAAACATATTTTGAGGTTCAGAGGAAGCTGATTTATACTATCAACATTTACAGAGGGAAAAGCCTTTTTCATGCTTTCAAAGAATTAAATTTATGGTATATGAATTTGTGTTTCAGTAACGGAAATTTGTATTTCATCAACTGAAGAATAAAATGTGGCATTAATGTACAATGCAATATTATGTGGCAATTAAAAAAATAAGGTATTGATACATGCTATACCATGGATGAATATTGTGAACATTATGCTAAGTTTGTTACAAAGGACCACATATTTGTTTAGTACCATTTATATAAAATATCCACAATAGAGACAAGGCCATAGGGAAAGAAAGAAAATTAGTGGCAGTCTATGAGTAGAGTATGGGAAAAGTCGACAGTGACAGCTAATGCACCGTGTTTCATTTGGGGTGATATTAAGTGTTATAAATTGTGGTAGAAGAAAATATACTGAAAACCACTGAACTGCACGCTTAAAAAGGGTGAACTATATGACACTGAATTATGTCAATAAAACTTAAGGTTGACAGGAAAAATTGCATGAGGATATGTCGAAACTTATTTTTGCAACTTTTAGTAAATATCAAATACTCCAAATGAAACTTTACTTTAGTCAAAATAAAACTGGAATGGCTGGCCCTCCCTGGTGGCGCAGCGGGTTAAAACACAGCACTAAGAAGCCAAAGCCACTTCCGCATGAGTTCGATCCCTGCCTGCCCCGGAGGTGACCACATGGCGTGGCAGACCTCTCCTGACCCGCCTGTTGCTCCCCTCAGCAGTGTACTTCGTCGATCTGCCTGTTCTGCTCCCCGTTCTGTCTCTGGTGAAGCCTCTCATCGCCCCTGAGCCTCTGGCCTGTACCCCAGTTCTGTATGCACAAATAAATAAATCTTAAAACAAAAACAAAAACAAAAAACAAACTGGAATGGCTATAATAGAAGATTTAGATTTCAAAACAAAGAATATTACCACAGATAAAGAAGGACACTTTATAATGGTAAAGGGTTAATTAATCAAGAAGACATAAACCTCAAGTGTTTATATACCAAATAAGGAAACCTCGAAATACAAGAATAAAATCTGGTAGAAATGAAAGAAGAAATAAGTATGCACGGTTGTGGGTGACTTCAATTAATTATATTAATGTAATTCAATTAATTAATATATGTAACATAAGTAGAAATCAGCAAAGATGTAATGGACACTTCAGTAACAACTGAGTAACTTAACCTGATCGATACTGATAACACAGCAGCATAATACCCAGACTTCCAAGTGCATATAAAACCTTTCATCACTGAAATTACCAAAGTTGCATTACAGGTGATAAAGTAAGTAGATATATTTATATAGATTAAAATTGTAAAATGTATATATTCTTTGACCAAAATGGGTTTAATTAGGAAGCAATAATAGAAAGCTATTTGGAAAAACCCAGTAATTTGTGCAACAAAGAAGAAATAAAGGGGGAAATTACTTTGTACTAACTGAAAATGAAAAAAACATTTATAGGCTACCACTAAAGCAATATTTTGGGGAGATTTATCACAGCAGATGCCTGTATCAAAAAAGAAGATCTTAAGTCAATATAGAAGTTAAAGACAAAGCATACAGAAGGAATTTTAAAAGATTAAAACAGTCACTAATGACATAGAAGACAATGAAGAAGAAGAGAAATCTCAGAGAAAATAAAAGCTAGTTCTTTAAGAAAATTTATAAAGTTGATATAACTCTAGTCAGGCTGAGTAGGAAAAAAATCCAGTAAAAACTGCCAGTGTCAGGAATGAGAGGTAATATTATTAGTGATTTTACATATATTAAAATGATCCTAAAGAAATATTATGAACTATGTCAACAATATTGACAACTTAGATTAAAGTGACAAATTCCTTGAAATATACAGACTACCAAACTTTATTCAAAAGGAAACAAGTAGGCTCATATTTATTAGAGAAGTATTTTTGGGGAAAAATATATATATTCTCATAAAGAAAACTCCTGACACTGTGGTTTCACTAGGAATTTTACCAAACATTTAAAAGAGAACTACTATCAATTCAACACAAATTCTTCCAATAAAGATGAGGAAATGCTTAACTAATTCTATGAGGCTACTGTTACACATAACAAAACCAGTACATATTGTAAAAATAGGCCAAATATTTTATAAATATCGAGGTAAAATTTATAATTTTTTAGCAAATAGTCTAGTATATAAAAAAAGGGATACTATATTATAGTCAAGTGAGGTTTATCCTAGAATACAGGCCTAGACTTAACATTCACAGTCATCATAACAAACAAATTAAGGGAAAAAAACCATATGCAGAAACATTTAGTGGTTATCCTACCTGAATAAATTTATACTGAATGCACTCCCAATAAAACTCCAATGGCAATCTTCAAAGAGACTGAACAAAGATGACTGAAATTCATATGAAACCACTAAAAGCCCCCCAAAGCCAATGCCCTCCTGATAAAAAGGGGGAAAGTAGAGGAATCACACTTTAGGAGTTCAAACTATATAAATTATTAAATGAATAAAACAAAAACACAGACCTATGAACTAGAATTAAGAGCCCAGAAATAAAGCCATACATTAATGGAGAACTAATATACAAAAAAAGGGAACAAAGTATATACACTAGGAACAGGAATGTCTCTTCAATAAATGGTACTCTGATGAGGGTACCTATGAAAACCTACATGTCATACTTAATGGTGTAAGACTAAATGACTTCCCCCTAAAATGAGGAAGAGTCCAGGAATGTCTACTTACCATATACTGGATGTTCTAGCCAGTGAAATAAGGCAAGAAAAGTAAAGACATACAAGTTCAAAAGATGAAACTAAAAATGTCTTTATTTGTAGATAAGATGATTACCTGTATAGAAAATCTGCTAAAATCTACAAAAAACCTACTGGTTAAGTAAGTGAGTTTAGAAATGATGCAGGATAGATTGAACATAAAAAAATGAATTATATTGGTACATACCAGCACTGCAAATTAAAATTACAAAGCCAAACCATTTATAATAGTCTAACAAAGTGAAATACTACAGTTATAAACCTGTCAAATATGTTAAAATCTGGACAATGAAAACTACAAAAGCTGAGAGAAGCTAAAGAAGACCTAAATGAATGGAAAGACTGGTCACATTTATGGACTGGAAGATTCAATATTGATAAAATGTCAATTTCTCAAATTTATTTAGAAGTTCACTATAATTTCAATCCAAATCCCAATAAGTTTTTTCTATACCAAAAATACCACTCTAAAATTCCTGTGGAAAATTAAAGGTCCTAGAATAGTCAAAACAATTCTGAAAAAGAAGAAAATAATTAGAGGATTAATATTTCAAGTTCTGGAAGTCCTTTTAGGATTAACTATAATACTTAAGACTGATACTATGATATATATATATATTAATTGAACAAAAATAGAATCCAGAAATGGACCTCCATATATATGGACAACTGGGTTATGATAACAGTGCAAAGGCAATTAAATAGAGAAAGCATATTTTTTTTTTTTTTGCAATAAACAGTTGTTGCAACAGGAAGTATTTGCCACGTTGGGGAAGGAATGTGAAGAGGAACACAGCAGTAGTGGAGCAGGTTTGCAAGGCAAGACTCCACTGTTTGAGCAGAAGTTCTTGTGTCATAGAGGACAGCAAAAGCTGATCATGCAACAATGGTATGAGGAATAGGATTCAGAGGTAAGGATAGGAATAGGAAACAGAGCTTTACAAGGGAAAGGGAAGGGGACATCCTGACCATGTGTTCAATGTTATCATCAGCAGAGTTATCCTAAGACCACCATGGAGATAATCACGTAATCAGGTTCAGTAGTGGCCTATACATTCCCAGGCCTGCCTTATGATATGAGCTATACTACCTAGGTAGTCAAGGAATATTCTGCTGTGATTTGTGTATCTCAAATAGGTCACAGTTGCCCATAGGAACCCACAGTGTCAGAACAATCAGACCTTTGATCATACAGAATAGCATATTAAAATATTAACTAAAAAGGAAACATTGACCTAAATGTAAAACTTAGTAGTTTGAAATTTCTAGTAGACAGGAAAACAAACAAACAAAAAAAACCATTGTGACCTTGGCTAGACTAAGATTTCTTAGACTGGACACCAAGAAGTATATCCATAGAAAAAGAAACTGATGGGGACTTCCCTGGTGGCGCAACGGGTTGAAGTGCAGCACTGCCAGCGAGCCACAGCTGCTTCACTGAGAGTTTGATCCCCAGCCCAGGAAGTGACCACATATCATGGCAGACCTCTCCTAACCCACTCGCTGCTCCCTCAGCAGTGTGCTTCATCAATCTATTTGTTCTGTTCCCCATTCTGTCTCTGGTGAATCCTCTCACAGCTCATGCACATCTGGCCTGAGTCATAGTTTTGTATGCATAAATAAATAAACCTTAAAAAAAAAGAAGAAAAAAAGAAACTGATAGACAAGGCTTTTTTCAGAATAAAAAAAAATTTTTTAAAGCCACTGTTAAGAGGATGAAAAGACGAGAACATATTTGCACATCTCATAGACACTTAAGGACTTAATATAGAACATGTAAAGGATGCTAAAAACTCAACAATAGCAAAACAACCCATTTTAAAAAGGGGCAAAATGTCTGAACAAATACTTTGCCAAAGATGGTATATAGACAAAGCCCAATGGTATATAGACAAATGCTCAACATTATTAGTCATGAGGAAAATGCAAATAAAAGTCATGTGATACCTCTACGTATTTTTTAGAATGGCTAAAATTAAAAACACTAAAATTATTGTATGTGAAGGAACTAGTACTGTTAGACATTACTAGAAGGCATACAACATGGTAGCATTTTAGAAGAAGCTTTGTCAGTTCTTAAAAGGTTAAAACTTATATATCTACATGATACAGTGACTCCATTCCTTGGCATTTACTCAGGGAAAAAAAGACAATAAATGTCTACATGAGACTTGTATATAACTATTCTTAGCAGTTTTATTTGTAATTGAACAAATGTCAAACCAACTCAAATATCCACCAAGAGATTAATGAGCTGACAAATTCTGCAATACAATTATACGGATGTTTTGTTTAAAAATGGACTATATATCCAATGAAGGATCCATCTGGCTATTTCACATAGCTGTGTGGTAGGCTTACCATCTAGGTCTGTGTAGTTATACTCTATGATGTTTACATAAAGATGAAATTGACTAACTATTACTATATATATTTCTTAGAACACCGTGCCTTCCATTAAATGAAGTATGAGTAATACTATACAGTGGACTACTTAGCAATAAAAAGGCTTGCATTTTTCATACATGTAACAGCATAGATAAATCTCAAAATAATCATGAAATGATAAAGTCAGACTGAAAGCTCATGTAATCTACAACTTTGTTTATGTGTAACTACAGAATATGCAAACCATACACAGACTCTGTAACTACAGAAAGTAAATTAGCTATTTCCTGAGGACTGGGATGGAGGGCAGGTAGAATGGAAAATTACAACAGAGCATGAGGAAACTTCTAGTTTGATAGATATATTCACTATATTGATTGTGGTGCTGGTTCTGTTGGTATATATGTATGTCAAAACTTACCAAATTGTATAGTTTAAATATGTACAGTTTATAATATGTCAATTACACTAAAGTAAGGTAGTGTTGAAAAATCATGCATGAATTATTAAAAAGAACTATAAAAGTTAAGAATCAGAAACCAGAATGGCAATTGACTTTTTTTTTTTTTAAGATTTATTTATTTGTGCATACAGAACTGGGGTACAGGCCAGAGACTCAGGCGAGAGGCTTCACCAGAGAAAGGGTGGGGAGCAGAACAGGTAGACTGATGAAGTACACTGCTGAGGGGAGCAGCGGGCTGGTCAGGAGAGCTCTGCCAAGCCATGTGGTCATCTCTGGGGCAGGCGGGAATTGAACTCATGCGAAAGTAGCTTTAGCTTCTTAGTGCTGTGCTTCAACCCGCTGTGCCACCAGGGAGGGTCAGCAATTGACTTTTTAAAAGGTAGGATGAACATGCAGGTGGAAGGGAGAGAATTTATAAGTGAGGATGGACAGTGGTGGCATGGTGGCAAATTGACTCCTAAATCCTCACAGTGCACATCAAATGGTATGTCTAGTATTATAAAATCAAGAGAGTAAAGGCATATTGCTTAGCAATATTAAGTTGACTATTAAGAGAAAAATCTGAAGATTTAAATATGGCTATCTCTAAAAAGTAGATGTAGAAAGTAAGGCAGGACACTCTGATTTTTATTATAAATCATTTGTATTTTAATTGCATATATAATAATATTATATATATATAATTTATATACATATATCAATAAATATAAGGTATTAATTAAAGATATCGAATGACCTTTTATGTAATCTTTTTTTACAATGATCTGAGAAACCCCTCCCAGACTTTTTTTTGAAAAGGCTTAAGTTACAAAAAATTTTTAAAATGTGATTATATATGAAGTAAACATAACTTATTTATTTATAATAAATAAGTTGAGACAAGGAGAAAAATAATGTCTAGACTAAGTCAGTGGACCTTGCATCTGAAGAAGGTCTAAAGTGCTTTCATCACATTAGAATTTTGTTCTTGCAAAATATGTAGGCTCTTGAGTAGCCTAGACATAAATTTCTATTATGTGATACAGGAATTTTAGTGGGTAGCAACCACAGACATGGTATTCATCCTTGCTACCTAGAGATTACCTAGAAAAGTAGTAAATTCAAACTCTAAACCTGCCATGTTTTAGGCTTAGCTAATATCCAGCATAGTCTCTGTTCCATAGTGAGAATTAGATTTTAAATAATAAATCTATAGTCCTAAAAAAATAGCCTCTCAAATTAAAACTTTAGCTGATTATGCTTATTGTGCTATATTAAGGCAATAAAATAACCAACTATGGTATAAAATAACCAACTATGTAGTTTGAAATGAAGTTATTAAGGCTTTAATCCTAGGTTATATAGAAAAAAATTAGTGAGGATGTTACAAAGTTTTGCAGGATACTGACATTCTTTGAATTAGCCTCAATCTCTTATGTGTTTATCTCTGTCATTTGGATATATATATATATATATATTTTTAAAATATTTATTTATTTATGCATACAGAACTGGGGTACAGGCCAGAGGTGCAGGGGCGGTGAGAGAATTCACCAGAGACAGAATGGGGGGGAGCAGAACAGAACACTGCTGAGGGGAGCAGCTGGTGAGACAGGAGAGGTCTGCCGCGCCGTGTGAGTCAGCTCCAGGGTCGGTGATTGAACTCGCAATGAAGCGGCTATGGCCAGCTTGCAGTGCTGCTTCCTAAACTGTCGTGCCACCAGGGAGGACCCAGGATATATTTCTATAAAATTATTATTCATAGTAATTTGATTCACAAAGGGCCATTCCTTAGGCTTTTACTGCTTAAATTAGGTGTTCTACACAGTCTTTATTTTGTGTGCAAAATTTCACCTGAAGCAAAGGCAGTCTTTTAGGGAATCTGATTTAGAAAGAGAGAAATACAAATTTACAGTAAGGTAATAGTGTAATGAGCAAATAGGAGAGGCACTGACAGTTATTGGTTCCAATGTTCAAGTCTTCTTGGCTGTCATTTCAGAGATGGGGTGACAAATACAAATAGGCCAAACACAAAGAGCACATGTCCTAAAGTAACTCTAATTTCTCTAGTGATGGAATTTCCTATACACAATAAATTCAACATCTTGGGGACCAAATTTCTAAATTCAAATTATAGGTAACATTCATGATACAGTAACCCATGGAAGAACTACAACTGTTACTTCAGTAACTACATTTCCTAAGAGTTTAATTTTCAAACTGTGATCTTCAAAAATGGGCAATGAACATCTTAGTGAATGTGATTCACTAAAGTGGTATTTGTGCAAAGTGAAGACACAGTACAGTAAATTCTTGGAATGGATTTTGAAAAGTTTTTGACAGAATAGAATATTTGCAGGCTAGTTACCTAAGTTTCTAGCTGAAATTCATTATGAAAATAACACCTTCTTGAAAAAAATTTGTATCTGAAAATGGCAGACTAACCTATTTTTGAGAAGGACAACTTAATATTATTATCTGACTATATATAATGGGGGAAGAAAAAAATACTTGAGAAGAAATATGTCCATTTTTTAAACAAATAGCTCATCTTCAACTTCAGTTCTACTGCTCCTTATTTTGTAAAAATTCATTAAAACTGAGTCTTTTGAATGAGGAACAAACTGTTGACCTTAATGTCCCAGAAAGTATTATTTACTGACAAATAGACTAGGCCAAACTTATACAAGTGTTTTCATGGGCAAGGCCACAACTATATCCAGAACTCTAGAGTATAAGAAAATTTTAGCAGTTGATCCAAATAATAAGTACCAAGACAAAAAAACAAGGGGGGGGAAGAGGAGGAATTACTAACACAGGTTCTCGATAAGAATAAATATCTGGTGTGGAGAAAAAGGAACTCTCCTGCACTGCTGGTGGGAATGCAAACTAGTACAACCACTGTAGAAAATTGTTTGGATGCTCCTCAAACTGCTTAACATGGAGCTTCCATATGCCAGCAATCCCACTCCTAGGTATCTACCCAAAAGACACAAAAACACTGATTCAAAAAGATACCTGCACCCCCATGTTTATTGCTGCCCTATCTACAACTGGAAAGACATGGATGGAAACAGCCCAAATGTCCAAAAGTGGATGACTGGATTAAAAAGATGTGGTACACATACACAATGGAATATTACTCAGTAACCAAAAAAAGTAAACACATGTCTTTTGCAGCAATGGATAGAGCTGGAGAAAATCATGCTTAGTGAAATAAGCCAGAAAGAAAAGGAAAAATACCAGATGGTTTCACTCATAGCAGGAGTATAACGGACCAGGCTAGAAAATAATAATAATAATAATGAACAGCTATAGACCAGAGACATTATATGGGGGTGGAGTGGGGAATGGGATCAAAAACAGTAGAGGGAGGGAAATGCACTGGACTATGGTGATGGCACAGGGTGATTTGGTGATGGGAAGCCCAGGGGGATTACAACTGAGATGAAAAATGCACAAAATGCTGTAAAAATAAACTATTATATAAATATATTCTTTATAAATAATATACATGTAAATCTTTCTATATATTTATATATTTAAATATCTGGAAAACCATTAAACTATTCTAGTATTGGAGGTAATTTTTGAGCTCCAGGGGCTCATTTCTTACTTTTAAGACTTTAAGGAGACTACAAAATTTACTTTCTAACCTCTACCCTGCAGTGGCCAAATAACTATAGTATAAAAAGCCAATAATCCTGCAGTTCTGGAAATATCTTTAACCCAGTGGCCTACCACTGAATAAGAAAGGCAGTTTTGAAATTATTTCCAAATCCCTTGCCTTCCCCACCTCCACCCCATTCATTTGTCGAAGCCCTAACCCCAGAGTGAGGTTGTATTTTAAGAAAATAATTAAGGTTAAATGAGGTCATAAGCGTGGGACCCAAATCAAAAAGGAAGAGTGTCCTTAAAATAAGAGGTACCAGAGTGCCGTGCCTTCCCCCTCCCTCACTCCTCATGCAAACACTGAGGAAAAACTAAGTGAGGCCTTATGAAAATAGGTGGCTGATGGGGGCTTCCCTGGTGGTGCAGGGGTTGCAGCCACTACTGCAGGAGTTTGATCCCTGGCTTCGCTAACTGCTCCCCACAGCAGTGTATTTCAGTAGATATGTCTGTTCTGTTCCCCACTCTGTCTTTAGTGAATCTTCTCACCCCTTGCACCTCTGGCCTGCACCCAAGCTCTTTTATGCATAAATAAATAAATCTTTAAAGACAATAACAACAAAAACAGGGGGCTGCAAGCCAGAGAAACTGAACTGGATTTCTAGCCTCCAGATCTGTAAGAAAACAAATTTCTTTTACTTAAGTCACTTAGCCCATGATATATTTTATGGTAGCCTGAGTAGACTAAGACTCTAGCTTATATAGAATTTTGTTTGTACTTATCTAATAATTATTTTGTTCTATTTTAACATTTACAACTATTTTTCCTCAATAATGTGCTGCAATGTCATGTTATAAATCTCGCAGAATTATTTAAGTAGAATATGGCCTTTGACAGATTTTAGTTGCAAATGTGATGAAATGTACAATACATAAATATTTGTACTCATACATACAGCAGAAATCTTTCAAGTACAGGGGGTTTATGGAAAATAATACTACACTGTTGCTTAATAAGAAAATGTATAAAATCAGTTCCTATATTCTATTTTTTGCACAGTCATAAAGTGATTGTCAAAGATATTTACCAAAAGGTCAAAAATTAAACATTAAATTTAATAACTGTAAGTTTAATCAATTTAACATAATTTGAGAATTCTGTATACAGAAAGTCTCAAAAAGTTTCAAAACCTTTGAAAACAGCTACCATCTCTGGAATAGCTTGACATCAATTCAAATGTCTAGTTAAAATACCTTAAATATGGACACTGGAGTTACACTGAATGTCAAATTCTACAAAGATTATTTATGTATTTCTCAAGGTTTTTCTTTCAAAATTACAATTTTTATTCTACGTTTTTATAGCTGGATATGTCACATAAGAGTGTAAGAAAGGTATCTAATTTCTCAGTCATTCCAGATGGTTCTTTGACTTTTAGCTGGTAGTTTACTCCTCCCATCAATACTGAAGTCGTCAATACTTGTTCACTCTGGTGAATACATAAACATCCCCCTGAAAGTGGTCTTTCTTTACCTTAGTGCCTCTCACATCATGTAAAAATTTATTAGTGACAAACAAGGACAAATGCAAAGCTGCAGAAATTAAAAACAGACTTCATGAGTTAGGTACAAAATGTTTCCTCTTTGGACATAAAAAGAATTTGCTGAGTCACTGAGTCAAGTATTTATAGCACCACATAACATATTCTGCTGTAATAACTTTTGTAATTCTGCAGCTCCTCTACAAATCCCCGTTGCATCTACAATTTCTCAAAAATGCTAACAATGCTGACTAATTAAGAAGGAAGTAGTGCTACCTAAGCAAAATTAAACTACAAGAGTAATCTATTTATAAAGTGCTCTTTAGGGAACAGATGTTAATAAAATCTTTTCTTTTGTTACCCATAGGGAGTCATGAGTTTTCCATTTCCCATTCTTTTCTTAATTATGTTATTAGGCTATATGCCTCGCCAAATGATTTCTAATTCCTATCCTTAGGCCATTTCCTTATGATACCACACAGTAAGAATTCATTATTAGTTGCATCTTTAAATGTTTTGTTTTGGTTGTCTAAGGATTTAAAAAAATCTAAGCCAACACTTTAAAATGAATAGATTCAATATAAAGTTAAATTTTCAGTTTCTTTTGAAAAATTGAGATGTGGGGCCTCCCTGATGGCCTAGAGATTAAGCCGCAGTGTTATCACCCGACGGCCTGAGTTCAATCCCTGGCCAGGGAGCTGACCCACACATGGCACAGCAGACCTCTCCTGTTTTTGACTGCTGCTCCCCTTAGCACTGTTTTTCAGTACATCTGCTTGTTCTACTCCCCACTTTGTTTCTGGTGAAGTCTCTTACCCCACTTTGTTTCTGGTGAATTCTCTATACCCAGTTCTACACAGGAAAGAAAGAAAGAAAAGAAAAACTGATATGTGTTAACAATGTTTCTGTACTCTTGCATAGTGATAACTGCTGGAGTTGCCCTCAGATGGACTCTTACTTTGGCCTCCTTAATTCATTTGCATTATTTGTAGATATTTGGCTTGTAACCCTTGCTAAAAGCAAACCATGCTATAGATAACTTTTCGTGTGGATCTCTCCCTTAGGACTCTAGTCAAACACATATCTAGCTATACTAACCTACTAAATGGCTTCTGTTGCTACAAATTCTCAACCTTCCTGAATATCTACACCACTGTACATTTCTGAAGCACAATCATATCATTATCCTGCTTAAGAGTATGTGATTGCATCCTTTTTACTGACTAGAGAAAAACAGTGTAAGCTTTTTAACATGATCTTCAAGCATTTTGTGATTTGATTCTAAATTACCTTTTCCATTATAGTTTTCATATTTAAAAGCTAAATAGATACTATCCTAAAAGGAAGTGTAAAGGTGGCCTGTCCTTTCCAACACAATCATCAATGACTTAGTAACAAGAAGTATGATTTTCAATTTTAGGTAGGAAAAGTAATAGGAAATAGTTATGATTTATTTAACTTCATCTTTGAGATATGCTAATTTTTTCTTTCTTTTTGAGATGTGTTAATCTTTTAAATGACTTTGGCATGCACTTCATATGGAACAAAATGATATGGGGTCAATGATGTTTTAAGATTATACACATCAATCATAAACTTAAAGGTGCGATACTCCTTTACCTTTCTCAGCATAGGAAAAATTCTTAAAATATTTTTGACTATAGAAACTAAAATTTTCAAGTCAAAGAAGAAAACCAGGGTGATAAAGCTATACCTGAACTAAATGATTAAATACAGTAAGATTTGTATTTGGATAGAAAAATATATAGCACTGGCAGCTAAGGATAAACTATAGTAGAACCATTAACATTTTTCACAGCACCAAAGATGTGCTGGTGGTTGAGATAGTATTGCCAAAAGTTTTAAAACACTGGGAGGGATTTCCAGAAGTAAGGAAAACAAAGGAGAAGAAAATGCCTGGGAGTACATCAAACTGTAAGGCTTCTATACAGCAAAAGAGATAGCAAAGAAAATGAAGAGAAAATATTTGCATACCATATAACTAATATCGAAGATCTAAAAAGAGCTTACACAATCCAACAAAATCAAACAAATCCAATCAAAAAATGCACAGAAAAGCTAAAAAGACACTTCTCCAAAGGAGAAATGAAAATAGTAAACAAGAATATGAAAAAAAATATTGCACACCACTTATTATCAAGGAAATATGAATCAAAACCACAATGAGATACCATCTCACACCTATGAGAATGGCTCATATTTAAAACAACAACAGCAACAAAAGCTGATGAGGATGTGGTGAAAAAGGAACCTTCTTAAACTGCTGGTGCTGGTGGGAATGTAAACTGGTCCAGCCCCTACAGAAGTCAGTGTGGAAGTTCCTCAAAACACTACCATATGATCCAGTAATTCCTCTCCAAAGAACCTACCCAAAGAACACAAAAACACTAATTGGAAAGGAAACCTACATTCCTATCTTTATTGCAGCACTATTTACAACAGCTAAGATATGGATGCCCCATAACAGATGGACTAAACTAAATGCCCCATAATAGATGGCTGGATCAAGAAGACATGGTATATGTATGTGATGGAATACAACTCACCAATTAAGAAAGATAAACTCATGTGATTTTCAGCAACATGGATGAAATTGGAAGAGCTTAGTCTAAGTAAAGTCAGAAGGAAAAAGATAAATATTGAATGGTTTCTTTCATTTACATGTGGACTGTAGAGTAAGCATACAAATGTTTAAAAAAGAGACAACACTTACAAACTGACCATAGATACTGGCTATATAGCAGGGGAGGGGATTTAAAAAAATTAAGCCAACAATGTGGTAACAATGTGACCACAAAACAGGGGAGGGGAGAGCATAAAGGATGGGAAGACAGCGGGTACTATGGTGGTGGGGAACTCAGGGGCAATACCTGAAGGTGAAATCAAATACTGTCCAAAAATCAACAATGATGTAAGAAAATAAATAAATTCTAAAAATATGAAGGCCATATTTTGTAAGTTCTGGGATAGGAAGAAAACAAAACCACTGGGATGGAGCTACTGAAATAGCATAGTTGTATTAGGAAGTACAAACAATTTCCATTTGTGACATGGTATTCCAGAGCAGTATTATACTCTAAGCACTTAAAATTGGTTAAAATTTAAAAGGTGTTATAATTTAGAAAATTGTATTTTAATTCAATCCTTCTAGAGAAACCAAATTGCATTCCTAGTGGAGCAATTTCTCAGCCTAACACTCTGGCATGGGGTATATATACTCAGATGTCAGCTGCAATGCACTTCCCAGAAATCATGTCAACTTCAGTTAACTTTTTTTGGATGGAAAAGATAACAGATTTTAACTTTGGCCAAATATAAGTCTCTGTACCCTCCCTCCCAATTAAACAACTGAAACTGTTTTGTAAGAAAAACAGGAAAGTGAAATGTTTTTTCCCCCAGCTTGCTTTGTTAACGCCATAGATCTTTATAACATAATGAATCAAGACACCAAACATGCACTTGGGAAATGTATTACTTAGTTAACAGACAAAAATCCCAGTCTAATACAAATTTCTCCCTAACTAGAGAGACAGCAAAAATGCAAATGGCAGCCAGAGAGCATTTCACAAAGAGCATTCTAGGGCTACTAGAGCAAACACAAGCTCACCATTATTTGTGAATATCTGATAATTATTAATTCATACTTTCATTTTATAGAAAATGTCCTACAAAATTGCAGGTTCAGGATGAAATCAGTAAACTATTAGGAAGAACAAGAATTGCTAATGGTGATATGAAATCCTGAACCACAGAAGATAAGTAACTATATAGCTTCAACAAACATTTGTAATATAAGTAATTTAGCACGGGCCATTGATTAATACTACTATATATGGTGTATATATTGTGAAACTTCTAACAACCTTAAAGGTATCTTCTTTTGCACTGACCAGTGTTCTTTCAAGCCAACTACATTGCAAAGTTAATAAAATGCTGTTTAGTTTATGCTGATGACCTAAGCATGCACTTATAACCATTCCTTTTGGATCATATCTGGGTGTCAAAACTTGGCATCAAATACCCATATAACAATAACAGCTGTGTTAACTAACACTGTAAACAATGACATATTATTAAGTATCAGTATTTCTACTAACTTAAAGCTCAGAAATAATAGCCTCAAAGTTAGCTTAGAAACAACCATTTCATCATCTCCCATTACTGTACAAGCTGACTGATGGTTAGGAAAATAGGATTTGGAGTACCTTTGGATATGTTATGTAATAATTCTGGATATGTCATGTAATTTTTCTGTGCTTTATTTTCCTTATTTGTTTTGTCTCATAACTTACCAAGGTTATGCTCATGAAGATAAAATAACATAGCACATGTAAAATACTTAATACAATGTCCTGGTACCTAGGAGGTTGTCAATATTATTGTTATATGTTGTTATTTTCTCCTGACTCAATAATATATCACAAGTTCCTCAAAGGCATAGGCAACAGTTCTGAGTACAAAGTGCTGAATATTTAAAAAATTGAATCAACAGGTGCAGTGAAATAAAGTAGGTATCCCTCATTTTTCTTTTACCTGTCTTTAGAACTTTGGACTTATAAATCTAAAAAAAAAACAGGTACAAACTTATTTTACAGATTTAAAAATCTTGGGTCTCCTTCCCTAAGGAAGTACTGTTCTTATAGCTAAAGTGTGTTATTAAGCTCTATTAGACATCATCAGCATGTTCACAAAAGTTAACAACCGACTCTCAAGACTTGGGGATCTCCAAAGACTTTTAAGTCTAACTGTAGCTCTTTTAAGACACTAATGTCCAGGCCTCTGCCCTAGAGATTTTACCTAAAAATGGACTTTTATGAGAATTGGACAACTAGTGTCTTTGAAAGCATTCTAGGTGATTTAAAAGTGCATCTGGGTTGGCCCTCCCTGCTGGTGCAGGGGGGTTTAAAGCACAGCACTAAGAAGCTTAAGCCACTTCCACATAAGTTTGATCCCCGCCTGCACTGGAGGTGACCACATGGCGTGGCAGACCTCTCCTGACCCGCCCGCTGCTCCTCTCAGCAGTGTACTTCGTCGATCTGCCTGTTCTGCTCCCCACTCAGTCTCTGGTGAAGCCTCTCGCTGCCCCTGAGCCTCTGGCCTGTACCCCAGTTCTGTATGCGCAAATAAATAAATCTTATAAAAAAAAAAGTGCATCTGGATTGCGAATTATGGACTCAGGGCCAATGAATGAGAGATTGTATAGAGCAATGAACTGGATGCAGGAGATTTTTTTTTTGGTCTTTTGTATTAAAAACTGGCTAATCAACTCAATAAACATATTTGGAACATGCTCTGGACCATTTAAAATTTGCCATTCTCATTGTTTTCTACACAGAACCACAAAAATATCTTACAGCACAAATTCAAATGAACAGGTTTTTCTTAAAATGTAGTTTCATACTTTCTTTAAACGAAGTCTTTTTGGTAAGTTCAACATACATATACAACAAATAAAAGGGAAGTGGGTTGTAGTTAGGATTTCTGTTATACTCATTAGTCTTCCTACCATTTTTCTCGGTAGAAAGCTGACTCTAACCCTGCATTTTCCTTCTATATAGTTTTTGGTGGCATGCTTCTATAAAGTATATGGAGTTTACTTTTTGTGGAACAAAACTGAAATGAAGATGAATATCTGTGGCGGACCCTTAGTTGTACAAAATACTTGTGCTCACAAGCACCTGACCCAGGAGGGTTTTTACCTGCTCAAGCCCTTTGAGGGGCACTGAAATGTGTGCTCACTTTGACTCTTTCCTGACTGTTTCATGTGTCTTTTGAACTGCATCAAGAATCATTCACCTTCCTGCAACTATATACAGTAATATTTAAAGAAAACTCAACAAATTATGTACATACAATCCAAATATTTCATAGAAACACCTAAGGGAGTAAATCCATAAACCAAAGCTTTTTGGGACTTAGGTATACAAATGGTATAATTACTTGCCATTATTACACATGATGTCAGTATGTACAAGTGGTTCATGTACTTTAACTGCTTTATTAAAATATTTTGAAATATTAATTGAATAATTCAAAATTCATAGTCTAAAATTTTCTTCCAACTCTCATGTTGTCCTGTTGGGTAAGGCCTATCTAATTTACAATCATCTTTCCTGCCTGCCCTCCCACTCTTCTCCAATTTTACAGTAGATGGCACAAAGGGAGGAATTAACAATTATTTTACTGGTTCAAAGTAAACTTGGTGGACACCAGGATAACTGGTTTCCTTTTCAGTTTGAGGGACATAAACATTTTTTACTATATTCTACACATGTATAGTAAAGCAAGAAAAGAGACTTTTAGGACAAGTTCATTTTTCTCTAGAGGATGAAAACACTCAAACGAATTTCATAGGTAAACTTTTTCTATTATAAAAAAATACTTTTACATCTGTGTATCAAGAGTGATTTGCCCTGGTATCCCACAATAGGTCCTCATGCAGGCCTATTATGGCTGACTCAGAATAAAACTCAACAAAGGAACACCTTTGTCCTTATCCTTCAGCACAACTTACCAGCAGATGGGATGCCTCCTCTCTTTAGTGTATTTTTGTTTTTAAGGACAATGTACTTGGAGGGGACAAAAGAATACATCAAATTCCATGCTACTGTAGAATAAATTAAGAGCCTGGCATCAGTTTATAATTATATTTCTTTTGTCACTGTCTTCTTGCAAAAAAATTTTAATGGAACTACATAACCTACGAAGACTGCTCAGATTAGTAATTTCTAAAATAGGAATTTTGCAACTTCTGTTGATCTCCTACATGTAACACTCTTTGCACTATCTCATTGCTTGGTTTTTCTTCTTCTTTTTCATTCCATAGATTTATTTTCCATTATTTTCTCTGCTCTCTCTTCCCAATAGAGCTTGGTAATTCTTTCTTGTTACAAGCTTCTCAAATTTTTATCTTTAACCAGACCTATCTTTCAAGTTAAAATTTTGCAATTCTCATTGTTTTCTACCCAGAACCACACTGAGTTGTGGACTGTAAACTTGCAGCTTGCAAATCTCTTGTTTTGATTTTTATTATAAATAATTAAGAAAAATTTAAAAGCAGACTCTGTCTTCTTTTGAAGAGTGGAAGACCTGGCAATACTGTCCACATTTTGCCCGAAAACAAATGACTGGAATTACGTAGGCACTCCTTTAATATAGAGCAAAACACTTCAGTTTTGTACAATTCTACTTCAATCATTTATATTGTTAGATTTCTTTAAGCATTTGAATTTGTAATCTTGTTAAAGAGGATAGGAAGACTAGCCAGCAGTACTAATTAGACCTTTTAGATTCTTTCGACCCCAAAGTGTGAATTAAGTTTAGTGACAGTTTAGTTCTAAACATATATATATATATTTGCTATGATACCACTGAGGACTTAGAGATTTCATTTTAGTTCAAGTAATTAGATTTATTATGGAGTATATACCTGATAAGGAGGGTGTGCGTATGTACGCATGCACGTTTGTGTGTGTGCAATGATTCCTACGAGCCCTTGGAAGGTTATCTTAAAATTCTCTTGACCTAAAAGAGAAATGCACAAGCCATATGATCCATTCATCTACAACTCTCTTTACCCTACATTATTAATCTGTTTTATCATGCAACTGCAGCACAGAGCCATTAAGAGTTAACTGGAAGTTGATCTGAGTATTGATTCTTGTGTTAGATAACCAGTATTTCCACCCATAGATTATCTTATTGACTTCCTCCACATTCATAGCACACCTCTTGGGAGAGCTGAGGTATATATACTTCACAAGAGAAAAGACAAAGTGTAAACACAACAAAAAAACCTGGCTGTATTCACTGACATTGATTGAGCCTAACATCTATAGGTTGGACAGTAAGCACTTCACATGTGCTATTGCATTTAATCCTCACATTAACCATAATAATGTTAATACTATAATCATCCATTTTATACTTAACAACACCATGGACCAGAGAAGACACCAAGGTAACAGAGCTATTAAGTCCCAGTAAGTGTGACTCCAGTGTCCACTCACTAAATACTAAGCTTTGTGAAGAGTGAAGGAAGCGGCACTTTCCTTTGTAATAAAGGAATGAGTTCTGAAATTAGACAAAATTGGAGTATACAGTTATTAACTTAAAAAAAGACTACTTTAGTGAGCTTCTGTAATTTATGTTTCATTATTTCATTAATTTCCCCCCTTTCATCATTATTAGCACAGATTATGTATCAAGTACAATCTAAGAGATTAGGATATATCAATGAACACAAACTTCAGCCTTTATGGGATCTACATTCTAGTGGCAAAAGACAGAAAAGAAATACAATAAATTATGTGTGATACACACATATACAAAAGACAGGGAAGGGGGAACAGGAGTGCTGGGTAAATATCAAATACACTTAATAAAACAGGTCTGAATGAGAACATGACTTAAGCAAAGACATTTGTGCACTAAAGGACAGCATCATGGAGTTTATTTAAAAAGTGCCTGAGTAAGGTAAGAATCAATTTGAGGGTTTTAAGCCAAATAGTAACGTAATTTGACTTATGTTTTAAAAGGGTAATGCTGGCAATTGTATTGACAACAGAATTAGTGGGCAAAAATGAAAGAAGGATACAATAAAAAGGTAATAATCTAGGGAAGAGATTATTATGGCTTAGAAATTACTTCAATTTCAGTCTCCCAACCTCACAGTTCCAGGAATGCTAGATGTTTTCAGGTTAGCTGCTACTTTAGCTTAATTACCTTCTATTTTTGCTTCCTTTTCATTTTTCACCCTTGAACATACCCCTTACTTTCTTGGTCTTAGTTACATATTCAATGACATTTTCGTTTTATCTTACATTTTTAGTGTTTTATTGCTACTGGTGATGGCATTTGGAGGGGAAGGTGTTTCAGATTATCTAGTGTGTGCTATAGCTGACAGAATGAAGTCCCTAAGTTTGAGTTTCACCTTGGCAAGTTATTTCAACTAAACTAAACTCAGTTTCCTTAATGTAAAATGAAGACAGTAGTGCTGGATCATGGGCTTGCTGTGAAGATTGTAATCTAAGTACATGAAATGTTTAGTCACAATGCTTGACACACAGAAAATATTTAAGACATGTTAACTAGCTCAATCAACATCATGATCTTGCAGCATTTTATAAATAATAGGTATTCAACAAAAGATCTATAAAAATGAGTTGCAAATGGCAGTGTGCTCAGAGAGAAATGTGTAGCTTGTTTGTCTGAGTGTTATCATGACCAGAGCCAATTACATAAAAATGTTAACAAGGAGAACTCTTGTCACCTACTCCCTTTAAAAAAATGAATAGGGGTTCTACTTAATTAGCTGTGATTCATTAAATGTCTTTAGTTAATAAACAATCAGGCTGTATTTATTGTCACCTCCCACTACCCCACGACCAGAAGGTGGAGGCTAACCAAATGTCAGGCCCAGTAATCTCATGCCTTCAATAATCAGTCAATGTAGAGGCTCTCTCCCTTACAACTTGTGAATCCTACTAAAATGCCAGCTTTCCCCCTTCTTCCAGGCAGTGTTTCCTTAGGAGGTCTGCAGCTGACATGGTGGCAGTGGGTCGATGCTTGTTAGAGCCACCAGAGGAAGCAAAGGGCTTCCTTTGCATGAGACTATTGCACTCATTAGCCACAGAAAGACTATCAAACAAAAATGAGACTGACTTCTATTTTAAAGTGAATATAATTAAAACTTTCCCTTATAATGCATCTTAAGTATAAATCAGTACTGCTTAAACTGTACATCATACACATCAGGGATGGCAATGCAAATGGCTATAGAGAACTGGTTGAGGATTTAATTTCACTAAGAGAGGTATGCTTTCCATATGAAAATTTTATTTCACAGCTTGCACTAATTATAAAGGGAAAGTGGCATAAAACAAGGGATTACTCAGTTACCTCAAATTCTAACTCAATTCCTCTTTTGAAATAGGGTAACAGTCCCTGTTGTATTTATAGTCGCTGGGTATTAGCTACAAGATCAGTCCAGCACATGACAGTAATGTAACATTAATATATATCACATGTATTACATAATAATATTAAGATATTGTTAAAAGTGTTCTGGCATTTAACAAGTTAAAATGACTTTCTTTTTTTACTGTTATCACTGTGGGTAATTTTTTAAAATTTCATAGAGAATTCAGTATAGAGATCAAAACTCCCAACTATTAGAAAATTTATGAAGGAAAAAACTTTTTCCCACAAGTTTGTGCCTTGCTTTCTCAACTTAGATGTCTGAGTTTTAGATAAGTCTAAAATTTAGGTGACAAGCAGACAGACCACATCTTTAGGAGGAATTGAAAAATACCATAATACCATACCAAAATCATAATATCATGATTATGGCCTTCCCTGGTAGCATAATAGGTTAGGACATAGCACTGAAAGCTAGCTGTAGCCACTTCAGTGCGAGTTCAACCCCCAGTCCTGGAGGTGATCTACATGGCATGGCAGACCTCTCCTGATCTCCCCACTGCTCCCCTCAGCAATATATTGCATCAGTCTTCCTGTCCTGCTCTCCACTCTGTCTCTGGTGAAGCCCCTCACTGCCCCTGCACCTCTGGCTTGTACCCCAGTTCTGTGTGCATAAATAAATCTTTAGAAAAAAAACATGATTATATAAATGTATGTACATGGTTATTTAAAATAGGAATAACAAGTAGTTATCCCATACATATAAAGTATTTAGCAGAGTTCCTGGTATGTGGGAAGCACCCAATAAAAGTAACTATGAATATTATTACTTTTTCATTTTCTTTCTATAGTTAACAGCCATAGAATTTATGTTAAAATGAACATTTATGCATTAGTGACGATCATATAAACATGAAAGTTTACAGATCAGATGTCACTAGTGGCATTATTACTAATTTGTTATTAGTATTACTTGGGGTTATGACTTCAGGAAAATATGTAGAAAATTATGCTTGTAATTAGTCCAGACTATAAACAACATAGATTACATGCAACCTTCAGACTAGTGTGAAGAAAAATTAAAAAAAAAATCAATGACAATTAGTGCAGAAACTAAGTTGGTTACAGTGAATAACTGCATACCATATTATGTGGATTCTTATCAGAAAAACTCCTGAAAAATGGTTTCCATTCCATTCCATGTATATTTTTTAAATCCACAATTACAACTTTCTGTTTACAGTTATGCTGCTGCCCCAAAACACTTACGGCTTCTGGAATTTAGCTGAGGATTTAGGTAGCCAAAATTCTGATCTTTTGTTATTAAACACCTTGTACAATCATTGTACTCATGCCACATTCTTCCAATTTCTTCATATCACAGACATTATTCTCTCAAACTTATCAAATTTCAGAACAGAAAAACAAATATTAAAAACTAAGAAGGAAGTCAAGTCTGCTGATCTGGTTTCACCCAGGTGTTAAATGGTAATTTGTATTTCAAAGTATGCTCTGTTATTCAACAATCTAGAACATGCAAGGTTGTTTCAGAAACTACTGGGGTTTTCAAAGTCTTCATTTGATTTCTCCCTCTAGTGTAGTAGTCCTTGTAGTTGTCCCACCACAATGGCACCTGCGACCCATCACCACAGTCCCTTGTGCTTTTTCCTTCCTATCAATACTATTCAAAAGTTAATAAAAATATAAGAATATTTATTAAAAATGTTTTGATTGAGAACTGACAATAAATCTTGAGATTGAAAATTAACTATCAATAAAATACCCTTTGGAACATCATTCTTTATAACAATATATTCTTTATTATTAAGTATGTTGACCTGTGTTACTTTCATGTATAAAGCTGTTGAAGGATACTCTAAGATGCTGTAGAAAAAGAAACAACTGAAAGACGGTTAAAAAAAAAAAAAGAAAAGAATGTTTAAAAATAAAAAATAAATTAAAAGAAAAAAGGTGGTAACAATAAATAAGTACAAAAAGGTAAGAAAAATTGATTCGAAACCCTGATGGAGAAGGTTCATGTATGAGGAAGGGATAAATGTCAGTGTATCAAAGACTGAACTCAGAGGAACAGTAAAGAGGGGAAAACAGAATTCCTACCATGGTGTATATAACAGAGACAATGAGGGATTAAAAAAAATAGTCTCCTTAATTATTGGCATACTCCTACTCAGTACACCAAATTCACTTTATTTCTTCTTAATTTGCTTATGACTATTGATTTTCAAGCCTGTCCACCCTACAAGATAATCAACTAATGGAAAGCAGAAATCACTCTTATGTTATCACTGTAATTTACATAATTCCAAGTACAAAGTTTTACACAAAGACAACACTTAGAGATTTTGTTGAAATAAAATTTTCTACCAATGTGGTTAACTTAACTTTACATTTACAAGTGATCATGCCCCTTTAAATCCTGTTTTCGTTATTAGTTTACTTAAACTCTTATTTTTTAAGTTAGGAGAATAAAAACTAAAAATTATTATTTTTTAAAGATTTATTTATTTGTACATACAGAACTGGGGTACAGGCCAGAGGTGCAGAGGCGGTGAGAGGACTCACCAGAGACAGAGTGGGGAGCAGAACAGGCAGATCAACGAAGCACACTGCTGAGGGGGGCAGTGGGCGGGTCAGGAGAGGTCTGCCACGCCATGGTGGTCACCTCTAGGGTAGGCAGGGATGGAACTCATGCTGAAGTGGCTTTAGTCTCCTAGTGCTGTGCTTTAACCCACTGCGCCACCAGGGAGGGCCAAAACAAAAAATTATTTATGTAACAACATTCAAATTCCTTAATGTGATACACAAGGTCTGTTAAAGACAGCCAAAGACTGCCTATTCTTTCTCTATGTCCAGTCACAATCCCCAGTAAGTGATTCATGCCATTTTCTCTACCTGTAATATTCAAGTCTTCCTTGCCCATCTACTCCCTTATCTCATTCTCATCTGTATGAAAAATGCTTATTTATCTTTCAAGGCACAAGGTCAAAATTTCCTAGTAGTGTTCCTTGATGTCAGGAATTACTAAGAGTACTTAGACTATATCTGTTTGGGAACAGTTATGCTATTTTAATAATATATCTCTTATGTAAATATAATCTTGTAAATCTTTTAATATAATCTTGTAAATCTTTCAAAGTAAAGATAAACTTGACTTGTTTACTTTAGAATTCCTAATATTTGGGGCATAGTAGTAATTCAATGATTATTGAACAGAATTGCAGTAAATTTTTCAGAAAAGAGAAAAGAAAATTTCTTTCAGAGTCCTAGTGAGCTGCCATATTTATTGAAGAATGAGCAAACGGGTCCCAACTCTTTGATCATAACATGAACAAACTTGAAAAGTCCAGAAAAATATTTCACAAGTACTTAATTATTCACTTGAAAACACAATGATTGCTATCTGTTGTAGAGCTTCTGAGTGTATTACTCTATAGTTGTCATATATCATTAGTTTAAATCAAATATAAACTACTGTTAATTAAGAACAGTAATTCCAAATTAATTATAATTCAGTTTCTTCTTAGAGGCAGAAATTTTCTGGTTCTAGAAAAAAGGAGCAGCTGGCCCTCCCTGGTGGCACAGCGGGTTAAAGCACAGCACTGAGAAACTTAAGCCACTTCCGCATGTGTTCGATCCCCGCCTGCCCCGGAGGTGACCACATGGTGCGGCAGACCTCTCCTGACCCGCCTGCTGCTCCCCTCAGCAGTGTACTTCGTCGATCTGCCTGTTCTGCTCCCCGCTCTGTCTCTGGTGAATCCTTTCACCCTCCACATCTCTGGCCTGTACCCCGGTTCTGTATAAATAAATAAATCTTTAAAAAAAAAAAAAAGGAGCAGCTATCCAAAATTGGAGAAAGTGAGAAAAAAAACAAAAGGCTGTGGTAAAAGGGAGGAGGAGGAAAGAACTGTCGTAAAGAACAAGAAAATGAAGGGAGTAATTAAAGCAAGACACTTTTTCTGGCCATTCTAAAATTTTGTCGTGCTGGAGGCATCTGCTATAATAAGCACATTCATATCTTTCCAGACCAAATTTGGATCCAACCCAGTGTGGACCGAAGTCTGTCCTCACTATCAAATGCTTTCCTGTTGACTAATTTATTTTTAAGATTAGTATTTGATTTTACAGTAGAAAAAAAGATTTAACAGGCCCTTCACTATGCTCTCCATTTTTTTTTGCCAAAAATGTAGTCTTTTGAGACTTGTTGTAGGAAATGCAATGTATTGAGATCATGAAAGTTAAGAGCAACAGAATTTTTTTCAAAATCTGTAGCTTTTAATGTAACTAACTTTCTTATTTACCAATGGGAAAACAAAGGATATCTGAACTGTTTTTTATATTACTGTAAATTTTTTCTTCTAGTTGCAACATTGATGTTATAAAAATTACTTCATTTGGTTTATATCAATTGTCATATGTATAGTAAGACATATGACATGTTAATGACTAAGAGAAAAGCCAGTTAGTTAAATAACTTCTAAATCATTTGAAAAATATAAACGTATACACCTACATCTAGTCGGATTCTGATTACTCAGTATATTCCCTATTAGAAATATGTGGAATTTAGAGATTTATAAATAATGATAATAGAGGACAATCATTTCTCAGTATTTCCTTTTTTGTTCCCTCTAAGCTAATCCTTAATGAAGTATCTTTGCATATATATGGATGATTATGTTTGGTGAAATGAAGGGGTAAGATTGATGTATCAGTATCTCTGAGCAAAAACATAAAAAAACTCCCAGAATTGTGCTGCATAAATTGGGACTCACTTGGGGAGTCATATTATAGTTAAAGAATATGAACTTTTAAGTCAAACTGAACTGAGTTTGAGACCTGGCTCTATCACTAGCTACAAAACATAGATTCTCTCTAAGTCATATTTCCTTCACCTAAAAATGGGAATGATGGTTCACTGAGTTGGATAAGGTACTGTAAGTGAAATGTACTCTATATAAGAATTCCATAAGAATTCAATAAATATTAGGTATCATTACTATTCTTATCACCATCTTCTGGATTTGTACTCTTTACCATCAAGGAATACAGGCTTTTACAAGAAGTATCATGATGAAACATTGTAAATAGTAGATTTTAGTTTACTCTTTTTGTGAAGTAGGGCTGGGGGTAGAATGCAGGTTAGGATCTCATGGCAAGAAAAGCTATGCTCAGGAAATTCATCATGTTTTGATTATTTGTGTTCTACTTATTTGACTGATTAGGTGGGCAAAGTTTACACAAGTAACAACAGATTTTCTTAATTACAACATAAATATATGTATTTGCCTTAAATTTTTGTAATTTGAAATAGAAACTATATCTAGTTCTCAAACTTATAATGATATAAGTTACTGGACATTCATTTAGAATGCATATACAAAGATTAAAATTTAGCAATAGAAAAATCAAAGAACTGTAAAATCATGTAAACAGAAAAGGAAAAATATAATTCTTCAAACTAAGAAATTATGTTTATCTCACTTTTCCTAAACTGTTTATATTATATTTTACATTAATAAGATACCATTTGAAACAATATAGGAGGTAATGCCAAGCACTCTGGGTAAGGAAAATTCTTAATTCATAATTAATAGTACTAAAGAAATATAACAACCTGGATGAACTTCAAATATATAATGTTCAGTAAAAAAGGTCTTAAGTAGAAGAACATATGTTATTTGATTACATTTTATAGAGTGTCCAGAAAAGGCTAATTTATAAAGATAGAAAGTGTTCTAGTGATGATTTAGAAATGGGGAGTGACTGTAAATAAACATGAAATTTCTTTTTGGGTGATGTAAATATTCTAAAATTTATCTATGGTGATAGTTGTATGACTTCATTTACTAAAAATCTTCTCAAATGTACACTAAAAATAAGTGACTTTTATGGTATATAACTCAATAAGTCCATTAATAAAGATAAATCTTAGTGGCTTGATATTTAAAAAGACATTTTTATACATTGAATGTTGAATGAAATGAGAATTTTCAAAGGAATCTTTTACTATTGAGTAATGGTTTTTTTTTTTTTTTAATAAGGCTTATCTTGACAATAAAATAGCACTTTTAGGTGGGAGATCTTTGAGAATTTGGGAAGGTCCCCTCAGGGTACTTAAATTTGTAGGGTACTTATTTTTCTTCCCAGTAAACATAAGCTACAAAGGTTAGCAAAGGAGTTAATAACAGTATTCTTGGAAGTTATTTGAATATCAACAGCCAAATGATAGAAGAAGTAATGGCTTTGCCATATTTTGAAGAATTCTAAGACATTCCTTTAGATTATTAGGTTATTAAGTACTTCTGGCCTACAGTACCCAGTTCTGTGTATACAAATAAATAAATCTTAAAAAAAAAAAAAAGAACTATGACAAAGTGACACTGAGATATATGGGTCATGAAAGGAAAAACATTAAACAATGGCTCATGTTGAAGGGTCCATGGCTTTTATTGTTATTCACTGCTATCACTGGGAAGAATATTACAATCATATCCTATTTTGGTTCTATTTCTGCTCTGTTAAGTATTTATTACACTTTAATTATTTTTCTTCCAAAAAAGTAATATTTAGATAAGAATTTTTGTTCTAAACTTTTGTGAATATGTTCGGGTTTACTTAATTTAACAAACATGACCTAAGTAAACAAAGTAGAACTGTTACTAATTAGCTATGAAATGATTGCTCTACTGTTGGTAGCTAATTAATGAATATGAAAGGCCATTAGACAGTATGTTATTTGAGGATAAGGACCATATGTCACTGCTCTACAACTCTGCAACAAACGTAAGCATGGGATTTGATATATCTAACAAATGTTAGCTGAATTGAGAAGTGAAAGCACTGGTTAAGCAATAAACTTGTAAAACAATCAATTTGTGAAAGATTACATTATTTTTTACCATAAGGGTAATCTTGATGTTTTAAGACCTCACCTTCAAGACTTTTATTAATTGAAGAAACATAGAATACAACTTCCCACTCTCTCCAAGAAAAGTACCTGAGCTTCTAAGATAAATATAGGAATAGAGTAGGGGTTGGAAAACAATTCTATGAGGTAGGCAGGCACACCCAAAATTATGTCAGATTAATAAATATAAATTACTAATTTATAGAAATAAATTATTTTAGATATATACTTATTTATAGTGTGTATATATATATAGACTCACAAAGACAAAAGGAGAGAAAACTCAAACACAGAAACAAAAATTATGACACCACAGAAATTCAGAGGATCCTAGGAGAATACTATGAACATGACATGCCAGTAAGTTGAAAAATATATATAGTACATATTTTTTATAAATACATACTTATTTATAAGAGTAAAGATCCAGCTGAAAAAAAAGGGTAACGTGATAAAGACATATACTACATAATGATGAAAGGAACAATACAGCAGGAAGAGATAATGGTCATCAATATATGTATTTGCCAAACCAAAGAGCATCAAAATACATAATGTGATTATTATCAAATCTGAATATAGACTTTGGAGCAACATATTAGTGGCTGGAGACTTTATAACCCTCTTTCACCAGTGGACAGATCAACGAGGCAGAAAATAGATGAGGAAACATTGAAGAAGCAGATTACATGGGGTTAGCAGATATGAATAGAGCACTACACCCCCAAAGAGCTGAAAATGTATTCTCCTCAAGTGTACATGGGACATTCTCCAGGATAGATCACATAATGGGTCACAAGACATGTATCAATAAAATTCACAAAGACGGAAATCATACCAAGTATCTTCTCTGCTCAGAAAGGTCTCAAGTTAGATTGTAACCAAAAAAATAAAGCAGAAAAATCTTTCATATGTAGAGACTTTACAACATACTGCTGTATGACTATTGGGTTAATGAGAAAATCAAAGAAATTTAAAAATACCTCAAGACAAATGAAAATAAGGACACACACTACTTACGTAGAACTTATGGGACACAGTAAAACAGTACTATGTGGGCAGTCATAGCAATACAGACCCATGTCAAGGAGCTTAAAAAAAAATCTAACCTTACACGTTAAGGACCTAGAAAAAGAGGAATACAACAAAGCCAAAAGCCAGTATAAAGAAGAAAGAAATGAAAATCAGAAATGATAATAGAAATAGAAAGTGATCAAAAGATCAGTGAAACCCACAGCTGGTTTGGGAGCAACAACAACAACAAAAAAGGACAAATCTCTAGCTAGTCTTACGAAGACAAAAAGAGAGAAAACTCAAACATAGAAACAAAAATTATGACACCACAGAAATTTAGAGGGTCATGGGAGAATACTGTGAACATGTACATGCCAGTAAGTTGAAGAACCTAGAAGAGATGGGAAAATTCTTGGAAATGTACAACTATATGAGATTGACAGGAAGAAATAGAAAAAATGAACAAGAACAATTACAAGAAAAGGAAGTAAAATAGCATTAAGAATCTCCAAGGAAAACAAAAATCCAGGACAAGATATTTCACTAAATTCTAGCAAATCTTCAGTGAGGAACTAATACCTATTCTCAAATTCTTCCCCAAAATTTGGAAAATAATAAATATTTCTAAGCACATTTTATAAGACCAACACTACCTTGACATCAAAACCAGACATCACAAAAAACAAAAACTACGGGCCAATTTCCCTGATGAACACAGATGTAAAAATCCTTAACAAAATATTAGCAAACTGAATTAAACAATGTTTCAAAAGGATCATACAATATGACCAAGTGGGACTATACCAGGGATGTAAGGATGGTTCAAGATGTGAATATCAGTCAATGTAACTTACCACATCAACAAAATGAAAGATAAAAAATCATAAAATCATATCAGTAAATGCCAAGAAAGCATTTGATAAGATTCAACATCCATTTATGATTTTAAAAACTCTCCAAAAACTGGAGTAGAATATTTCTCAACATAATAAAGGTCATATAAGACAAACTCACAGCTAACATCATCCTTAATGGTAAAAATCTGAAAAGTTTTCCCACTAAGATCTAGTATAACACAAAGATGTCCACTTTCACTATGACTATTCAATATAGTATTAGAAGCCCAAGCTAAAACAATTAGGCAAGAGAATGCTATAAAATTGGGAAAGTACTCAAATTGGGAAAGAAGTACAACTCATTATGTGCAGATGTCATGATGACAAACAGAAACTAAAGATTTCACTAAAAAAACTAGTGAAACAATAAATCAGTTCAGCAAAGTGGTAGGCTAAAAAATCAATACACTAAAATCAGTTGCCTTCTTATAAGCAAACAATGAGATAAAAGAGGAATTAATCAAGAAAATCTTATTACAATTACATCAAAAATAATTAAATACCTATGAGTAAACTTATCAAAGAAAGTGAAGGACTTACACAAAGGCATTTTTTAAATAGAAGATACAAAGAAATGGAAAGGTAAGCCCTGCTCATGGACAGAAGGACTAACATTGTTAAAACAGCCATCTTGCCCAAAGAAATATATAGATTTAATGTGATCCCTGTCAAAGTTTCAATGGCATTCTTAAAAGTAATAAACATTACTGAAATTCATATAGAACAATAAAAGATGTCAAATAGCCAAAACAGTCCTTACAAAAAAGAGGAAGAATGGTGGTATCATATTACTAGACTTCAAATTATACTACAAAGTGATAATCAATATAAAGATTGTTTAATTGGTACTGGTACAAGAAAGAAACCTAGGCCAATTGAATAGAACTGTGAGGCCAGAAATAAAACCACAATTAAATGAACAGTCTAAGACAACGGAGTCAAGAATTTACATTAGAGAAACGAGAGCCTCTTCAATAAATGGTGTTGGGAAAACCAGACAGCCATGTGCAAATGAATAAAACTAGACCAGTGTCTCACATCGTAACAAAAATTAACTCATGGATAAAAGACTTGAATGTTAAGACCTGGAACATAAAACACATAGTGGAAAACAGACAAACACTATAGACAACATAGGTTTCAGTGATGGCTTTGTGAATTTGTTTCCAACAGCAAGAGAAATAAAGAGATAATGTAACAATTGGGACAATATTAAACTAAAAAGCTTCTGCACAGTGAAAGAAATTATCACTAAAATAAAAAGACATACTATTGAAGGGGCTGATATCAACAAAAAGAACTCAGAGAGCTTGACGAAAAGGAGGAAATGATGCAATCAAAACATGGGCAGAGTGCTAAATATGTACTTCTCCATAGAATACATACTGATGGTCAACAGTATGAAAATATGTTCATTATCACTTATTGTTGGGGAAATAAAAATCAAAACCATAATGAGATACCTCCTTATACCTGTGAGAATGGCCCATATCAAAAAGACCAGAAACAGACACAGCAATTCCACACCTATGAATCTACCTAAAGAATGCAAAAAACAAACAAACAAACAAAAAACCAAAAAAACCGGGATTTACACTCTCCTATGTTCTTTGCAGCACTATTTACAATAGCCAAGTTTGGAAACAACCTAAGTGCCCAAGGACAAATGAGTGGATTAGAAAGATGTGTTAGATAAACTCAGTAGAATACTACTCAGCTTAAAAAAACAAAAACAAAAACAAAAAACCATGAATTTTTTACTATTTGTGGCAATATGGATGGAATTGGAAGAGATTATATGCTAAGTGAAACTGGTCAGGAGGAGAAAGACAAATAGCAAATGTTGTCACTTATATGTGGAATACAGAGAAAACAAAGGGTCAGACAAAGCCAAACCAGTAACAACCCTACATATTGAGGTTACCAGAATTGAGGTTACCAGAGGGGTTGGTGGTGGGGCCAAAATTGGGAAGGAGTACAATGGACTATGTTAGAGCACTATGGGTATCTTGGTGGTAGATGTGGCATGGTAACAGTACCTGAAGGGGTGTTCCTATATATTTCTAAATCACATAAAAGTTATAAGCCAATTTATTTCAATTAAAAAAGAATAAGAAACGTGAATTATATATGATTATTAAAATTAGAGACAAGTGCAAAGGGACCATAAAAGGAAAAAAAAAACCCTGAATTATTGGTGGCTGTGGTATACATAACAAATACCCAAGGATCTAAGATAGATCATGTTATAAGTGGAAAATCTTGTATACTTTACAACTTAGGAAAGCTCAAAAAAAAAAAAATCACATTTATCTGGGCCACTGAATTATTTAGCTCTGATAAGAATGTTTAAAATATATAATACATATTAATATTAATAAATATATAATACATATGTTTACATATGGTCAGAACATAAAATTAGAGAACATATGTCTCTAATTTTAATATATAGGAATTATTACCTGGGGCACATCATTTGGTATTTCTCTACTAAAACAGATCTGGGGATATTTAATAACTTATCTTCTTAGAGCCCATGAAACAAATAGTTTTCCTGTGGTAGAAGTGCTATCTATTTGCCTTCCTGGGTCCCCTGAAGGTGTCTGTGGCTAAACAATGAGTCAGCCTGGTTGCCGTAGGTTTATTAATTCCTACTACATATTGAATATGCTGTTCAGAATATGGTTGTCTTAATTCCTTAGAGGTCCCTATAGGAAAAGAAAGTAAGATGAATTTTCTAGATTTGTTTCCCTAAAAGGCATGTGCAGGAGGACTGTAATACAGGACAGAATTAAGAAAATCACTGAAAATTCCAAAAAATTCTCAGAAGGCTCACAGAAATTACCAAAGAAATGAAACTCTATTTTCTTCCACTATTGAATTATTTAGTTTGCTCATCTACTTATTCATTCAACAAATATTTACTGAATGACATTTGGATACAGTAGTAAGTAAGACTGATATTATCCAGGCCTCATGTGATTTACTTTCTGTGGGGGTGGGGGTAACAGTCAATGTAAACAAATCAATATATAATATAATAAAGAAAAATAAAGTGGTGGAATGGGTAAGGTTCTGTCATAAGGAATGACTGTGCAGGATCTACTAAGTTTTCTATACATAGTATGCAATAAATGTTGTAAGTAAATGTGCCCACAGATATCTCTTAGATATAGTAAGGGCACAGAACTCATGTAGTCCATGATAAATCAAGCTGAACACATTATATAAATCATAATATGGTTATATAAAGATCAGTGAAACTCACCCTATAGAAAGCACTGGTCAAAGGAAGTAATGCTGCAGCGATGTTATATTCTTCTAAACTTGAACAGTCCTTAAACAAAAAAAGAGAAATAGGATATTTACCAGAAATCACAAATATAAGGAAACACAAATCTGGGACACACTATATCTTTTACCATGGGCACTTACTTTTATTCCAAACTGTTAGTAAAACATACTTAGGTAAGTTTTAAAAAAGGTATTACTGAGTGCATTCTTTCAGAAATGAGGTAAAAATATAGCTGAGAAAGGTATTTTCTTCTCCTTTATTTTCTAAAAATTATTTATGTATGTATATTTTACATCATTGTTCATTTTTATACAGTATTTGCTTTTTCCTCTCAGGTGTAGTACCCATAACATTCCTACCACCGATTCACCTGTGCACCATCAACATAGTTCCTTGCGTTTTTCCCTCCCCTGTTTGGATCCCCCTCCCATCCCTTTGATCTCTTATCTGATTCCCTTAATTCCTCCCATAAGTGAAACCACCCAATATTTTTCATTTTCTTCCTGGATTACTTCACTGAGCATAATCCTTTCTGGTTCCATCCATATTGCTGTGAATGGCATGAGTTAATCTTTTTTGATTACTGAGTTGTGTAGACTACCGAATTGTGTGAGTGTGTATGTATGTGTGTGTGTGTATGTATGTACACACACACACACACACACACCATGTCTGTGTTTTTTTTTTTTAGAATTTATTTATTTATGCATACAGAACTGGGGTACAGGCCAGAGGTGCAGGGGCAGTGAGAGGATTCACCAGACACAGAGTGGGGAGCAGAACAGGCAGATCGACGAAGTACACTGCTGAGAGGTGCAGCAGGCGGGCCAGGAGAGGTCTGCCTCGCCACACAGAATCACCTCCGGGGCAGGCGGGGATCGAACTCTTGGGGAAGTGGCTTTAGCTTCTCAGTGTTGTGCTTTAACCAGCTGTACCACGAGGGAGGGCTACACCATGTCTTCTTGATCTAATCATCTACATTTGGACATCTGAGTTGTTGCTATATTTTACCTATTATAAATAGTGCTACAATAAACATAGGCGGTGCAGATTATCCTTTTGAATTAATGTTTTTGTATCCTTTGGGAAGATTCCTAGGAGTGGAATTGCCGGCTCATGGTAACTCCATTTAGTAGTCTGAGGAATGTCCACATAGCTTTTCATAGTGGTTGGACAGTCTGCATTCCCACCAGCAATATAGGAGTTTTCCTTTTTCTCCACATCCTCATCAACATTTGTTGTTGCTAGTTTTTTATTTTTAATATGTGCCATTATCACTGGTATTAAGGTGGTATCTCACTGTGGTTTTTGATTTGCATTTCCTTGATTGTAAGTGAAGTTAAACATTTTTTCATATACCTGTTTGCCATTTGTATTTTCCCTTTGGAGAAGTATCTTTTTAGCCCTTTTGCCCATTTTAAAATTACTGTTTAATTTGTTTTTGCTGAGTCATATAGGTTCTTTGTAAATCTTTGTGACCAGTCCCTTATTAGTTGTTTGAAGTGCAAAATTTTCTCCCAATCAGTAGGATGTCTCTTTGTTCGGTTCATGCTTCTTTTGTCATACAGAAGCTTTTTAGTTTGATGTAATCTCAGCTATTTATCTTTGACTGAAAAGGTATACAATGCTGTACGCAGCTTTTTTTCTCCCGCTTTATAAGTGTGTTAAAAGTGTGCCACTTACAAAAAAAAAATATTTGGAGTGGATATACATTAAAAAATTTTTTTTAAAGATTGTTTATGCATACAGATCTGGGGTACAGGTCAGAGGTGCAGGGGCGGCAAGAGGATTCACCAGAGACAGAGTCGGGAGCAGAACAGGCTGACTGAAGAAGTACACTGCTGAGGGGAGCAGTGGGCAGGTCAGGAGAGGTCTGCCATGCCACGCGGGTCACCTCTGGGGCAGGCGGGTATGAACTCATGCGGAAGTAGCTTTGGCTTTTTAGTGGTGTGCTTTAACCTGCTGCGCCACCAGGGAGGGTCCCATTTTTAAAATATTTAACTTCTTTCAGAGTAGAATACATCTTATAATTGCATACAGTCCCCCCCCCCTTCATGGTACTTATTAAGAGTATTTTGCTACTGATCAGGCAAGAAATATCACTAATGCCAAAAATCACTGGAGTAATGTTGAGGAATGGAATAATTAGAAAATATAAGTGGGAACGTAATATGGTATAGTTTCTAGGAAAACAGTATTTCTTCAAAAACTGAAACTGGATCCCTATATATCATACACACAAAAATCAACTCAAAATGGACTAATGATTTGAACATAAGACCTTGAAACTGTAAACCTCCTAAGAGAAAACACAGGTGGTAAGCTCCTTGATAGTGATCTTGACAGTAATTTTTTGGATTCAATAACAAAGCAAACACAAACAAGTGAGACTATTACACCAAACTAAAACTTCTGCGCAGCAAAGGGTACCATCAATACCATGAAAGGCAACCTACTGAATGGCAAAAAAAAATATTTGCAAACCACATATCCAATAAGGGGTTAATATCCAACATATTAAAAAACTCACACAATAGGAAAAACAACAATAAAAACAATTAAAATGTAAAGGACCTGAACAGACATTTTCCCAAAGACATGCAGATGACCAATATATACAAGAAAATGTGGTCAACTTCAATATCATTAGGAGAAACCACACATTTTTCTTATATATCACTCTATGTTCTCTATCATCTCTGTTGATTTAGAAATAACTCCAAAACATCAAAAAGTATGAATTTCCTTTTTCCTCCTGACTTATTCCTCATTCCCTTGATTAGGACACTGCTATGCAAAAGAATGTATTGTCCCTGAGTCCTAGCACATCTGAGTTTCTTTAACAGAAATGCCTTGCATGTTTTTGAAGAGTGTCATGAGGCCCAAGGCAATAAAGTTCAACAGACTGAGCTGTAATCTTCTCCTAAGGAAATGGTTGGAATGCCAAGATGCCTTTTGACTTTGATTTCACAGCAGGGCTTCATTTGTAACGATGCTGTCCAAACTTTAAATAACAACAGCTGTGATATGAAGCCCCACATACTCATTTATAAAAATTTCCCACAAATTAAAAAAAAATTAAACAATGGGGAATTTCAGTCCATGACCAATTAGCAGGGAACAGGCAATCATAAAATATTTAGGAGTTAGTTATTATCTTACAAAATGTTTATATATTTTAGTGCCATGTCTCAAACCTGAGCGTCAATCAAATGGTGATTGCAAAATATAAATATAAAATTCTTTGCAAATCACGTTAGAGACATTCTAAGTCAATTAGGTTGAAAAATGGAAAAATTTAAAAACAATAAGTCACAACTGACAGAGCAATAGCATTCCAAAACAGTACAGTTATCTTTTGGAGAATCAGTCCATAGATACACTTTCTAAAGTCCCTTGTGTTTTGGCCATGCAGTCACAAATAAACCAGGTAATTTGTAAACGTGCAAGACCTGAATCTGTACATATTTTATTCTGAATTTTGCTATGTCATAGACCTTTAATTTTCCTGCTACAACTGAAGAGTGAGCCCAGCAACCTTAATTTTCTTGCTTACTTAGTACTTTTTAATCTATGTACTTTTGAAATGTCATGTCAGCATTCCCATTTCATCAAACTTTAGAATCTCTCAAAAGTGATATTTCAACACAAAAGAAAAAAAAATAGCTCAAAAGGGAAAAGGCACAATATCTTACAGAATGGATTTTAAAGTTTATATTAGACATAGCTAAGAAATTTTCCCCCCCAAATTATCCAAAATATTGAGAATATTTGCATTCTCTTCATTGGGACAAAAATTAAAACTGGCAAAGAAAAAATCTCTATTTATATAATATTACTGTCTTGCTCAAAAATCTCAGTTATGTTCTGACATTACAGGATAATACTCAAACTCTTCTGCCATGCTTCTAAGCCCCCATGCTGTGGATCCATTTCCACACCCACTTGGCTCCTCTGCTACAAACTGCAGTGCCAGTTGGTCTACTCCATTTATTATTTTCTATTGCACAATACAGTTATTCCTAATACATCTAACACCCCTACGAATACTGTCATTTACACTCGCCCCCCTTGGCACCTCCACAGGCCTGGCCAAGTATTTCCCCACCCCTTTCAAGTACAAAAATAAGCAAAACTAAGCACAAAATAAGCAAAAGAATTCTTACTAAGACTTCGGCTTCAGGTTATATTTTAATATTAAATCAATTTATACAATTGTTTAAACAGTGTTGTTTATACAGTGTTTAAAAAATTTTGAATGCTATGGTGTTTTAATATGTACCACTAAGATAGAAAGTGAGTGCTGGGCTTAACAAATAATATCAAGCTTTGTTTTAAGTTTTTGAGTGAATGGCCCCAAGTCAGCTTCAATTTTATGTGCCTGGAATCTAGAACACTACACTTTACATATAGTAATAATCACTAACATTTACTGAGTGCTAACTAAGTATTAGAGACATGTTTTAAGTATATATTTACACATATTATTCCACTTAATCTTTACAGCATCTTTAGGCAGTAGAGAACAATTTTATCTTTTTGATAAAGGAACTGAATCTCTTACAGATTAAATAATTGCCTGAGATTACATGATCACAAAAGGTAGAGTCAGTGTTTTAAACTGTATGTTCTTTTGCTTCTCAAAGGCAGAAAGGTATAGAACAGAACCTTGAAAAACAATCTGTGGAAACATATAACTCAGGAAAAAAAAATATATTTTCCAAAAATTATAGTATCCTCAAGAAAATATACCCTATCTATAAAAAAATGAAAATTTTAAATGTGATTGTTAAAATTAAAATGCAAAGGAAAGGCTGGAATTTTTTCATGGTATCCTTTTATTTTGCCTTTATACACAAGAATTTAGAAAAATTAAGAAATACAGGGGCCTCCATGGTGGCACAGGGGTTAAAAAACAGCACTATCAAGCTACCACCAGCCACTATAGCAGTTCAACCCCCAGCCAGGGAGGTGACCCAGATGGCACAGCAGACCTCTCCTGTCTTACCTGCTGCTGCCCCTCAGCAGTGTATTTCAATCTGCTTGTTCTGCTCCCCACTCTGTCTGTGGTGAATCCTTTCACCCCTGCACCTCTGGGCTCTACCCCAGTTCCTCTTTGCATAAACAAATCTTTAAAATAAAAAGATTAAGGGAGTCCCTTAGGAAAAATAATGAAGGCTTTAAATATTTCTGCAAAATGATATAGGTAGAATAGTGCTGTAAAAGCCAATGATAAAGCAAGCTATCATATGTTGATGAAAATCAGAAAGATTATTAGATTAGAAATAATTGACCTAGTTATTATTAAATTATTTTAAATAAATTATTAGACTATAATAAATATAATTTATTATATGAATTTATTATAGATTTATGATATAAATCTAATTATTGGATTGTAATAATTAGAAAAATTAGTTCAGGTACCCTTATCCAAACAAAAGACAGATCTATCCTTTGATTCTAGAAAATATCATCTTGTGATTAAAATTATAACCTAAAACACAACATAAAATTATATATATAATTATATATATATGTATGTGTGTGTGTGTATATATATATATATATATATATTTTTTTTTAATATAGAGTCCCAAACAAACCCTTCTCCCACTATTTGGTATGGAATTTTAGTTTCTGTTTAAAATCAATTTACTGGTGGTGATGGTGAACTTCAGATGTGGTCTTAAAGCTCTAAAGAATGCAAAAGTGATGTCTACAGAATCCAGAAGATCAATGGAGAAAAAAAGTACAGCAAATTCAACCCAGCAGTAGTTCCAACTACAATTATAAAATGAGCCTACTTTACCTCAGAAAACATACTTTTTTATAAAAAAGTCACATTTTAAGACATTAAGTATGTAGACATAAACTTTTTATAAACATAAAAACAAAAAAGGTGTTTTGTCTTCACTAAAACAGGTTCTCATGGCCTCAGGTATATAGGACACCTGCTGACTTAGTGAGTATGCTCTTTTTTTTTTTTTTTAAAGATTTATTTATTTGTGCATACAGAACTGGGGTACAGGCCAGAGGCTCAGGGGCGGTGAGAGGCTTCACCAGAGACAGAGTGGGGAGCAGAACAGGCAGATCGACGAAACACACTGCTGAGGGGAGCAGCGGGTGGTCAGGAGAGGTCTGCCGCGCCATGTGGTCTCCTCCGGGGCAGGCGAGAATCGAACTCATGCGGAAGCGGCTTTTAGATTCTCAGTGCTGTGCTTTAACCCGCTGCACCACCAGGGAGGGCCAGTGAGTATGCTCTTTTAACTAAACCCCCTCCTATACAAATTCAGTCTGAAGAAATTTGGGTAAGTGAATATCACATTTCATTGATGTACTACATACTGATGATCTAAAGCTAATTAGGCCAGATAACAAGAAGTGGCTACCATGTTTGAAACCTTGGTAAGACATCTGTATTTTAGAGGGTAGGAGATTAACAGTATAAAGACTCTGGCATGCTAGGAAAGCTCACTCAAAGTAAAAGACAATTTGTTGCATTTTACATCTTCCACCATGAGGAAGGAAGCATTATTTCTGATAAGCCTCTTTGGGTTATGGAGGCTGCATATGCCACACCTGGGAATACTGTTCTGCTCATGCCAGGTGACACAAAAAACTGCCAACTTTGAGTGGGGGCACAGAGCAGGAAATGGTGCTGCAGCAGATCCATAATCAATGAGCCCTGCTTATCATCACACTCAGTGACTTGCTTGGAGAATTTGTACTTTCCATTGTTGTGGCTTTTAGATCTGCAAGCCTCTAGTTCCCAAAGGAGGAATATTTCTTGCAGAGCACAAAATAAGAATCTCAATCTCATGAATCTATTAACTATAGTGGTCATAAAGGCACTTTAGAATCCTAGTACCGAAGGACTAGTACACAAGAAAAGTCATCATCTTGGCAGAGAAACTGAACGTGGCAGCTAGGTAGAAGGAGGGCTAATGGAATATGTGTGGCATCCAAGTAAATCCTTGAGTACCTCCTGATACTTCCTTGTCGAGTTCTGGTGGAAAATGAACAAGTGCAGCAACCCTAGGCAAGGTGACAAGGAGCTGAGCCTATTCTAGGATGAAGGTTCTAGGTCATGTAGTCAGGAATACCACTGAAAACAACAGAAAGGTTAATTAAGAATGAGGGAATCAGGAACAGACACTAGAAAAGGGAGGAAAGTGTCATGTACAAACCTAAAATTAATTACAGTAGCAGGGGCTAAAGTTTACTCCAGATACTCTCTTATAAGATTTCCCCAGCAAGAAGCACACTAGAGTTCTAGAGGAATGGCTCCTGAATAGGAATGAAATGGACCCAAAAAGCACAAGGGTTAACATGGCAACCATGTTAACTGCCTTATCCAGACTAATGTTCTGCTAGATCCAGAATATTTCTTCAAGGAAGGATTTGTTGCCTTAATGGATGGGAGTCTTATTAATACCCCTTTTCAGAGCAGTCAAAAATCAATGACTGATCAAGGCATGGTATAAATACCCAGTTCTTTTGGCATAATGTGGAACAATTCCAGCTCTGGATGTGGGGCTAAGGGGATAAGGGAGAAGAAGGTGTCAAGGACAACTCACAGCTTTCCACTTATATAACTCGGTCAATGGTAGAGCCATTTGTCAAGACTGAGAATAATGGAAGATCAGGCTTGAGGGTTGAGAGGAAAAAGAGATGGATATATCATAATTTCAGTTTATAACTATATTAACCTTACATTTTATTATAAAATATCTAGGAGTTACAGGTAAGCAAAAAGAAATCATCTTGTGACAAATCAAATGACCTTTAAAGAATCAATGTAATAACATTTTACTGTCTATATTCTTTCTAATCACAAATTAATTATAATTATTCATATACTTTGATGTTATTTTTTATATATAGTTAGCTTTATTCTTAAACTAGTATTTTTTCTTGCACTCCATGCTCCCATTTTTCTCCTACCTAGCTCCTTATACTTACACCTTTTTGTCTCAAAATTCTTCACAGGTTTTTATTATTCTGTTCACCCCTAAATGTATTTCTCTATTTTTTTTCATTCTAATATATTCCTCTTGTAGTACTTTCTTTCTTTAGGCTGGCTCAACAATTTCTATGGTATAAAGTGTCACAGGAATCTTCATCTGTATTTCCAACCCAGACTACACTCCAACTCAGCTGACTGAATATCTCCAATGTGATATATTTTACAGAGATACCAAACTCAATATATCTTAAACTGACTTATCTACACACCTTTACCACCTACAAGCCTGACATTTTCCCATATTATCTTGATAAAAAGGACCAAAATCTATTTAGTCACTTAGTTGCAAAGCTTTCTATCACATTATACCCTCACATTAAATTTTTATCTGAGTACAGATCAAGCTGATGCTCCCTGTTTTTATCTGCCCATCCAACAAATATCTTCAGTTAAACTAAGTGCATTGTATTGGGGACTGTAAATTACACAGTTACATTACAAATCATTGCCCTCTTGAAGTTCTGTTAATTCTGTCAGTTGTCCACCTGTTCCCTCTTCTTACCTACTACTTTTGTTTGAATTTTAACATGGCTATAGCTTCTCTACTACAACTTCCCTTGGGGAGTTTTACAATGTAAGTCAGATAGCTTCCCTGTTTCCCCCCGTTCTCCTAATTTCAGCTTTCTCATGTCTAATAAGTCAGTTACTACTTGTTCATTTATTTTCTGGCTTTTAAAATTTTGTTGCTAATGTTTCTTTAGTTGGGCTTTTTTTTTTTCTTTTTCTGGTCCTGTGGATTTATGTTGATCTTTTAAAAATTCCTCGAATAACATTTTTAGCTGAGTTTTCAGAGGAGATTGGAAGTAAGTATGTGGAGATTAATGATTAGGAGCCCAGAACTAAATAGTTCAAGAGTCTATCATTTCTAAAATTTTTCTACACCACCATTTTTTAATATTTTAATTTCTTTTCCTCACATTTACTAGCTATATGATTTTCCAATAAAAATTGAGTGTCTCTCCTTTTTCCCTTTGAAAAGACTTTAATGTCTTCTTATTCCAGGGGATATATGCGCTCCTGTGTTTATTGCAGCCCTATTTATAAATCAAGTTATGGAAACAATGTAAGTGCCCAAGGATGGAGGAATGGATTAGAAAACGTAGCATATATACACAACTGAATGTTCAGTTATAAAAAATAAAGAACTCTTTCCATTTGCAACAACATGAATAGAACTGGAGGGGTCAAAGTTAAAGTGAGAAGGAGAAAAACAAATGCCGAATTGTTTCACATATATGTGGAAATAGAGAAACAAAACAAAGACTAAGACAATACCACACCCTGGAAAAATGACTATGGACTTGAAGCTATAAGACACGGACAGAGTGGGGGGGGGGGAAACAGAGAGGAGAGGGCAATATGATGGAGGGCTGAGGGTACCTTGGTCGTGGTTTTGGTATGGTGACATATCAATACATCTATGAGAAATAATTTATGCTACGCCTCTGAATCAAAAACACTGTTGTAAACCAATATTAATTAAAAAAGAAAACAAAAACCTTCTTAGTGTATTATAAAGTCATGTAGTAACTGAGGAAATAAATTAATATTCAATAATTATGTAGGATAGCAATCATGTATTAATAGTTAATAATTATGATTAATAGTTGAATGATTATAAGGCTCAATATTGTTCAAGTATTAATGACATACACCTTGAACCTCTTAGGGGGAACTAGGTAAACTATAAGATTCTCACCTGTGCCTAATTAAAAAATTTAAAGAAGTATGTTTGGAATGAACACACACAGAGTCATGGTATTTTGGAAAGGATATGAAAGCTTAGCTTGAAACTGAATAATCACGAGGTACTTAATTCATATTGTATTATTAGGAGTAAGCAAATTACACTATATACCAGAATCCTTTTAAAGTTAGAACTTTTTCTTTCTGAGTGTAACTTTCCTAAATAACATACAAGTGTATAAAATAGAAAGAATTTTAGGGAATAGAGGAGGGAAAGTGATAGGCCTGGGGCATTGGAGTGTTGATGGAGAGAGTGAGGCATGCACATATATGGAGGTCTGAAGCTGTAGACTAGCAGCAAATCAATTTTAAAAGAAAGAAAGAATTTCATTAGCTGTGACTGTAAAGAAAAGGAACTAAAGGCTGTAGGGACTATGAAGTACTAGACATGAGAAGAAATGGCAATGTTACTGAAAAAAGGAGAAAAATTCTTTTAGAAAAAGGAATTTTTTTTTTTTTAAATGAAGACAGGACTGGGATGGAGGAATGGTTTATTTTAAGTTGAGTGACTAAGCATTCAACAGGGGAGGAGAATATAGGAGAGGAAGTCAAGAGCTAGGCTAAGCTCATAATAAAAAAAAAGTATCAGTTTTGAGGGTCTAAAAGATCTAATATGGATATTCTGAGCATTAGTATGAACAGAATCTACTATTAATTAATATATATATATGCCCTAGTATATAATTTTATGAAATATAAACTGTCTTTCACAACCTAATAAATTCCTAGAAATGTCAACATACCAAGACTGAATCATGAGCAAAGATAAAATCTGAATAGATTTACCAGTTAATAGATTGAGTCAATAATCAAAAATTTTCTAATAAATAAAAGTCTAGGACTAGAGATGAGTACATAGTAAATTCTATCAAATGTTTAAATAATTAGTACCAACCCTTGTCAAATTCACTCAAAAACAGAATAGGAGGGAACACATTTTAATTCATTTTATAAGGTCAACATTACACTGAAACCAAACCATGATGACACTACAAGAAAATTACAAAGCAATATCCCTGGTGAACACAGATGCAAAAATTTTTGATAAAAATACTAGCAAACTGACCACAATAATACCTTAAAAATATCTTACACCATGACGAAGTAGGATTTATTCCAGGGATGCACAGATGGTTCAACACTGGCCAATCAACTGGTATGATACATCACATCAACAAAATGAATGCTAAAAATCATATGATCACCTCCATAGATGAAGAAAAAGCACTTGATAACTTCCAATACCCATTTGTGATAAAAACTCTCAGCAAAGTGGGTAAGAAAGAACATATATTAACATAATAAAGGCAATATTTGACAGGATACAACTAACATTATATTCAATGAGAACTGCTGAAAGCTTTTCCTCTATGAACAATAGGACAATGACCCCCCATTCTTACCACCTTTATTCAAGACAGCAAATGAAGTCCCAGACAGAACAATTAGGTAACAACAAAACAGAACACATCCTAATTGGAAATAAATGTCACTATCTGCAGATGATATGTAACAATAAATAGACAATCCTAAACATTCCACCAAAAATTACTAGAACCAACAAATTCAGTCAAGTTGCAAGATATAAAAAATTTGTTGCATCTGAACACTAATAATGAATTACTAGAAAGAGAGTTTAAGAAAAAAAAATCCCATTTACAATTATATCAAAAAGGGTAAAAAACTTAGGACCAAATTTAGCCAACAAGGTAAAAGATCTATATACTGAAAACTATTTAAAATAACGATGAAAGAAATTAAAGAAGGTATAAATAAATGGAAAGATATTCCATATTCATAGCTGCAAGAATTAATATTAAAATGTCCACCTTAATTAAGGCAATCTACACATTCAATGCCACCCTTCTCAATATTCCAGCAGCATTTTCCTCAGAAATAAAGCAATATTAAAATGTGTATGGAAAGGTCCTGAATAGATAAAGCAATGGGGCAATAAAAAGAACATATGCTCTCCAACTTATACCACAAAGCTGTAGTAATCAAGATAGTGCAACATTAGAATAAAAAAGATATACAGATTGATGCAACAGTTTTGGGTGCCCAAAAATAAAGCATACATGAATGGTGGCATGTCTTTTAACAAATGGTACTGGGAAAATGAGACAAGAGTAAAAACAGACCACACTATCTTCTGTCATTCACAAAATTTAATTCAAAATGGATAAAGGACTTCAATGTTGGACTCGAAACCATAAAACTCCCTAAGAAAACATAAATGATAAAGTACTTGCTGTTGGTCTTGGAGATAATTTTTAAGATTTGACACCAAAAACAACAGCAACTAAAGCTAAAATGAACAAGTGGGGTCACAGCAAATGAAAAAGCTTCTGTATAGTAAAAAAGCACAATCTACAAAATAAAATGGCACCATACAAAGAGGGAGAAAAAATATTTGCAAATTCAGTAAGTGGTTAATTTCAAAATATGTGAAGAATGTGTACAATTCAATATTTTATACACACATATGTGCATGCACACATACTTATTAAGTGGGCAAAGTATATGAATATACATTTTCCCAAAGCGACATACAAATGGCAAAAAGATATATGAAAACATGTTCAACATAATTAATCATGAGGATGCAAAATTTCCCTTTGCTCCATATTCTTATAAGAACTTATTACTGTTTTTGTCATTTTAACAGGTATGAGATGATACCTCATTGTGATTTTGATTAATTATGTTGAACATGTTTTCATATATCTTTTTGCCATTTGTATGTCACTTCGGGAAAATGTATACTATCTATGTACAATGGAAGAGTATTCAGTCATATATAAAAAAGGAAATCTTACTGCTTTCACAACAGAGATGGATCAGTACTACACTAAGTGAAATAAGTCAGGCAGATAAAAAAAATTCCATATGATCTCATACCCACAATTATCATATATAGAATCTAAAATACCTCCTTACCTCGAAACTCATAGATACAGAGAACAGATTAGTGGTTGCCTAAAAATGATTATGAAAGTGGGGTTGGATGAAATGATGAAGGAGGGTGAAAAGGCACAAACTTCCTGTTATAAAACTAGTATATCAAGAGATGCAATATACAGAATGGTAATTATAGTTTATAATATAGTATTGTATATTTGAAGCTGTTGAATGTAGATATTAAAGTTCTCATCACACACAAAAAAACAATGTGTGGTGATGGATGTTATTCAGATTTAGTGTGGTGACCACTGCAGTATATATATTTTGAATCATCATTATTATAAAGCTGAAACAAATATAATGTTGTAAATGTCCACTGTATTTTTTAAAAAAAAATCCTAAAACCTCTATGTCTGTATTTCAGAGCATACAACTAAATGAATTTTATAATCAGGCAGCAGATAATAATATGTACTCCACTGATAATATATATTTTTAAGATTTACTTGTTTATGCATACAAGAACTGTGGTACAGGCCAGATTTGGGATTGAGAGGATTTACCAAAGACAGAGTGGGGAGCAGAACACGTGGATCCACTGAAATGCACTGCTGAGGGGAGCAGCTGGCAATACAGGAGAGGTCTGTTTTACCAAGTGGGTCAGCTTCAGGCCTGAGAACCAACTCATGCTGCAGTGGCTGCCGATAGCTTCATAGTGCTGTGCTTTAACCCCTTGCACCACCAGGGAGGCCCCCACTGATAATATTTTTATTTCACATGTAAAGAAACATTATCTAAGAATTCTTAAAGATTTAAACTTTTCTCCTGGCGATTTTAGTGCTGCATAGAAAGATATGGCACTGGTTTTTAAAACACTAGGTGAAAGACATCAATTTTTGAAATAAAAGCGATTAGCCGGTAAAGTAAATTTGGGTATGTACCTTTATTACAGAATACATGGGTTCAAGATGCTGATACACTACTCAGGAAAATATGAAGTATAGAGAGGCTATGTTCTTCTAATGCTTTCAGGTTGATTTAGTGCTCTACAATTGCTTCTACCCTTAACATTCCCACTCAATATGCTCATTGCTTCTACTTCTTCCTTCATCTACCTCCTTTCTCTTCTTGGTCTATTTTTCTACAATAGTAACATGTTGTCCACGGGCCAGCAGCATGATAATGACCTAAGATTTTATAAAATATGCAAATTCTCTGGGTCCACTCCAGACTTACTGAAGCAGAAATTTGGATATGAGACAAATGACTTATGTTTTAACAGGTTCTTCAGTTGTTCTCACACATGCTAACCTTGACAACCTTTGGTCTATAATGATCAATATTATCCTTTCTGAGATAACCTTGAACCAATATAGAAAAATAGAATTATTTCCTATAATAATTCAAATTATCTTATATGTCCTTAAAGGAAATGGCATCAAATTCTTTTAATTGAATTCTAAGTGTTTTTTTTAAAAGTAAGTTTACCACATTTATACTTTTATGTTTTCATATTTTTCCCTCAACCAATAAATACGGGCCTAAAGTTGAAAACCTGTATATGGTTCCTTCATTGGGGTTACTCTCTTTTCAAAGGGATTTCAAGTAGAACTAACGCACTAGCAGGTCTAACCAGAGACAAAGTTATGCAAATCAGTGTATTTAACAACTACACTAGAAGCAAAAAGCATGTTATGAGAGCAGAGAAGAGGGATCAATACTACCACAGCAATCAGAAAAGGTGTTATTTGAATGAGTGCCTTTAGAGTTGGACTAGAAGATGAATAAGTAATGTGAATTCAGATATGCCAGTAAGGTCATTATTTCCATCACTTCACACCTCTCTGGACTGTAGTTTAGATTAACTGATCTCTAATGACTTTATTTTAATTCCCCCTTTTACTTTTTGTCTCAACTCTTCTGAATTCCATTTATGATTTTAGTTGGTTGATTATGAAAATATTCAACAAGGAAGAGAATGCTCTTTTTGTGAATTTGTAGGCAGATAACCTTGGCAAATACCTTGGCTACAAAAATAAATTCCAGAAGCTAGTCGTATGAAGTTTATAGAACACAATGTTAGGCTCAAAATGTGCACATGACAGATCACATTAGGAAAGAGTGTCTTAAAATTACATTACTTCATCTCTAAAGAGATGTGTCTCATGAGACCATGGTAGTAGTCAAAACTTTGGCTAAACAACTTTCTCATGCATTACTGACAGGAAAGTTATTCCTGAAAAAGCAAAATGTGCTCTGAAACATAATTTGAAACAACAACAAAGGCAAGGCCAAAGTTTAACATTATAATGGAAAGCCTAAAAGATTTAAACCAAGAGGAAATTTTTTTTTGGTAGAGAGAGACTTTCAGAGGAGATGAGACTCTGAAAACATGGTTAGAGTACTTCAAATATAATTTGTAGTGGACAATTTAATGGCAACTTACTATTATGGTCATGAAATTCTGAATATGTCAAAAGTAAAGTAAACAGACAATATAGTTTTAGAGCTATCAGCAAATAACTAGCAAATCAAATTAAAAAATATCATTTATAAGAGTAAGAACAACATGGAATACCTAGAGATAAATCTGACAAAAGATGTAAATGACCTACAAACTCAAACTACAAAATAGTGCTGAAAGATAATGAGAACATCTCATTAATAGACAGGTATGCTGAGTTCATGGGGCAATTCAATAATGTCCTTGTATATGTCATACATTTTAATGGAATTAATAAAGAATTTAACAGTTGATGTTAAAATGTCAATTCTCCTTAAATTGATATAACTGCTCAATCCAATTTCAAATCATGATCTCACGCTTTCTTTGTACAAACTGATAAAAATATTTTAAAATTCATGTAGAGATGCAGTGATTTAGAATGTCCAAAAAAACTGAAAAATAACAAAGTTCAAAGAGTACTAATAACATATCAAGACATTTTATAAATCTATAGTGATTAAAACCAGTGTAATATTGACATAAACTAAAGAAAAACATTAAAGAAACATTATGGAGTTTAGCAACAGACCAAAACATTTATGGGTACTGTCTTTCTAAAAGTGAAACACAGATTAAGTCGGTAAATAATGATGTCAACAAATGCTCCGACCACAAGTGGATGTCAATTTGTAAAAGAAATTTAAAGTTAGCTCATATAAAACAATAAATACAAAAGAGATCTTAGAAAAAAATGCAAAGCCTAAAAAATGTTTTAAAAGAAATTGGGGTTGAGAAAACAGTGACTCTTGATTTAGAAAATATTCTCAGGTATAATACTAAAAGTCTGTGTATTCATAAAGAACTAATAAACTGTACTTCATAAAAATAAAACAATTTCTGATTTTCAAAAGATACAGTTAAGAGAACAAAAAGATTAACATAAAAGAAAATATTTAAAAACCATACAGTATTTGACAAATAATTTGTATTCAGAATAAATATAAATCTTACCAAACTCAGAACAAGAAAGCAACTCACCTAAAAATGGACAAAAGACGGGCCCTCCCTAGTGGGGAGCACAACACTGAAAGCTATAGCCACTCCAGCATGAGTTTGAACCCCGCTCGCCCCAGGCATACCCACTGCTCCCCTCAGCAGTGTACTTCATCGAACTTCCTGTTCTGCTCCCCACTCTGTCTCTGGTGAATCATCTCGCTGCCCCTGCACCTCTGGCCTGTACTCCAGTTCTGTATTCATAAATAAATAAATCTTAAAAAAAAAAAATGGACAAAAGAAATACTTCAACACCTAAGCTATTTCAATGTTATTCAATTGTCATTAGGGCAATGCAAACTGAAACAACATGCAATAATACCATGCACTTATTAGGATTGTTAAAACTAAAAAGACTAAAAATACTAAGTATCAGAAAAGATGTAGAGACACTGGCATTTTGATAAACCTATGGTAGGATTGAAAAAATGAGAGTCACTTGAAAATAGCTTGGCCAAGGAATAGAGAAAATATTCACAGAGAAAACAGAAGAGAACTTCCCTAGTATGAAAAAGAAGACCAAAGCAGACATCCAAGAAACAAGAAGAACACCAAGCTACCACGACAATAGGAGAAATACAGCAATACACATCAAGAACACAAGACAAGGAAAAGATGAGAATGACAAGAGGGGAAAAAACAAATAACCTATAAAGGGAAACCGATCAGGCTGACATCAGACTTCTCCAAAGAAACACTACGGGCCAGAAGAGAGTGGAGGGACATACTCAACAAACCCCAAAGCATTAAATGCCAACCAAGCATACTCTATCCTGCGAATAGTTCTCCTTCCTCTGTGAAGAATAAGGACATTTTCAGACAAACAGAAACTCCACAATTTTGTCATGACTAAACCCCACTCCAAAAAATACTACAAGAAGCCCTCAAAACAAATCCTTTTCACAGTTCAAAACAGGGAATAAAAATACAAAAGGACCAAAAAAAAAAAAAAAAAAAAAGGCAAACGTAGGTGCCAGTATATCAATATTATCTCTAAATGTAAATGGCTTTAATTCATGAATACAAAAAGACACAGAGTTGCCGGATGGATTAAAAAACAGAACCCAACATTCTGTTGTCTACAGGAAACACATCTAACTACAAAAGATAAAAACAGATTGAAAATAAAAGGATGGAAAACAACCCTACAAGTAAATGGACCAAAAAAGAAGGCAGGAACAGCTATACTTATGTCAGACAAAATAAACTTCAAACTAAAAAAGGTTAAAAGAGACACAGAAGGCCACTTCATTATGATTAAGGGGACAATACAAGAAGAAGACATAACAACCATCAACATATATGCACCAAATGAAGAAGCACCAAAATATATCAGGAAATTACTGTCATCTATGAAAATGTATATCAGAGAGAATACATTCAAAGTAGGAGACTTCAACACGCCACTCTCCACAATGGACAGATCAACAAGACAAAAAAATAAGCAAACACACTAATGCTCTGAAAAAGGACCTGACTACATGGGTCTAACAGACATCTATAGAATACTGCACCCCAGGAAATCTGAGTACACATTTTTCTCAAACCCACATGGATCATTCTCTATGACTGACCACATACTGGGTCACAAGATACACTATGATCAAAATCATACCAACTAATTTCTCTGACCATGAAGGAATCAAACTAGAAATACACCATATGAAGAAGGCAAGAAACCCACCTACCATGTGGAAACTGAGACCCACACTACTGGAGAACCATTGGATCAATGAGGAGATCAAAGAAGAAATTTAAAAATACATGGAGAGGAACGACAATGACGACACAAGTCTCCAAAACTTATGGGACACGTTAAAGCAGTTATAAGAGGAAAATATATAGCAATACTGGCTCACATAAAGAAACAAGAAATAACTCAAAGAAACAACCTAATCTCTCACCTTAAAGAACTGGAAAAAGAATAACAGAATAACCCAAAACCAATAGATGACAAGAAATAATAAGAGTCAAATCAGAAATAAATGAAATGGAAGTTAGGAAAGCAATCCAAAAAAAAAAAAAAAAAAAAATCAATGAAACCAAAAGCTGGTTCTTCGAAAAAATAAACAAAATAGACAGGCCACTAGCCAGGCTCACAAAGAAAAATCACGAGAAAGCACAAATAAACAGAATCATAAACAAAAGAGGAGAAATCACAACAGGTGCAGCAGAAATCAAAAGAAAAATCAGAGAATACTATAAACAACTATATGCAAACAAGTTCAACAATTTAGCAGAAATGGACAAATTCCTACAACTCTAAAACCACCCAAAGTTAGATAAAGAAGAATTAGAACAACTAAACAGGCCAATTCCAAGCAAGGAAATTGAAGAAGTAATCAAAACCCTCCCCAAAAATAAAAGCCCAGAAACAGATGGATTTGCACATGAATTTTACCAAATGTTCAGAAAATAGTGCCTATTCTTCCCAGACTCATCCAAAAAATAAAAAAAGAAGGAAAACTACCACATACTTTCTATGAAGCCAACATCACACTAATACCAAAACCTAACAAAGAAAACACAAAAAAAGAAAACTTCAGACCAATCTCCCTAATGAACACCGATGCAAAAATCCTCAACAAAATCTTAGCCAACAGAATCCAACAATGCATTAAAAGAATAATACACCATGACCAAGAGGGCTTTATCCCAGGAGCACAAGGGTGGTTCAACATCAGAAAATCAATTAATGTAATCCATCACATCAACTGACAGAAAAATAAAAACCACATAATCATATCAATAGATGTGGAGAAAGCATTTGACAAAGTTCAACACCCACTTAAGGCCTTTGGAATCCTCAGAATAGAAGGAACATACCTCAACATGGTAAAAGCCATATATGACAAACCCACAGCCAATATTATCCTCAATGGAGAAAAACTGAAAGCCTTTCCTTTGATATCAGGAACAAGACAATGGTGTCCACTATCAGCACTGCTCTTCAACATTACATTGGAAGTTCTAACCAGAGCAGTAAGACAGGAAAAAAACATATGAAGAATCCAAATAGGGAAAGAAGTAAAATTGTCCTTATTTTCAGACGACATGTTAATTTACATGCAAAACCCTAAAAACTCCACAGAGAAACTAATCAAAACTATCAACCAGTTTAGCAAGGTAGCAGGATATAAAATCAACATACAAAAGCCAGAGGCCTTCCTATACACAAACGAAACAGAAAAAAAACAAAAACAAAAACAAAACAAAACAACCCATCCCCTTTTCAATTAAAACAAAAAGAATCAAATACCAGGGAGTCAACCTAACAAAAAAGGTAAAACATCTATACAAAGAAAATTACAAAAAACTGTTAAAAGAAATTCAAGAAGACACCATGAAATGGTGGCAAGATCCTTGCTCATGGATCAGAAGAATTAATATCATCAAAATGGCCATCCAACCAAAAGCGATATACAGATTTAACACCATTCCAATAAAAGTCTCAATGACGTTCTTCAAAGAAATAGAAAAAATATTGATGAGATTCATATGGTACCACAAAAGACCTCAAACAGCCAAAACTCTCATGACTAAAAAGGAAGAGAATGGAGGTATTACAATCCCAAACTTCAAGCTATACTACAAAGCCATAATAATCAAAACTGCATGGTACTGGAACTGCATGGTACTGGAACAAGAACAGACATACAGACCAGTGGATTCGAACTGAAAACCCAGATATAAACCCACAGGCTTATGGACAGCTAATCTTTGACAAAGGAGCAACGTGATACAATGGAACAAAGAAAGTTTGCTCAGCAAATGGAGCTAGGAAAAGTGGGAAGCTACATGCAAAAAAAGTGAAACTAGATTACTACCTCACACCACATGCAAAAATCAACTCGAAGTGGATTAGAGACCTAGACATAAGAACAGAAACCATAAAATACCTGGAAGCAAAGATGGGCCAAACACTACACGACATACACTTCAGTGACATCTTTAAAGATACAGCACCCAATGTAACAATAGTGAAGGCGAGGATAAATAGATGGGACTACATCAAGTTAAAGTGACATTACAAAAGACAAACAGACATGCCACTGATTGGGAATATATTTTCTCACACAAAATGAGTGATAAGGGATTGATCACAAAGATACACAAAGAACTGATGAAGCTCAACAAAAAGAAAGTAAACAACCCCATCCAAAAATGGGCAGAAGAGCTAAAAAGACACTTCTCCAAAGAGGAAATGCAAATGGCCAACAAGCATATGAAAAAATGTTCAACATCACTTATAGTAATAAGGGAGATGCAAATTAAAACCACAATGAGATTACTACCTCACCCCTGTAAGAATGACACATCTTAAAACAACCAGCAACAACAAATGTTGGTGAGGATGTGGCGAAAAAGGAAGTCTCCTGCACTACTAGTGGAAACTAATACAACCACTATGGAAAAGTGTTTGGAGGTTCCTCAAACTGCTTAACATGTAGTTTCCATAGGATGCAGTAATCCCACTCCTAGGTATCTAAGACACAGAATCCCACTCCTAGGTACCAAAAGACACAAAAACACTGATTCAAAGATACCTATACCCCCATGTTTATTGCTGCTTTATTTACAATTGGAAAGACATTGAAACAACCCAAATACCCAAAAGTGGATGATTGGATTAAAAAGATGTGGTACATGTACACAATGGAATATTACTCAACAACCAAAAAAGAAAAAATAAGCAGATGTCTTTTGCAGCAACATGGATGGAGCTGGAGGAGATCATGCTTAGTAAAATAAGCCAGAAAGAAAAGGAAAAATACCAGATGGTTTCACTCATAGCA